>NW_028270142.1:26071846-26377446 GCF_037043375.1 Chiloscyllium plagiosum | reverse complement strand
ACTTTGCAACACCAGACAATACTATACCAGATTAGAAGACTCCTAGAATGAGAGAGATTCTTGGGAACACATGGGTATTAAAACATATAAGATAAATAATTCATTATTTAGTGTAGTTATAACATCATATCCCAATATGTCCATGATTATTAATACCTAATAAATAATGTTATTTTAAAGTCTTAGCCTGATATCAAGAGCCCACCCCATGCCCTTTGGGGAAGAAGACATTGAACTGTAGATGTGCTGGACAACATCATCATATGACATTCTGACCTCCACTTCTGAACAGAATACGGAAACACTGCTGCTCTCGTATCTGCATGGGGTTCTATGATAGATAAGTGACTGTGGCACTCCAGCTCCTTCACCACATCATGAGGACACTTACTGCTGCCAAATCCACAGTGGGCTTCAGTTTCACATCTCTTGGAGGTTAATGCTGGTCCTGGGCTTGCAAAAGGAAGTATTCTTCATCCACCTATGCAACAGCTCTTAGTGCAGCAACCACAGGGACCCATAACTTCTGTGCCACTGAATCCACTAGGGAAGGTTTCATGTGGGCTATGTCAGAAGCAAGACAGCTCCTCAGTAATGTGATCAGTCGCAGTCGCAGCACACATAAGTAACATTTGAATAGCCTCCTTCAAACATTATGACATGAATGCCCTTAACAAGGAGGCCAATGGGATACCTCTGCATTGACATTGCACTGATACAGACATTTATTATTGATGTCTTTAGGTGCAGATACAGTTGGAGCTTGTACATGTGGCAGCAATAATAAGGACCTGACTTTTCACCCCAAACACCCATAGTATCCAAGAAAGGCAGCATTGTGTATAGGACAATTGTGGATGTTTTGTGGTCTAAGGTGTGAAGAAAGCAGTTCCTTCACCCTGTAGAAACTTTGGGACCTTAGAACATGATTGCTAACTGGATAACAAGGGTGAATCTTTCCAACCTGCAAGACATTGACTGCTCCTCGTGGCCATTAGTAAGTTTGGAGTGTTGAATGATGTGGTCAATAATTGTTAGAGCATGATTTTAAATCAATGCAGTAGGCCAATACGCAAGGTACACAAACAGCATTCCGTGAACACAGATGCCTTTCACACATAACGTGCAGATGTTTGTTTAATGCTGTTGCCTTTTGAAGAACCTCACCTCACAGAAAAGTGAACCACTTTCTCAGAAGAATTATTTACTCTTCCTACTGTGTGTGTGTTAGCACCATTTCAATCTCTACTGCACCCTTGTGATTAAGATGAGGTTGGAAGGCAACAGTGCTTCATAGAATGAGTTGTAGGCTCAGCTCTCAGTCTAGGTGATCCTCATATTCCCTTCGTCCTTGATCTCCCTGTCAACTCCATCAACCTTTGATCTTCCTCATGTTCCCGCCCAACCCATTTTTTGAACTGTTCATCTCCCCTGGCTCCCAGGCATGCCATGTGGTCATGCTAGACATAGCAATACGCTGTCACCCCCATCAAAGCCAGGGGAACTGGTGAGCATAAGTGACTCCTTGTCCCTCACTACCAACCACTCCTACGATTTATAATCTTCCCCCCCCCCCCCCCCTTATACACTGAGTTGCTTCTTTCACTCCAGCTTGCTGCTTCCATTCCTCAGAAGTGACGACCCCAGTTTCTCGAGCATCGCAGCGGCCTCTTCACCTTCAGGGGACAGATTGTCAGCACTGACCCTCGACCCAAACGCACCTGACCAACTTCGAGAGACAGCCTCAAATGAAGAATAAACAGACACCTGTCATCTGCAGCTTCCAGACTGACTTACTGTAACTTTCCACCTGGCTGAACTGGACATGCAGGACTGACCAAGACCTGCTCCTCAGATCTTTATTTTTATTTACAGAGATTGACCATTATATTGTCAGCAAATCCTGAGGTTAAAATAAATATCATTATTACACTTGTGTTCATGGTAACTCCAACAGAAGAAAAGAATTATTTGAGTTTATGACACTTACAGGCATATTTGACACAATTTCTCAAATAATGGCATGCTTGATTGTGGTCACTGGTGCATGTGAAACATTTGTTTATATTCCCTTCCTGAGTGATACCAACATTCCTATGAATACCATCAATGCTTATAAAATGAAATATGTATTGGATGTCCATAAAAACCCTGTTAATAATTGGTCAATAATGGGTCTCATCTAAACGCTCCGTTTACCACATTTCTGCAATCTCGTCACATCACAATTTTTGCAGAAATGATATGATATAGAAAATCTAATTCAAACATTTCATTGAGCCAGAGATGTTCTTGAACTCTGATGCATGAACCTGCCATATAAGGAAATTATTGCCTTATTAAATGATGATTATTGATCTCCCTTCATAAAACCAACCAGAATATTTTAAAAATGAGAATGTTTAATAGCAGGATTCCATCATATGCACTGAATCCCAGCTGTACAACTTAAAAGATAAATCATGCTCCATGCGTACATGTTGAAACATGTGCCCTTTCTTTGTTGTATCAATTTAATTGCTTAGGGCTGGTTGTGCTGTATTTCCACACCATTGCCACTAGTTTTACTGGTACTGTTTTATTTTTGTCTCCTGAGACCTTTTTTTTAAAACAAAACTATTTTCCGTCAAGGCAATGACTGCCTTGTAATGTAATTTTGATTCTGATTGCTGCTCTTCTCTTTCCTAACACTGTATTTGTAAGTACCCTGCTGAAGCCAGTGACTTGAACAATGATGTAATTTAAAGAAACTAAGCTTGCTCATGAGGGGTTTCAGCAACGGTCCTGGGTCGTTTAAAAGCCACTAGTGTTTTTACTTTCTCAATCATGCCATGGTGAGTTGACAAATGTCAATCGTAATAGCAAAAACTTTTTCTGAGGAGTTGCTATGGCAACTCCCACTGTATCCATTGGATGAATTCATCGTTAAAAAGTCACAACATCGAACAAATTCATGCAGAGAGTTGTTGATTCACTGAAGTAAGTATAAAGCATTTACCACGGGGTGGAAGTTTTTAGAATTAACACAAAATGTGTTGCTCCACTGACCATAGTTTTACTTTCAATGATGAAGCACCAACACTCACTGCCAACCCTGATGAAAGATGTCTACAAAGTTCTAATGATCATGCATTACTCTTTTCCTAACATAAATTCCAGCTTCTACTCAAGGGGGTCCTTGGCATCCAGCAACAGTGATGTCAGCAAGCAGTCTATGCAAACAATGTAGAACAGCTTAATATATTCCATAAGCTTTATGTTCTTTGTTATTTCAAATTTCCATGTTTTCCCACACTGACATTTTAGTTGTTGACCTGCTACTGTTATTCATTGAAGTTCACCAAATAATACCTCCTTTAGCAGAGCACTCACTGACAGTCCCTTGAAACAAGGACACTTACCTCAGAGTATATCCCGCAGAAGAAAATTTGCATATGAAGAATATTAGCGTGGGATTTGCTAGATGATAATTGACTTGTTTGGCCACACCATAAACATATATTCTGTGTCCATCAAGTCAGGGAGTGGGATTTGAACCCAGAGGTTCTGGCTCAGAGATAGGGTAATACCAATGGCGCCAACATAATTCCTGTTGCAGCTTGGCAGGCTACAGTCTTCCAGATTCAACATTGTGTTCAACAATTTTAAAGCATGACATCTGCGTCCATTTTTTGTCATTCATGTGTTTATTTGTTCAGTTTTGTCTAATTTCTCCCTTGACCTATTCACAACTCACTGCAGGAGGACGTTTCACAAATATTCCCAACCTCAAAGCTGTGGAAGCCCAGCACATCTATGCAAAAGATAAGGCTGAAACATTCAAATAAACCTTCAGCAAGATGTGCCAGGTGAATGATCCATTTCAGTCTCATCTCGAGGCCCTAGTATAACAGGTACAGCTATATTCAGTCAATTTCATTCACCGCATGTTCCTTATCAAGAAATGGTTAAAGGCACTGGATACTGCAAAAGCTGTAAGCTCTGACAACATGCTGGCAGTAGTACTGAAGACTAGTGCTTCAGAACTTGATACACTTATAGCCAAGCTGTTGCAGTAGTTACAATACTGGCATCTCCATGACAATGTGAAAAATTGTCTAGGTATGTCTCGTGTTCAAAACCTATTACTTTTTAATATCTCCATGGTTCTAGTGAAGGGTCAGCAACCTGAAAAAATGTATCTGTTTCTCCCCACAGGATCTGATTATTGCCAGTAATTTTTGTTTTTAAGTCAAAGTTCCAGCATCTACAGCATTTTGCTGTCGAAGGAGTAAAAGACATTGATTATTGTTCACGTTTTATAACTGTTCAGACCATGAACTAAACATTGGGAATACTTATAAGATCAAGTAAGAGGTTGAAATATCTGAAACTTCATTTTTAAAAACCATTTAAAGATCTTACAATTTTAAAATCTGTTGCTTACTTTATCATAATGAAGTAATTTCAGTTCCACAAACATATTAAAATTAATTTTTCAAGGCTAGAAAATTTGCTCTGCAGTATATGCACTTAATATGGCATGTCACAACTCAGTTATACATTATACAAAAAGGCATAATCTTTTCAATCGATCTAAAGGCAAGCCCCTAAAAATATAGGCCACTTTTAATTCAAGTAATTACAAGAACGATTCACCTGCAAAGCCTTTGTGCACCCTGTGAAGGATCAGAGAATCACTGACCATAATTACTGGATTGCCATGCTTGACTGCGCATGTGCAGACACTAGAAATTACTATCAGTTTCATTCGTGACAATGAACGCTGACAGTTTCACTGTAATTGTAGTGACAAAATCAGGACCTCCATTCTTGCAGCTAACAACACAACTAATGCTGAAAGACTTCACACATACTGGGACATTTGTCTGAGCAAAAGAAAAGGTTCAGAGTATCATTTGGGAACTAGAAATCTGTGAATATATCTCTCTGCTTTCTCTCCTTTTAAAGGGATTACACCTTTGAGGCAGCTGTTTGAACTTATGCTTTTTGGAACAACCTGCCTAAAATATTTTAAAATGAGATTGAAGACAGTGTTAGCTATGCTACACATAAAAAATTGATTGAACATCTGATTGCTAAAGGGATGAAGTTTATTGCATGAATTACAATTCAAAACCAATATGCAAAAGATGGGTTTTATTATTTTCTAATCACAGAAATTAATCCTTACAACGTCCTAGGTAGTGTTGAACAATAACTATTCCTATCGGCGTCAAAATTAAACTTGACAATAGAGAGATATAAAGTAAGAACAAAATATTTCACACATTTTCATTGCAATCCTCTTAAGAAATTTCTGCATTACTGAGTTCCCAGTATAGAGGAACTTCGATTATCCGAATATCAATTAGCCGAATTTCATATTATTCGAAGAAGATCTCAAGGTCCCGATAGAAACATTACATCAAAGAGTTGTTTCAACATTGATCGCGTCTTTTGTTTACAATGATTAAAAATGAACTCGGCTGACTGAAATGCTGCCAAGAACAGTCCTGGATATCGATGGGAGCCCAGACACCATCTCCAAATGACTGACCGCCTGCCCTCTCTCTCCCGATACTTTCTCTGGAGTTCTGCACAGGCATGTACCCTAAACTCCTCTTCCCCAGGTAAACTCTCCAAAATTGTCCTGTTCAGGGCAAAGGTAGAAATTGTCAAAAAGTTGCAGTAAAAGGTTGTGCATGTGGGTGTGTGTGCGCGCCTGTGTGTGTGCTATTTTGAGACTCACCCAAGAAAGGCAGCAGCAGTCTTACTGTTGGTGTCCAGTCCAGCTGCCCCGGAGAGGGGTGCGGAGCAGACAGTGGGTGGGGGCAAACGGGGGCGAGTTTGGGAGCGGAGGAGGGTGGGGATTGGGGTGGATGGGGGATGAGATGGGACAGGGTTTTTGGGGGGGTGGAATCAGGGGATGGGTTGGGGGTTGTGGACAGAGGCAGATGGGATGGATGGGGGTGTGGTGGTTGCCCAGGTTTGAGGGAGCAGACGGGGGAGTGGGGGCTCATGCACGGTGTGCTGCTGCCTAGTCTTCTGAGCAGACAGCGGACTTAGCAAGTGCTCACTGTGTCAATCCCATTGAACTAATGGCTGGCGGGGTTGGGGGGTGTGTAGCTTCAGCAATGCTGCAGGTCCCTTACACACAAGTGTGTGTCTGCTCAGAAACAAACCCTGAGACAGAGAGAGAGCAAGGCAGGCAGAGTGAGGAAAAAGGAATCTTCAGAAAAGTCCGAGCCCAGAGGAGAGGCTTTTAATCAATTAGCCACATAATCAATTATCTGAACGGAATACTTCCGGCCCATCTCATTCAGAGGTTCCTCTGTATTGAACTATGCTCTGGGGAATGGAGGATTAAGCATTACAGTTAAAGTCTTTTCTCTGATCTGTAACTGGGACTATATGATGAGTAAATTTATTTTTCAGTCTATTATGGTACTGGACCCATATAACCCACTTAATACAAATCAAAAATGCTTCATGCTTCCATTAGAGCATGTGATTAGATTAGATTCTTGACAGTGTGGAAACAAGCCCTTTGGCCCAACCAGTCCACACCGACCCTCTGAAGAGTAACCCACCCAGACCCATTTCCCTCTGACTATGGGCAATTTAACATGGTCAGTTCACCTGACCTGCACATCTTTGGATTGTGGGAGGAAACTGGAGCACCTGGAGGCAACCCACGCAGACACTGGGAGAATGTGCAAACTCCACACAGACAGTCGCCTGAGGCTGGAATCTAACCTGGGACCTTGGTGCTGTGAGGCAGCAGTGCTAACCACTGAGCCACCGTGCCACCTAAAAGCAATTCTCCACCACTGTTGTCAAAATCATTTCTCGGCCATTGTGAAGTTCTCCCTTTGCTATAATTGGGGTTGGGGAAATATTCCAAATTTCTCTTTGGGTCTCAATAAATTATGCTAAAGGGATAATAGGTCAAAGGGATGTTCCTAGTTCCCTGTTTCTCAAGGCATTGCTGATCAAGATTACTAATTACCACAAACTAGCAGAAATTTTTTTTATTCATCAACAAAAAAAAGCACAATTCACGTTTCTGTCCTTTGTCTCCCCACTCTCCCTCAAATCTGTATCAGTTAGAGTGGGGTGGAAAGCTGTTGAAAAATGATACATGTTTTCACGACAGTAAAGTTTTAATTTTAATTTACTTTGTTAGACATTTTTCAAAATGAACTAAAATGAGAAATTTAACATTAGACCACCAAATTTCACTGCTATGTTGCTTCTAATGTAGAGTTACAGGTTAAGAAGCAGTAAGCTATTTTCATTAGTTTGAGTTTGTGTGTGACATGAGAATGGAAGGATAGACAAATTAAACTTTTGAAAAGAAAATATGACATCAGAACATAACTTCAAAGGATTGGAGCAAGCACAATGATACTAGTTTCATTGAAGTGGTAAAGGAAATTCAGTTTGTCTCTATATTTGGTCTTCTGTGTAACTTTACTTGCTTCATAACAGAACATTGTCTTTAAAGTACCGTTCAAACAAACAAAACAGAATCAGAAGTGGATCATAAGACCACAAGGAATAGGAAGAGGAGTAGGCCATTTAGCTCCTTGGGCTTACTCTGCCATTCAATAGGATCACAACTGATCCAACATTCCTCACATCCACTGACTTGTCCTTTATCTGTAATCTTTGATTCCCTAAGTGATCAAGAATCTATTTCTATCAGAAATGTACAAGGAATTCCAAAGACTCTCAAATATCTGAAAGAGGAAATACCTTCTTCTCTTAGACTTAAATTGGTGCCCCTTTATTCTGAGACTATGTCCACTGGACCTTCACTTTCCCATGAGGGAAAACATCCTCTTAGCATTTAACCTGTCAAGTTGATTTCATCTCCTGAACTTGCTCCATTATTTAATAAGACTAGAGCTGATCTTTGTGCGTTTTGAGTTCTACATTCCCATCTACCCACGATAACTTTCGATTCTCTTGCATCTACCTCTGTCTTAAAAATATTTAGTGACATCTCCTCTATCATCCTCTGAAGGAGAGAAAGAGTGCCAAAGTCATATCACACTCTGAGAGAGAAAAAAAACCTCATCTCTACCCTAAATTTTAAACAATACCATCATGAATTAATTGCAGAGAACACCTTAAAAGAAGTGACCATGTTAGGAAAGAGTTAAAATTCCAAATAAAAAAAAACTTAGTATAACAATAAGGACAGGGCTTATTTTAAAAAAGATGAACAATGGACTAATTCAGATGAGATGGAATAAAAGTTCCTGTACCAACTGTACATCAGTAACAGTGCTTTCCTCAGTAATATCAAAAGTTCTGAATGAAAATGCACTATTGGAAAAAAAGAAACCTACTTTAAATTGCATATTACAGTTGATTTAAAAAAAAAGTTTGCAATATATTTACTGGGAGATCATTTCAGGACATTGAAGTCGTGGCAAAAAGTATATCATTGGGAAAATATGCAAACATAAGGAAAGAACTTGAGAACGTGATGCATAAGGGAAAAGAAGTATGAGTAATGAAGCTCAAGAATAGCAGAATTATTAAAGTGCTCTGCATATAAATATGTAGAAACAATTGTCAAATGTGGACTGAGTGTCACAAGAGGAAAGGACAATAAGGTAATGAAATTTGGCAGTGCTATCATAAAAGACCTATGCTTCAAATGGGAAAGTAAACATTGAACCAATTGACAGTAAGATGAGAGTTATCATAAAAAAGAAATGGAAAAGTTGAGGGCAGCTAGTTAAGTTTAAAGAGGACAATGTTCTGGATATATGTTAGAAGCCTGAGGATGAAGAAATAACCCTAGAAATGAAATGTGCTACACAGGAGGCTGGTTAGAGAAGATTAAAGGGAATGGATTCTTACTTCATGGTTGAGAAGCTCTTGCTGGTGGCTCAGATAAATGACTTCAGCAACTGTCAAGATGGTTTGTGAATAGCCCTGTTTCTCCAAGTCAGACTTTCTGTAGAAGAGGGATCCACAGGATTAGATACAGATCCAATCATTACATGAAAATCACTAACTGCATTTTGCAACATGGAACATCTTGCATTCACTCAACTCGAGATGAAGTAGTTCAGATTTTCATCTCTGTTCACTAGAAAAGGCACAGTGGCTCAATGGTTAGCACTGCTGCCTTACTGCATCAGGGACCTGGGTTTGATTCCACCCTCAGGAGAATGTCTGTGTGGAGTTTGCACATTCTCCCTGTGTGGGTTTCCTCTCACAGTCAAAGATGTACAGGTTAGGTGGATTGGCCATGCTAAATTTCCCATAGTGTCCATGGGGTGTGTAGATTGGATGGATTAGCCATGGGAAATGCAGGGATAGAGTAAGGGGGGGTGAGTCTGGGTTGAATGCTGCTCTTCAAAGGACCATTGTGGCCTTGATGGGCCATATGGCCTGTTTCCACACAGTAGGGATTCTATATAAAAATAAACTGTCTTCCTAAGGCTTTTTCTCAGTTGAGCAACTAAACAGAACATTTATGACCTCATTAAATATGATATTCAGGCTACTAATTGTCGTGACTGAATGGGTGCCAATTGATAATAGTATAACAATATTGAGTATCTCCTGTCTTAATAAGAATGCTCTACAATTCTCTGCATGCTATTCCACCCACTTTTGATCAATTTAAAGCACTGAAATTGATATTACATTTAGTTGAACTGAGTAGAACAGGATTTTTAACATATATTAGATCTGCTAAACTGTGCACTGTGTGACTCCTGAACAATAGATCTGGCTCTGCTGGAAAGTGAGAGTGATTCCTGGTCAGCCATGGAAAGAGGTTGGAACCCCTACTGGCACTATCCATTGCACCAGGCTACAATAGACGTGTGAAGTGTACGTTGCCACAGCAAGTTGGACTCCTTAGCAGGAGTTTGTTGGCCGGATGGGCACTGTGGATCAAATTAGTGCCAACCACACAGGTTCAACTCTGCTTATGGCTACAGCAGATTGGAGACTTGTTTTTTTTTTATCTGATCTGCTTGGAGCTGTGGGTTAGACCTGCCTTTGGACCGAGATGCCAGAAAGTAATGCCACTATCATATAATGTTATCAGTGCTGCTTAGTTAACTTCATAAAAGATCATTTCCCCTCAATAAAACAGTTTGCTTCATACAATAAGATTTCTTTCTGGTTCCTGAAAATGGCATTACGTCAATGACTATACTAACTATTAATATGAATATACATCAATACTGCTTCCTAATGAGGCACTGCATACTCTACCTGCTGTGATGTGATGTTCCTTGATATCATTGATCATCTATGAATCTTGAAGTATTCTTCTCCTTTGGTGAATAAGAAGTTGATACTTCTATAATTCACAAGATAAGGTATTAAATTGTTTCATATGTAACAATGGTTTGAAATTTGGTGTGCTGTAGTTCTTGGGCACAGGAGTTATAATTCATAAATAGTATGTGCCTGTTCTTGTTTAGATAGGCAGCACAGAAACTTTGTGCAATGTCCTTACCTGAATGACTGCAGTGTTTAGCCAAGTTCAAAACATGTTGTTGGCCGACTGAGCATTCAAGAGGGCACCCATCAGTGTATGAGGCACATGCTACATATTTTAACTAAGCTACACCCCTTAAAGTCAGACAGTTCTCTTAAAGGTGCTGCACACTAAGCAGAGAAGCAAGTAACTGTGAAGAGAGAGAGAAAGACACCAAATGGAGAAATAGGCAAGCCAGGAAGATGCCATTTTCTCAGATGCACTGTAGGAAGACAACAATAGGATGGGAGCCATATTGTCGTGGTGGGGGGCTGGTGGGAGTGGGGGATGGGGAAGTGGACGTGGGTGGAGGAGTTTGCAGTCAGCCAATTGGAGGCCTTAATGAAACATTCCGAGAATAGAATACAAACAGATGGCCAAGGAGAGGGATTCTAGATTTGATCTCTGAAAGGCATGGGGATTTCACAGCAATCAATCAATCTACCTTCCACCAGAGTAATAGGATTGAGGAGAAACCTTTCTGAAATACATTGATTTTCAGGATTATCTTCTTCCCTGGATTATACACTGTCAGATACTGTCTGCTGACCATGCTTGTTTGACTGATGTAAACATTTGTTGATGATCCTCCGGCCATATATATGGTATATCTTTCCTTAAGAATTCTTTTAACAATGATGCTCATTTGGAAAAGATTGCTATTCATTGTATTAGGAAGTTTAAAAATCTGAGACACCTTTATAGACAGCATGGTGGCTTAGTGGTTAGTACTACCACCTCACAGCACCAGGAACCCGGATTTGATTCCAGTCTCTGGCGACTGTCTGTGTGGATTTTGCACAGTCTCCCCGTGTCTGTGTGGGTTTCCTCCCAGAATCCAAAGATGTGCAGGCCAGGTGAAATGGCCATGATAAATTGCTCATAGTGTTAGGTGCATTAGTCAGAAGGAAATGGGTCTGGGTGGGTTACTCTTCGGAGGGTTGGTGTGGACTTGTTGGGCTGAAGGGCCTGTTTCCACACTGTAGGGAATCTAATCTACAGTTCTTTGTTGTCTTATGAATAAGCTAATGTCTGAAAATTTTCTTGGATCCTGATAAATCCCATCATGTTAATAAATGAGTTAAAATCAATGTCCTGAACTACATTCTTCTGGCACTTCTTGTTGTTGAATACATGTCCTTCATGATGAGCTGCTGTCATTAGTGACCTTGGATTTTGGTTGTGCTCCTCTTTGGTTTTGTCTATTGCCACAACTTTCTTGGCAATGAATATTCTTAAGTCTGTCCAGATGCTGCTGGAACTGATGCTGACTGACCAATACCTCTCAAATGATTTTCTGAAAATAGAGATTTCCTGATGTTCACTTGTTAAGTGAACCAAGCAACCATAAAATTCAACTTGAGAAAACTTCCTGAAGACAGGCCAGGAGACCAGTGACACCTCTTTTCTATCACCTCAACTTGCAATGGTCACAGACTTAGCTACAGTCAATCCAATGGAAGGGATCTTCTTAGCAACTGATTGCAGTGGCCTTGATGGATTTTTAGCCTTTTACAATGCTATAGAGAACTCCTCCTTTTTGAGGTACCCTGTTTTTCTCTGAAATACCCTCCTCTCCTGCTTGCCAAGCAAGGATCACTGTGGGTTCTCCTATGACACTGATTCTCACGTTTAATTTGGCAGTCTGCAATCATTAATTGAGTGCTGTCTTAGGGCACTTCTTAATTGGTTACTTGTAGGAGTGGTACTCTACCACAATAACCTTTGGAATGCCACTCTAAAATTAAAGCAGAGGTTATATTCAAGACCATCAGGTCAACTCCAGGCCTTGTTCCTCTCTGCCAGCTGCTGTATAACTTGTTGGGCCGAAGGGCCTGTTTCCACGCTGTAACTAATCTAATCTAGTTCATTAACCGTAATTCGTATTAATGACTTTTGGAACTTGCATGATTTTAAGCAGACTTCTCCTGCACGTCCCAATAATTCTGCTGCTTTAAGTTTACATCTTAACATGCATTCTAAGCTTCAAGTGATTGACTGGCTGTTTGAGTTATTAGATCATCCATTCTGAGTGTTTATTAGCTGTAAAGACTTGGCAATTTAAATATATTGCAATAATTTTCTTTCCAGTTTCTAATGGAAATAACAAATAATATGACTAAAAATTATTGGAATTAATTTTAAACTCTCAGGAGTGTTTGCCTTCTCCTCAGGCACCTGCTGCTTGACAGAATAGACAAGATTAACACTGAGCTCCAACTCGCAGGAGGCAATTCCTTTTGCACAGAGAATACCAGAAAGAAATCAGTTTCTCAGCTTTAGTAAGTACTAGTGCCTCAGGAACCTTACACTTTCATGATAGTTGTTTTTTGACATCTGCAGCTTCTTGGAATAAGCCATTCTTGCAGGTGGACTGGTGTGTTGATAGAAATGGTCAAGGGAATCATAGCCTTGAATACCTTCACCTCTAGATCCTTCACAAAATTCACTGGTGGCACCAGTATGACTTCTCAGAGTACAGCTCACAAGTACCCCTTCCATGTGACCAGTGCCTCGGTTTCCAGGGCTGTTAATTACTTTCATTTTACAACTAGTGAGGCTGGTCAGAATGGGAGGATACTCAAATTCCACAAATGCAGGGAGACTGAGACTGCACAAATATGGCATTCAAGGTGCCAGGAGTGTTCACCACTCTAGCCTGACTCCACCCCATTGGTATTCATTCGGTCTGTAATATTTGCATAAGCTCTTCAAGAAAAATTGGTATAATACCCTTGCACTACATTACATCTCCCGTAAGATTTTCACCCCTCCATAAAGTGTGAATGGGTGACTCTTTGGAGACAATGGCTACTCTTAAAAGATACAATGTCACCTAAGAGGAGTTCTACACCGAGACACGGGAATGAAGCAACAGAAACTGTTGTACAAAAGTAGTCATTGAGAAATCATTAGCTTTCTAAAGTTGTGATTCAAATGTGTGGGCAGATCCAGTGACAACTTTCAATATGAACATAAAAGGATAATTAGAATGATAATGGTTCAAAGTGCCTTGCACAAGGTGGCAGTGATGAGAAGACTGAAACTTCAGGAGGAGGATCAATGTGATAACTACCCTGTGCTTTTGGAGCAGGAGGATTATCTTGGAAACAGATCACAATCCCAAATTAATTTCAGATACGTTGAATTTTTTTTAAAAGAAAGACTCAATAGCAAAATATGGCTGGGAATTCAAATTCAATGGCTGTCTATAATATCCCTGTCTGGATTACACTGACCCCTGCGAGGAACCCTGGAATATTGCATCTGAAGAGCATCAGGGAATCCTCAACACTTCAAAGGCATAAATACCATTCAAAAAAATCAAACTGTGATCTCTTGTAGATAATGAAGGGCTGATTTCCTCATCCCAGCAGAAAATGATCTCCTATGCAGACATGATATAAAATAATGGAAGTCTGTGCTGGGTGAAAGACACGTTTATGTTTTACCCTTCTAGGAATACACAAGAATGGGTATAAAAACCATAAGTACTCTTGGTTTATGTGAACTGGAGTGTTGGCACCCTTGTGTGCTAGTTTGCACTCTTAAGGTTCAAGAGCCTTACTCTGTGCTCTATGACCCAATGACACCAATGGAAACTGCAATCTGACATTATTATCTGTCTGTTGAGGACATGGCATTCCATTGAGGTCACCAGAAAAAAAATAAAGAACTTGCACATTTTTAAAATGATCTCTGCAATAGTACTCTTGAGTTACAAAATGTTGGAGAAGATTAATGATACCTAGAAATGGAAGCTGACAATGTGAGTACAACGCAAAGAGATTTGCTGAAGATCGCTCAAAATTGATCGTCAAGCCTCAACACCACAAAGCTGGTGAAGTGCAGACTGAGCATTTCTTGTTTAGGCTGAGCACAGAGGTAGATCCCAGAAGATCAGAGGAGGGGAAAGTGAGTTGAGTCCAGAGCAGTAGCAATTTACAGTATCAGCATAGAACCAACTGGCATAGTTCCGCTCCATTGGTTTCACTTTAAGGTAAGTGAAAGGGTATTGTACTTACATTGGTTTCCAGAGGTGCTTTAAAAGGTGGTTGGTTTAGCCACTGTCAACCCCAAAAAACCCTAGTCTGAGCTTACATTGTCAAGTTCTGCCAAGACCTTGATGCGCTTTTAATTGAATCAGATATAGGCATATTACCCTGAAGTTAGGTTTAATGCTTGCTTTACATATGACAGATGGGCATAAAACATACAATTGTTTTTCCCTTGTTCTACTCACATATATGTTTTTTTAAGATATGATTTGAAACATTCCAATTATTTGAATATATGTACAGAATTTACTGTTTCTGAGATGAACAATGATAGTGAATCATTAAGGAAGCAATAGCTTAGTAGTATTATTGCTGGACTATAAATCCAGACACTCAGGTAAAAAAATCCTGGGGACCCAGGTTTGAATCCTGCCAAGGCATAGAATGGAATTTGAATTCAATAAAAATCTGGAATGAAGACTATGAATTCATTGCTGATTGTTGGGGAAAAAGGCTTTTTGGTTAACTAATGTCCTTTCAAGAAGGAAACTACCATCCTGGTCTGGACTATATTTGATTCCAGACCCACAGCAATGTGATTGACCCTTAACTGCCCTCTGGGATAGGCAATAAATACTGGCACGAGCCAGTGAAGTCCTCATTCTGTAAATGAATAAAAATAAATAAATAGATAGTTGCAGTTACCAGTTAGCATTCCTTACACAGCATAAAGATAGGTCCTCTCCTAACTCAATAGCAGCTATACCTGATCTGGTTATATTTGCAGGAGGTGTACTGCCCCCACAGTACATACTGATTTTCTTTCCAAAACCATTAGTGACAATATTGAAAGTCAGACATTACCTTGCTCTGTTGTATTACACAAAAGTAAATGATAGTTGTTCCTATGAATGATGAGTTTTCATTCCCAATAGCTTGCCATTTGAAGAGTGAACAGCTGTGAATGCCAACTGATAATTCCAATCAGTACATTTTGCATAGCTGTAGACACAGTCAATGCTGGGAGCTTCAGGCTGCTGCTTTATTTAATCAGTGGCAAATGTGAACCTGCATTTCCTACCGGTTTAGGTTTCTCAGAGGCACAGGTGTTCAACTAAAAATCTTTGCTAGTCATTTCCATTGTAGAAAATGTTTATACAAAGTTGATGTCTGAAATATATCAAACAAAATGTATGCCAGATGTAATCTTTCTGTATTTACTGTGAGCAATGGCAAGATTAATGCATGATTTGTTGTGCGGTTATTTTCAGGAAAGCCTGCAAGTAATAATATCAAACGTTCAGCATGCGTCAGAATCTTACTCCTGCTGATAGATGATAAGTTAATTTTATCCTCTTGATAATGATGGAGCATTATAGCACTGTACAGAGTGTTGAGAAAACTCAGCTGAGGGAGTCTGCTGTTTGAGCCACAAGAAGTCAATGGTGGCCCCTGGTGGTAAGAACAAGTGTAATAAATAGAATATGGATGACTAAGCAGAAGTTTTCCTATCTTTGTTCGAGAAATAATGTTATTGTCAATGAAGCATCAGCTAATTTGCATTTACTGTCTGCAAATTCCACAATTGCCTAGATTGACCAAGTTTTCAATATTGGTTGCCTTTAAAGCTTTTGATAAGATTTGACAACATGTAGGTTTAAGAAGCATTCTACATCTGTATTGTCCCTGCTTACAAACAATGTAAAACAGATTGTAACTCCTTGCACATTTTTAGTTTTGGCTCCTGAATCTGTTTATGGAGTCAGCTTGTCTATTTTGAAATAACATAATGAATTACAGCTGAAACATAAATATCTTGCATTTCTTCCATATTGTGCAATATCAATGCATTTCTGACAGAATAAAGTGGTGAAAGCAACCAGACTTGTTTAGTCTAAATATTGAAGAGATTTGTTACCAAATTATTTGTGTTTATACTGACAGTCTTATCTTCAAACCACAAGTGAGAAATCTGAGAAGAATTACAGCATCACATGACACAGCCCCCTGAGAACTCAAATACAAAGTTAAGATGCTGAGGCAACAGAACATTGTAGCTCATACTTATTGGATCAGTAGCGTCTTGTCCTCTGTAATGTTGCCAAATCCCATGCTTAAATATAGAGTAGACAATCCATTTTTGTCCACAACAGAGGAACCTCAGCAACCAATCATGTAACAATTAATGTGTAATTAAATTGAATCTTTCTTATGCTCTGAGGATGATTTATTTTAAACAGGAAGGAAGTGATAGATTTAGCCCTATTAATTTAGCAGTCATCACAAAAGTTACAACTTTGATCAAAGCATGCAAAGATTTATCTGTCTTTTTAGACTCAAGTGAACAGAAAACATGGACTGTGTTTCTGTGCTTCGCAAGAACTACCAAAGGTAATAGTTTCTAGCAACAGGTGTTCAACTATGAACTGTTGACATATAACTCTATTAATAAAATTCCAACCCCTTTAAAATACTCCCCCTATCTATACATAATAGATAAAACAAAATTGGTGTTATGACTGGTGGGAGAAAAAAGGAAGCAGTTCAATGGTATCTGTCAACAGGGTCAATAAGATAATTATTTTGCTTGCCAAGACTTGCAGTTCATCAACCTTAATTATCCAGGTACTTTTCACTTAATTGGTTCACAAATTATAAAGTCTCTGACTTATTGGTTAAAAGCAGCAGCTTACAGGAAGTGATGGGAGAAGATAACTGGCTTTCTTCAGGCGTTTTCCACTGCAGAGAAATACATCACTTCCTTTTTTCAGCCATCTGAGATACAACAACACTGTTTTTCACAAATAGATGGCCTTTGTCACCCATAGCTGGGTCACAACTCCACAAAAAATAATTCAACAATTCGCTTCCTGCTGAACCTCTCTTTGTACATACTGTCCGGTGCCAAACTCATGGTGCACACAGCCTCCCCCATTAATTGAGCAAAATGACAGTGTAAGCACCATTTAAGATGAGCTTCACCCATTTTAAAAAGTCTAAAAGACTCCATGGCACTATTTTAATGAACATGAAGGAATATATCCCTGGCATCTTGCCAATATGAATCCAGTTTGCAATCTGGAGTCAATAAAGTCTCTGTCATCACACCAAAATTCCTCTTCATCTTCCTTGCCACAACAGCCCATCCCATTTCAATTAAGTGCTTCTAATTCAGAAACAAAACAATTCTGTCTTTGACCTGCAAGTGTGTACAGATAATACCTGCATGTGTGTACATTCAGAGACTGAGCTCCAAACTACCATCGATGAATTCACAGCAGCACATGGGAGAATGGGGCTTGAGGCAACCTGAAGAGAATGGCTGTCCATGAGCCTTCTCCCTTTGCACAACACTCCCCGCTGATGATCAATATCCACAATGATCCATTCAGAAATGTGGATTGATTCTCATAACTTGCGAGCCTCCTTTGTGCAAGGAGAAACATCAACAATAAGATTTAACTTTGCCTTCAGAGTGCTGGTAAACAGTGCAACCACTGATTGTCTGAGAAACAGAGTGTTTGATGACAAACATCTCAAACTCCACACAAAGCCTATAGACTATAGGGAAGCAATGTTACAAACTCTCCTGTTTATGTCTGAGGCATAATAATGTGCAGTAGACACATAAATCTCATCAGAACTATCAGCAATGGTGCCTGCACAAAATCCCACAAATCTAATGGCAGGATATATGCTCCTGCATCAATTTTTTTAATAGCAAGGTATTGGTTAGGATTGGTTAGCTGTGCTGAGTGGGGCTCAATATACACATGACTGTCGGAAGACTTCCAAAATAGGGTCTCTACTCCAGACTTTTTGGCATGACAAGCAGTTACCAGGAAAGGTGTGCTCAAAGCTTCCCTGAAAAAAAATGCAGTATTCCCAACGAGTCAGATGATTTTTGAGCTCAAGACCACCCAAACTGAATAACACGATCATCAAAGCTGCCAACTATTTTGTGCATCTCCAATAGCCCCAGATGGGGCAAGGAGAAGAATAATAAACACAAGCACCTCACCCATAGTCTTCTGCAAATCCTGCCTGCCCCTCTTGTCGCAGGGATTATGGATTTACTATAGGACTGTTTAGTTACTTTAAGGACTAGAGCCCTGGATTTGAAGACAAATGATTCACAATCCCAAGAAATTGTCTAAGAAAACTTTCTGTCCTTCAATCAAAATCACAAAACTCTGATAATTATTGCATTACTCTTTATGCTAGTTTGTTGATCACAAATTAGCAGAGGCATTTCCTATATTAAAGCAGCAATGACACTTCAAAAATACTTAATTAGCAATAAAGCATGACCAGTAGCCATGAAAAACACAATATAAATGCAAGTCAATATTTGATGGGCTCATCAATGTGCAGTTATTGTTCATGAATAATTTAGATGTAGGGCCATGAATGTTATAAAATAGTATAGATAATTCTATTGGAAATTTCAAAACAGTTGTTAGCATGAGCTGTCAGCTTTTATGTATTTCCTCTACTTTGGCCTACTATAATGATTCTTGAATTGCTGAATTTAGAACTGCCTTTGTTACTTTCCAATTTTGGAAAGCTCTTTTATAGATATATACGTCTATATTCCTATTGCTAACATTGTCTAAAGATTGGATTCACAAACACCAGTCTGTTCTTCTGTTCTCTACCTGTCCAACCCGTAACACCATAACTGGGCATCTTAAATACAACCCAGACACAACAGGGAATCAATCCCTATGCCTTTGGTGCCAATCTGATTCATACCAGCAGTTTAACCAACCCATCTCCGAGTAAGACTGAGTAGCTGTGGCAACATGTACATTGTAGTCCAGAGCTATGATTAGTGATAACAAATGTTCCAATTTTCTTTCCATCATATGGCTGACCAAAAATCTTGCCCCTCCTATCATTTGTCATTCTGATATGTTGTAAAGATTCACAAGTTGATACCCAACCCGCCTACTTGCGGAACATTTCAGAGAACACCTCTGGGACATCCGGACCAACCAACCCAACCACCCCGTGGCTCAACACTTCAACTCCCCCTCCAACTCCACCAAGGACATGCAGGTCCTTGAACTCCTCCATCGCCAGACCATAGCAACACGACGGTTGGAGGAAAAGCGCCTCATCTTCCGCCTAGGAACCCTCCAACCACAAGGGATGAACTCGGATTTCTCCAGTTTCCTCATTTCACCTCCCCCCACCTTGTCTCAGTCAAATCCCTCGAATTCAGCACCGCTTTCCTAACCTGCAATCTTCTTCCTGACCTCTCCGCCCCCACCCCCACTCCAGCCTATCACCCTCACCTTGACCTCCTTCCACCTATCGCATTTCCAACGCCCCTCCCCCAAGTCCCTCCTCCCTACCTTTTATCTTAGCCTGCTGGACACATTTTTCTCATTCCTGAAGAAGGGCTCATGCCCGAAATGTCGATTCTCCTGCTCCTTGGATGCTGCCTGACCTGCTGCGCTTTTCCAGCAACACATTTTCAGCTCTGATCTCCAGCATCTGCAGTTCTCACTTTACCCAACCTATGTAATCATGTCATGAACAGCTTCCTTGATCACCAAGTCTTGGAATGGGCTTTGACTGTGGAGTTTAGTGGAGGCATTGCTACCAATGCATCACAGGAACTCCCCTGATCACTTTTATATTTATTCAAATAAGTTTTCATATGAGTTTCACTGATAATTTGTTCTAAGTAACAATTCTTGATTTCCATTCCTTTGGAGAAGCAAATCGACTGTTATGCATGCCAGTCACAGGTATCACTTTCAAACCCAATTGCTCCATTCAGGCTCCTGCCACAAAACGTCACAACATTATTTCTGTTATTTATGTGATGCATTAAATAGGCAATATTGATTTAACCACTTAATTTCAATCCCTCTTGATTTTTGTTGTCTCCCCAAGTCAAGATAAATCCATATATTGAATGGCTTAGTTATAGAGTCACAGAGTCATACGGCATGAAAACAGACCCTTTGGTGTAACCAGACCATGCCAACCATAATCTCAAACTAAACTATTCCCACCTGCCTATGCTTGGCTCATATCCTTCCAATCATTTCTTATTCATTGCTTATCCAAATGCCTTTTAAATATTGTAACTGTAACTGTCCATCACTTCCTCTGGAAATTAATCACTCTCTGTGCAAAATAAAAGCCCCTCATGCCTTTTAAAATCTTTCTCCTCCTACCTTTAAAACATGCCTTAAAAAATTTGGTGCCATTCCTTACTAACCATTCCTTTTATATTCTCATCTAAATCATTTATGTAAATGAAAAGCAAAAGTGGCCCCAGCACCAATCCCTGTGGAACACCGCTGGTAACAGGACTCCAGAAAAACAACCCTGTACTATCTCTCTCTGTCTCCTGTTGTCAAGATAATTTTGTATCCGATTGGCAAGCTCACTCTAAATCCTATGTGATCTAACTTTAATAATTAGTCTACCATGCAGAACATTGTCAAATGATTTCCTAAAGTTCAAATAAACAATTCTACTACTACTAGTCCTTCTACTAGGTGAAGATAACTGCCTGGCTAGAGGGACAGCTTTTCATTTACTTTGGCTGAAGGTCTCTTCAAAAGTGAAGAGTGTCAATGCTTAGAATTAGGAGCAGGAGTCAGTCATTCAACCTCTTAAGCCTGCTTTGCGATTCAATAAGATCATAACTGGTCTTGTTATGGACTCAACTCTACTTTCCTGCTTGCCACCTATACCCTTTGACTCTTTTGTCGACAATATCTATTGGCTACTGAATTCAAAAATGACTCCATAACCCTGTCTCTACCTCTCTCTGTGGAAGAGATTTCCAGTGATAACGTTAATTGGTCCCTAAAGAGATAAATAAAAACAAGTTGGAGAAAATGCATGACCCAGTGGTAGCATTCCCACCTCGTGAGTTAGGAGGCTGTTGTTTCATACCTGACTCAAACAGTCTTGCAAAAGAATGAACATGAAGGGCAGCACAGTGGTTCAGTGGTTAGCACTGCTGCCTCACAACACCAGGGTACCCAGGTTCGATTCCAACCTCTGGGTGACTGTCTGTGTGGAGTTTGCACATTCTCCCTGTGTCTGTGTGGGTTTCCACCCACAGTCCAAAGATGTGCAGGTCAGGTGAATTGGCCATGAAATTGCCCAATAGTGTTAGGTCAATTAATCAGAGGGAAATGGGTCTTGAATTGACCTAACACTATTGGGCAATTCAAGAGGTTGTTGAATTGAGTTTCTTATATTAATGACCCGCAGCTTTGTTTTACTCCTGCAAGCATAAATACATTATCTACATTTACTCTCTCAAAAATCTCTTCATAATTTTGTTGCCTTCTCAGCCACTGGAGAGAGGAACTGTTCAGATTTCTTGATGAGTATTGCCTCTCAGTTCTAGTATTACCTGACCTTTGCACTTCCAAAACCTCTGTATCCTTTTTAAGAAGGAAGTAATAATTGTGCATAGTATAAATGTCTGACCAAGTTTCTATACTAGCTTACTGCAGGCCTAACTCTCTAGAAGTTTATTTCACTCGGCTTATTCTGCCCTTTTTAAGGACTTACTAACCTATGTCAATGTTTTTCATGAAAAGCGTCCCTTCCCCTTATGCGTTTCTAACCCATGTTGACTTTTACCAACCAGACATCACATAGCAGCTTACCAAAATGCAGCAGTTCTTCCACTTTTCTCCAGACCCAGGTGGAGCCTGAGTTTGAACTTACACTGCCAGTTTCGCACAGGTGCAAAGCAATTGCATGTTGATTCAAATTGCATCTTTAAACCTCATCTCATTCAAATATATTTCAACTGTTTTGATCATGATCAGTTTTCCAATTGCTTGCAATGGCAATGCTCCCTGAAATGGCATTTACCTTAATCTCAGTAAAAGTAAATTCCATGACTATCCATGTTCCTTCAATGCAGGTACATCTGTTTATCAATCTAAATGAGAAATTGGTCTGCTCACTGAAATTATTTTCCTTCTAATATATTCCCTTATTTCAATATCTATAAAAGGGTCTGCCTACAATAGATTTTCTTCAATTTTCATCCACCTCCTTTCTGATTTCTCTGCACTCTGATCACTACAATTGTTAAACAGACATACCCGTGTCAATGCTTATTTTATTTCATCAACTAGAGACAGACAGTAACTGCTTTTAACAGGCAATTTAACTGAAACATGGATATTGAATGAAACTCAAAACATTCCCTGCCTATTTACATTACCATGTAGCCATATTCCACTCTGTAAGGGTGGGAAACCAGGGTCCATGAGGAGCCCAAGAGAGACAGTAAGCCTCTGAAAAGGTGTAAATAGCTTCCTAATTATCTTATCGAAAATGGAGATTCACATAACCTAAACATGGAAGAATAAACCACTCATGCATTAATTCTTTCAACAAAAAGATTTTGATTTTCTTAAGATGACTGGTTCATGCCAGCCCAATCGAAACTACCTTCTGGAATATGCAATGGAGTTTGAAATTCTGATAGTTATTAGAGAGAAGTCATTACACCAATAAAGGTTTGTGTGTGTTTTATGAAAGAAATGTTTGAAAGAAGTACAGCAACTGCAATCTTGTGCTCTGCCTCTTTCTCTCTCTCTCTCTCTTATCTTAGACAGCATTTGATCTGCTCAGTTTAACTGTACATAGATAACGGCAAGCAGGTCGAGAAGATTTAAAGGAAGGCTACAGTTTCCACAGTAATGTCCAGAAGAAGACAGCAGTTATAACCTGAACCAGTTTCCTGAGGACCAAAACCTTTGGATAGCCAGCTAAAGCCAGCAAGCTGTTACTTGCCTTTTTTTTGGTTACTGAACTTTAACTTGGCCTAAGTTAACCTCATTTCTCTATCGATTGTAATTTTGGCATGTTTGGTTCGAGTGAGTGTTTGTGGGTGAGTTATAGAGATCGGAATGTACTTGTATATTTTTAATTTTTAAAATATTGTTAACTAGATGAGTTTTAGTGTAATAAATTTAACCAAATGCATTTAAACGCAAAGAAACTTGCCTGTGTTTTAAATCACGCATAAGGAGTCATGCAAATTCTGAATTGGCAAACAAATCCAGTTTCATTTTAACGTCCTGTTACAATCAACTGGTGAGTGGAGAAAGAGGAACCGTTTGCATTTCTATTCATCTCGATATAACACAACTTGAAATCACCATGATTTTGCATATCCTTAAAGTTTTAGAATGTTAATAGTAAATTTCTTTAAAATAATGGTTGTAGTTAATTTAAAGGAGTTTTTAACTGAAGGAATTATTATAGAGTGAGGAAGGATTTTTTTCAGCACAGGAGAGCTCACCTCGTGTAATTTTCCTCACCTTCTCTCTCTAAGATCCTTTATTTTCTTTAAAAAACCCTACTCTCTCTGACAAGGTGGGATGTTTTTGGGTAACCAGTTTCTGTGGCAATATAATTCTCCCACTACCAGGCTCTGGGTGTGCTATGTTGCACAGCTACAGAGGAACCTCGATTATCTGAATATCAATTATACAAACTTTGGAATATCCAAAGAAGCTCTCAGGGTCCCAATAAAAACATTTCATCAAAGATGTGTTTCCAACACTGATCGCATCTTTTGTTGACAGTGATTAAAAGTGAACTCGGCTTACTGAAATGCTGCCGAGAACAGTCTTGGACATCGATGGGAGACCAGGCACTGTTTCCAAATGACTGAACTCCCACGCTTTCTCTCTCCTGCCACATTTTCCTTGGAGTTCTACACAGTGGCATACCCTAAACCCCCCTTCCCAGATAATCTCTTCAACATTATCCTGTGCGGGGAATGGTGGAACCTGTCAAAAAGTTGCAGTAAAACCGGTGGCACAGTGGTTAGCACTGCTGCCTCACAGCGCCAGAGATCTGGGTTCATTCCCCACCTCAGGCAACTGTCTGTGTGGAGTTTGCACATTCTCCCTGTGTCTGCGTGGGTTTCCTCCGGGTGCTCCGGTTTCCTCCTACAGTTCAAAAATGTGCAGGCCAGATGAATTGGTCGTGCTAAATTGCCCGTAGTGTTAGGTGTAGGGGAATGGTTGGGTTGCTCTTCAGAGGGTCGGTGTGGACCTGTTGGGTCGAAGGGTCTGTTTCCAACTGTAAGTAATCTAATCTAAAAAACTATCCGTGTGTGTACACTATTTGGAGACTCACTCCCCAAAGGCAGCAACACTCTTACTGTTGGTATCCAGTCCAGCTGCCCTGGAAGGACGGGTGGGGGCAGACGAAGGGGGCGGTGTTGGATGGTGATGGGTGTGCGGAACGGGGTCAGTGTTGGCCGGGGGTGGGCAGAGGGGTGCGGATGGGGAGGGGTTGGTGGACGGGCGGGCGGGCACAGGAGCTTGCGTGCGGTGTGCTGCTGCCTAGTGTTCTGAATGGGTAGCGGACTTAACAGAAAACTGTGAGCCCCAGAGGAAAGGCATTGAATCAATTAACCGCACAAAATAATGCCCGCCCATCTCGTTTGGATAATCGTGGTTCCACTGTACATGGGTGAATTGCATTGTATGCTTTTTGAATATCATTGTGGTAACTCTTCTGAGAACAATACTGTAGAAGTTATTGATAGATCTTTGAAAGTGAGGGCATAATGTCTTATGGGTCACCTCTACAGTTGTGAGGACCTCAGCGCTGCAGGAGTTATGGGAAAATGCAGTGCGGAGGAAAACCTTGAAATGAATGAAGTGAGCTTGGAGCTCTGGCTAGTATTCTTGTCAGGATCAGAACAAAAAAGGTAAATGTAAACTTTGAAGTACCTGAACGATGAAAACAAAATGATAATAGGACAAAAAATGTTTCTTATATGGATATAGATAAAGAATGATAACAAATGAATATCTAAAAATGTACATATGCATTTTCCATCTTCCTATGCATGATATTTGCACTCTATATTGTTAGATGAACATTATTTGGCACTTGGTAGGAAATAATATGCAGCAAATGCCACAGTTTCCTTTTAAATGCAGTAATAATGATGGCGAAACTCTAAGTATTCATTGTTATTACCCCTTTTGGACTAACTCTAGGGAAGTCTACACATGTAGTTAACGACAGAAATTCAGAAGGTGGAGTTAATGATTTTAACAATACCAGGTAATAGTCCAACAGGTTTATTTGGAAGCACTAGCTTTTGGAGTGCTGCTCCTTCATCAGATGGTGTGGAGTATAAGATCATATGGCACAGAATGAAGAGCAAAAGTTTGCAGTGTGATATAACTGAAATTATATATGAAAAAGACTTGGATTGTTTGTTAAGTCTCTCATCTTTTAGAATATACATGTTGGTTTCAGTTCTTTCATATGTAAATTCCAGAATTTTCTTAATTTACTTCTCCATAGTGTGTGGTCAATGCCTCACCCCATCCACCCCAACCTACCGAACCCCCCCCCCAGCAACCAATCAATTGATTTAAAAAAATTATCTTATGCATTCATTTAACTATATCTTTGATACAAGTTATAGCTGTTGAAAAGATATAATTGGGTTATTAATGATATACATAATTGCTGAAGAAAAGCTTTTCTGTCTTGAAAAGTAATGTACATTTTTGAGATTTTTTTCCTTTATTATAACACATTTTCATAGTTATATGTTTTGTTATTTATATATATATATATATAATAATATTTCAACTTCCATGTATTTCAATCATCTATTGTTTATATAATTATCTGTAAATTTAATTAAAAATGAATTTTAAAATATGTAATCATATATTCTTCTTTATTGCCTGAGAATACTGCAATGGATTGGTTGTTTACCCTGCTTAATGATATATATTGCCAGATGCTGGAAGAAACCTTGTAGCTTGCCACCAGATTCAAATCATTCTTGTAAATGGGGAAATCCATGCATAAAATGACATTGGGTTGTATTTGAATGTAGCCTGAGGTGCTAAAAGCATACTCTATAGTGAAGTACAGAATTTCTGAAAGCCCCTCCTAAATTTCTATGCCTATCATTGCCCGTACAGAAATTGCTAGATTTTTGTTTAAAATTGTCTTTGAGGTCAGCAGTGGGTGGTTCCATTGCACCATTGAAGGGTGACTGTATAACCATACAAATACATGTTACACTTAAGAGAAGGTTTCAGAGGGTCTTGAAATGAAAGCAGCCATAACACTACGACACCAGAGTAAATACTTAGTGGACATACAAAATAGCAACAATGATTTTTTTTTTTAAATATTCAGGTTATGTGGGCATTGTTGGATGGCCATCATTTATTGCCCATCCATAGATGCCTTCAAGAAGGTGATAGTCAGTTGCCTTCTTAAACAGCTGCAGTATATTTAGTATAGCAATGTCCACAATGCTATTAGAGGGAGTGTTCCAGGATTTTGGCCTATTGACACTGAAAGAATGTTGATAAGTTTCAAAGTCAAGATTGTGAGTAGCCTTGGAGTGGATTTGTGAGCGGTGATGTTTCCAGTGAGGTGGTGCCTTGCCCCTCTACAAGGTGATAGTTTTGGATTTGAAAGGTCTAAGGCGGTTTGAAGAATTTCTGCAATGCACTTATAGGTGCTATACACTGCTGGTATTGAGTGTTCTTGATGTAGGGAGTGAATGTTTGTGGATGTGATGCCAAACAAGCAGTCTGGATTTTCCTGGACGATGAGAGTTGTTGGAGCAGCACCTATCCATGCAAGCAGGAAGTATTTCTTCACACTCCAGACTGTTTTAATAAATCACTCTTAGCGTGTGGACTTCACTGGCTATGTCTTGAAGATGGTGGACAGGTTTTGGGTAGACAGAAGGTGAGTTAATCATTGTAGGATTCTTAGCCTCTCATATGCTCTTGTCGTCATAGTATGTATATAGCTAGTCCAGTTCAGTTTTTGATGAATGGTAACCCCCAGGATGTTGAAGTTGGAGAATTCATTGATGATAATACCATTGAATGCCAAAGAGGATGGTTAGATTCTCTTTTATCAGGCTTGGTCATTGCTTGGCACTTACGTGGCATGAATGTTACTTTCCACTTGTCAGCCAAAATCCAAGTATTGTCCAGGCCTTGCTGAATTTTGAAATTGACTGTTTCAGTATCTGAGGAGTCGTGAATGGTGCAGAGCATACATCATCAACAAAGATCCCCACTTCTGACCTAATGATTGTCAACAACTGCTAAGATGAATACATTTGGTAATTCTTGATACTTAGATTGCTGTCAATGTCAGCAATGCAGTTTTATTTTGTCATCTTACATAAATTAGGAAGTTGAATGTGAACAGATAAAATGTAGCTGGTGTGAATATGTAGAAATACTTCATTTTCATTTGAAGGCAAATGATCCGA
Organism: Chiloscyllium plagiosum; assembly: GCF_037043375.1. Lineage (NCBI taxonomy): Eukaryota > Metazoa > Chordata > Chondrichthyes > Orectolobiformes > Hemiscylliidae > Chiloscyllium > Chiloscyllium plagiosum. The sequence continues at coordinate 26,349,650 of NW_028270142.1, read as the reverse complement.
CAGCATATACACAAATGAAGAGTAGTTATGCTACCTGCTGACCTACAAGATACGCATTGGTGAAAAACTTGGTTTTCTTCCATTCAGCCTAAACACATAGGAGAAGCTAAAACCAGTAGCAGTGAAGGTAGAGCCTGAGCATAATTGTTAATGTGAAACACTTCAAGTTTAACTAGAGGGGGTAAAAGGATTAAAAGGATAATTTAGGAATGACAGACAAAAATCAAAATATGGTGGAGTTACATTTCTAGTTAAAGAGGATATAATCACAACATTGAGGAAAGATATTAGCTCAGACAAAGTAGAATCTTTGTGTATAGAATTCAGAGATACCAAGGGACAAAAAAAAACCTTGACCATGTATAGACCACTGAACAGTAATGGTGATGTAGAGAATGACATTAAACAGACCTGTGAGCCTTACTTCAGTTGTGGGTAAAATGTTGGATAGTGTTATGAGCTATGATTTATAATCATCTAGAGAGGAATAAATTGATTATGGATAGTCAACATGGTTTTGTGAAGTGTAGGTCATGCCTCACAAACCTTAATGAGTTCTTTGACAAGGTGAATGAGGGTAAAGCGGTTGATGTAGTGTATATGGATTTCAGGAAGGTGTTTGATAAGGTTTCCCAAGATAGGCTAATTGCAAAAATATGGAGGCATGGGTTTGAGGGTCATTTAGCAGTTTGGATCAGAAATTAGCTAGCTGAAAGAAGATAGAGGGTGGTGATTGATGGAAAATATTCATCCTGGAGTTCAGTACATGTAAGGTACCACAAAGATCTGTTTTGGGTCCACTGTTGTTTGTCATTTTTATAAATGACCTGGATGAGGGCATAGAAGGATGGATTAGTAAATTTGTGGATGACACTAAGGTCAGTAGAGTTGTGGATAGTGATGAGGGATATTATAGGTTACAGAGTGACATAGATAAGCTGCAGAGCTGAGCTGAGAGGTGGCCAATGGAGTTTAATGTTGAAAGGTGTGAGGTGATTCACTTTGGAAGGAGTAACAGGAATGCAGAGTACTGGGCTAATGGTAAGATTCTTGGTAGTGTAGATGAGCAGAGAGATCTCAGTGTCCAGCTATATAGATACTTGAAAGTTTCCACCCAGGTTGGTAGGGTTGTTAAGAAGGCAAATGGTGTGTTAAAAGTTAAAAATCACACAACACCAGGTTATAGTCCAACAGGTTTAATTGGAAGCACACTAGCTTTCGGAGCGACGCTAGTGTGCTTCCAATTAAACCTGTTGGACTATAACCTGGTGTTGTGTGATTTTTAACTTTGTACACCCCAGTCCAACACCGGCATCTTCGAATTATGGTGTGTTAGTTTCTATTGGTGTGAGTTTCAGAACTACGAGATCATGCTGCAGCTGCACAAAACTCTTGTGAGGCCACATTTGGAGTATTGCATACAGTTCTGGTCATCACATTATAGGAAGAAATGTAAGCTTTGGAAAGGGTTCAGAGGAGATCTACTAGGATATTGCCTGGTATGGAGGGAAGATTTTATGAGGAAAGGCTGAGGGATTTGAGGCTGTTTTTGTTAGAGAGAAGAAGGTTGAGAAGCAACTTAATTGAGCCATATAAGATAATCAGAGGGTTAGATAGTCTGGACAGTGAGAGCCTTTTTCCTTGGATGGCAATGAGGGGACATAGCTTTAAATTGAGGGGTGATAGATATAGCATAGATGTCAGAGGTATTTTCTTTACTCAGAGAGTAGTAAGGATGTGAAATACACTGCCTGCAACAATAGTAGACTCACCAACTTTAAGAGCATTTAAATGGTCATTGGATAGGCATATGGACGAGAATAGAATAGTGTAGGTTTGATGGGCTTTAGTTTGGTTCTACAGGATGGTGCAACATCGAGGGCCAAAAGGCCTGTACTGTGCTGTAATGTTCTGTGTTCTATGCTCTGCAGTAAATCAGAGATGCATGCAATTTGTTGTTTTGCTATAACTCTCATTTCATTAATACAAATTTAAAACATGTGTTGGCTGTAATGTGATTACATCGCCAACACTTTAAACACTGTTTCTAAAGCGCGATTTTTCTATTATGTGAGTTTTCACAAGAATGCAACCATTGTGTTATAGAAGAACTACATGCATGGGTGACTTTAACTTTCATATAGATGAGGTGAATCAAATTCATCACGATTCTTGCAATGTATGCAGAATGGTGTTCTGGACCAATACATTGAGGAACCAACTTGACACCAGGTCATCTTAAACTGGGTATTATATAATGAGAAAAGATATAATTAGGAACATAGTTGTGAGCAATCCCTTGGGGATGAGCAATCATAATGTGATAGAATTATTCATCAAGTTGGAGAGAAACTGGGATCCTGAATTTTAATAAGGGAAACTATGATGGTATGAGGTATGAGTTGGTAATGACGGTTTGGAAAAAGTTACTGAAAGAAACGACATGGACAAGCAATGGCAAATATTTGAAGAGTGAATGGGTAAATTGACAAAAATTGTTTATTCCTGCCTGACACACAAATGCAAACAGAACAGTGGCCAAACCATGGCTTAAGAGGGCAATTGGAGTTAGCATTAGATGTAAAAAAGCTTACAAATTGACAAGAAAAAATAGTCGACCTGAAGATTGAGAGCAGTTTAGAAGTCAGCAATGGAGAGTCAAGGGATTTAGTAAGAAGTGGAAAATAGAATTGAAAATTTCAAGGAACATAAGAACTGACAGTAAATGTTTCTGTGCTATGTGAAAAGAGAAAGATTGTCGAAAGCTAATGTAAATCCGCTACAGTCAGAATCAATGGAAATTTATAATATGGAGCAAATAAATGGTTGATGAACTACATTCATGCTTTATTGCTGTCTTCACTAAAGAAGACACAAGTAATATCTCAGAAATGGTGGAGAAGATACGGTTTAGTGAGAGGGAGAAATTGAAGCAAATCTGCATTAATAAAGAAATGGTGTTGGAGAAATTAATGGAATTTAAGGCTGCTAAATCTCCCATATCCTGATAATCTACATCCCAAAGTTGTCCAGAGAAATGGTTTATGGATGAGTAGTCATCTTTCTAGATTCATTAGACTGTGGAACAACTCCTACAGATTTGAGGGTAGCTTATATTACCCCGGTATTTCAAAAGAGAAAACATGGGGAAACCAGTGAGTCTGATATCGCTAGTGGAAGATGCTAGAAACCAGTATTAAGGATTTTATAACAGAGAACTTTGAAAACAATGTTAGAATCAGACACAGTTAACATGATTTACCAAAGGGAAATCATGCTTGATGAATCTATTGGAATTCTTCAAGAATGCAACTAGTAAAGTTGATTAGGGAGCCAGTGGATGTGATTTATTTGGATTTTCAGAAGGCTCTCAATAAAGTCGCATATAAAAGATTAACGTGTAAAATTAAAACACATGGATAGAAAATTGGTTAGCAGTCAATAGACAAAGTGATGGTATAAATAGGTCTTTCACTGAATGGCAGGATTGTGGGTTAACACACAGATCAGTACTACAATGCCAACTGTTTGGAATATATGTTAATGATTTAAATAGGGGAGCTAACTGTAATATCACAACATTTGCAGATATCACAAAGCTGCGTGGAAGGGCTAGCTGTCAGGATACAGAGATGTAGCAGTGTGATTTGGAGTATGGATAAATGTGAGGTTATCCAGTTTGTTAGCAAAAATAGGAAGGCATATTATTATTTAATTAGTTCTAAATTGAGAGAGGGGTATGTTCAATGAGACCTGACTGACCTTGTGCACAAGTTACTGAAAGTAAGCATGCAGGTGCAGTAGGGAGTAAAGAAGACAAGTTGTGTGTCAGTCTTCATAGTGAAAGGGTTTGAGTACAAGAGCAGGGATGTCTTGCTGCAATTGTACAAGGCAATGGTGAGGCAACAACTGGAATACTCTGTGAAGTTCTGATCTCCTTATTTGAGGAAGGATGTTCATGTTATAGAAGGAGTGCAGAAAAAAGTTTACCAAACGATTCCTGGAATGGCAGGACTGGCGTGTGAGGAGAGATTGATTTGGTTGAGATTATGTTCACTGGAGTTTCGAAGAATGAAGGTGGGATCTCATAGAAACCTAGAAAAACTTTAACAGAACGAGACAGGTTTGATCCAGGAAGGATCTTCCCAATGGTGTGGGAGTCAGAAGCAGGGGTCATAGTTTAATGATAACAACCTATTAGAATGGAGATGAGGAGAAATTTTTTCATTCAGAAAGCAGTAAGCCTGTGTAATTCACTACTGCAGGAAGTGATTGAAGTCAAAATATTGTATTTACATGAAGAAAGTAGATTTGGCTTTTACGGCTAAAAAGATCAAGGGAAATGGAGTGGGGACAGGATTAGGGTATTGAGCTCAATGACCAGCCGTGATCCTATTGAATGGTGGATCAAGCTCAACAGGTCAAATAGCCTACTTCTGTACCGAGCTTATATGTTTCTACGTTTCTATGTTACTAGTGGGGAGTGTTATGCATTTTGTGGTGGAACTGAGGAAACTGTGCAAACTTTAACCATGATGAATAACTCAACTAAATAAAAAAAAGGTAATTTAGTCTGCCATTTGAAGTAAATATTAGCATCGATGGAATAGTAAGTAGAAGACAGGCTCATATCTGCTCCACGTCTCAAAATAGTAATTGGTGAAAGGGAACAAAACCATAGCAACAAATCCATATTGAATTAGTCAAACAGGAGGCATGGAATTATATTACTATTTTTTGGTTTGTCATTGTAAATGGCTCAAAATGTTTTTGATATAATCGATCAGCCAAGCCTGTACATCCTGTAAAGCAGCTCCTGAGCAATATTTCAATGACATGCTTTTCATCGAATATTGATGTGTATTTCCTTTCACTCTTCCATCCAAACCACAAAGAAATAGTTCAACTGATGTCTCAGAAAATTAAATTTTCTAAGCTATTCTTTAGAAATAAGTTACACACTGGTTTTGAATCCAGACTTTGAAACATCATGTTGAGAAGGAAATTGTATAATGTTGGATTGTCAACTTCAACAATATTTTGCTCATATTCATATTTAGGATGCTGGCATCATTGATTAGGCCAGTATGCCTAAGTGTCGTTCAGAAGGTGATAGTGAGCCACTGCCTTGAATCACTGTAGTCAGTATGATGTAAATACATCCACAGTGCTGTTCGGAAGTCTCCAGATTTTTATCCAGTTGGAACAATAATATAATTCGAAATCACGATGGTGAGTAGCTTGGACAGGAGTTTGTGAGTGGTGGTACTGTCATGCAACTGCTGCTCTTGTCCTTAAAGGTGCTAGAGTCACTGTGAAAAGTGCTATCAAAAGAGACTTGGTGAATTGTTGCTGTGCATCTTATAAATGGCAGTCCTGAAGAGCTTATGCTTGAAACATCGACTTTCTTGCTCCTTGGATGCTGCCTGACTGGCTGTGCTTTTCCAGCACCATGCTTTTCCACTCCAATCTCTAGCATTTGCAGTCCTCACTTTCTCCTGTCTCACAAATTGCACCTGCTACACCTATAGTGTGAAGGAAGTGCATGTTAAAGGTGGTATGTGGGTGACAGTCAAGCAGACTATCCTGCCTCCATTTATGTCAAGCTTCTTCAGTGTTGTTGGATCTGCACTAACCTAGGTAAGTGGAGAGTATTCCATCACACTCCTGACTTGAACCATGTAGATGGTGGATAGGTTTTAGAAAATCAAGAGGTGATCTATTCACCACAGAATTCTTAGCCTCTGACCCGCTCTTGCAGCCAGATTTTTTTACATAATTGGTCCAATCACTTTCTGGACAATAGTAGCCCCAGGATATTGATAGTATACCATCCAGCAAATGTAATGCCATCAAATATCAAGGTTCTCTCAGTTTGTGAATGGTCATTGCCTAACACTTCTGATCCACAAATTTTAATTGCCACCTATCAGTCAAAACCAAAATATTGTTTAGATCTTATTGTTTCAACATCTAATGTATAATGAATAGTACAAAACATTGAGAAAACATCAGCAAACATTCCCACCTGACATTATAACAGAAGGATTATGATGAAGATGACATAACAGCTGAAGTTAAAAATCACACAACACCAGGTTATAGTCCAACAGGTTTAATTGGAAGCACATTAGCTTTCGGAGCGACGCTCCTTCATCAGGAAAGCTAGTGTGCTTCCAATTAAACCTGTTGGACCATAACCTGGTGTTGTGTGATTTTTAACTTTGTACACCCCAGTCCAACACCGGCATCTCTGAATCATAACAGCTGAAGATTGTTGGACCTAGGACACCTCCAGTGATGCTCTGGACTGAGCTGATTGACTTTCAATCTTCCCTTTTGCTTGCTTTGTTTACAACCATTGGCACTTTTTCCCTCATTATTAATGACTCCAGTTTTCACAGAATCCCTACAAGATGGAAGCAGGCCATTTGTCACACAAGTCCGCACTGACCCTCTGAAGAACATCCCACCCAGACCCTCCTTCCACCTTATCACCCTGCATTTTCCATGGCTGACCCACTTAGCTTGCACATCCTTGGCCACTCTGGGCAATTTAGTATGGCCAATCCATCTAACCTGCACATCTTTAGACTGTAGGAAACCAGAGCACATGAAGGAAACCCACACAGATACAGGGAGAATGTATAAATTCCAACAGTCAACTAAAGGTGGAACCGAGCCCAGGTCCCTGGTGCTGTGAGACAGCAGTGCTAATCACTGAGCTACTGTGCCAGCCCAACATTGTTAGGGCTTCTGGATACCACACTTGGTCAAATGTGGCCCTGATATCAAAGACCATACCTTGCCTCATCTCTTGAATTTCAGTTCTTAAATCCATATGTGGATCAAGCATAATAAAGGCAGGAATTGAGAAACCCTGACTAAACCATACTGAGCATCATTCAGCAGTACATTACTGAGAAAGTGCCACATGATATTACTGTCAATTACCTTGTTCGTCACTTTGCTGATGATTGAAAGTAGACTATAGAGGCATTAATTTGCCAGGCTGGATTTTCCTGGCTTTTCATGGACAGGGTATACCTTGGCAATTTTCTCCAATGTAGGAAACATGATGAGTAGTAGGGCCTTGGGAAGTACCAAGCATCAGAGGGGAATTGGTGCGCATATTCACCAGTCCCTTAAGGTGTAAGGACAGGCAGATAAAGTGGTAATGAAGACTTATGGTGTACTTGCCTTTTGTGTGCGAGTTCTGGAATCCACATCAAAAGAATCTTGCAAGAGCTCTGGTGAGGGTGCAGTGGATATTTACGGGGAGATTTTTAGGTATGAAGAAAGATTGGATAAACTTGGATTGTTTTCCTTAGCACAGAAGAGATTGACAGCGGACATGATTGAGATGAATAAAATTATGAGAAATCAATAACTGGGGGCAGATTTAAGACAGGGTGCATGAGTTCAGAGGAGATGTGAGAAAAACCTTTATTCCCAGAGGGTAGTGGGAATCTGGAACTCACTGCCCCTCTAGAAGCTGAAACCGTCATTGCATTTAAAAGTATTTACATGTACTTTTGCAAAGCCAATGCATATAAGGCTAATGGGGCAAGTGTTGGAAAATGACATTAGAATATTGTGGTTGTTTTTGACTGGCATGGATGAAATGGGCTGAATAGATTTTTCATACATTACAGGTCTTGATGATATTATGACTCTATGGTGGGCTATATGCAAGTGTTTTAGCTGTTTTCAAACTGCTTGCTTAAGCATTAAGCGATTTCTGGAGCATGTGTCTTCAATACTATTTCTACAATTCTGTCAGGGTCATAAGGTTTGCAGTATCCAATTCCTTCATCCATTCCTTCATGTCATGTGGAGTGAATAATTTGGTTTAAATCTGGCCTCAGGATGATACTGAGATGGATTACACCCTCAGCACTGGTTGTAAATTCTTCGGCCTTGTCTTTTGCACTAATATGTTGGGTTCCTCTATTGTTAAGGATGATGTAGATGTGCAGTCATCATCTTCTGTTAGATGTTTGATTGGCCATCACCATTCAAGAATAAATGTGGCAGGAATGCAGAGCTTAGATATGATCCTTTCATTGTGGGGTTACTTAGCTCAGTCTATCAAAGTTGCTTTTATGGTCTGAACTGTGTTGGACTTTCAGCAGTGTGGCATCTCATTTTGATATGCCTGGTGCTGTTCTTGGCATGTCCTTCTGCTCTATTCATTGAATCAGGATTGATCACCTTGCATGATTGTTATTTGAAGAGAGGCTTAAAGCTAAACCATGAGCTGACAAGCCGCAGTCGAATGAAATTCTGCTGCAGCTCAAAGTCCACAGCATGGGTGGCCAGTTTGGAGCTGCTAAATCTATTTAAAAGATTCAGTATTGTCTTAGTGTTACACAACATGATGGAAAGTATCTTCAGTGTGAACATGGGACTGGATCTCCACCAGATCTACGTGATAGTCACTCTTATCATTAATGTCATATAAAGATGCATCGCTACAGGTAGATTGGTGTGATTGAGGTCAAGTAAGTTCTTCCCCTCCCTACCTACCAGAGACATGACTGAGCAACTAAATCTTTTGGCACTCATTCAACTTAGTCAGTAGTGGTGCCTTTCTGGGTGGTTGGCAATAAGGTTCCCTTCACAGTACAGACTCTGCCCTTGCCATCCTTGTTATTTTTTCCAGTTGTCGTTTAACACAGGGAGAAAGTGAGGATTGCAGATGCTGGAGGTCAGAGCTGAAAAATGTGTTGCTGGAAAAGCACAGCAGGTCAGGCAGCATCCAAGGAGCTGGAGAATCGACGTTTTGGGTATTCCTGAAGAAGGGCTTATGCCCGTGTCGTTCAACACGGAAAGTACTGATTCATCAGTTGAGGATAAGGATGTGAGTGATCAGAAGCAACAACAGTTTTTGGAAACAACAGATCATTTCTATGCCCATGTTTGACTTGATGCCATGGCACGTCCTGTGGTGCAGAGTTAATGTTGAGTTCTCCAGGCCAAATCCATACCCTCTGTGCTGCCATTTCTGTTGACTATGTTTTGTCAGTGGCATAGGGCATACTCAGGGATTATGATTATTATGATCTAAGACATACTTATACTCACATAATCATATCTTAAGGGCATTCGCTGAATTTTTGAACAATAAAGGAATTAAGGGATACAGTGAGAGCATAGGAAATTGGATCTGAGTTCATGAAAAGATCAGCCATAATCTTATTGAATAGTGGAGCAGCCTCAAAGGGCTGGACAGCCTACTCCTGCTCCTAGTTGTTATGTTCTTATGTTCTTACATCAGCGCTACACCATTGTTGTCTCCCAGTACCATTTGGTGGAAAAGTTATGATAAAGAAGAATGCAGTTTTTACTGAATAAAAGATTAGTATTGTTATGGTTTTCATTTCAATAGCTAGTTTTCTGTGAATGCATCATTGGGAATAATGATCAGCATTGCATTGATAGACCAAATATTAACATTACATGACATTTATCCCAATGTTTAATTCCACCTGAGTAAATTGTTGTTGCATTTTCTCAGAAGGTTTTCTCATGTATTATGAATTCGGCTCAATCTTGAATGATTCTTCATTCAGGCTCTCCAGGACAATCTCAGATGAAAGTTATAAAACTTGATGATTTTGCATCCAAAATCTAAGAAATTACCACCATCTGCTGTTGTCATTAATCCCAGTTCCCTCACTGTTGTATTTACTCAAAGTATTCTCAAAGAATAATGGACCATCCACATAATTTTGGTTCACAGATAGTGATGAGTGTAAGTTTTGATGTATGAACTAAAACAATAGCTGACCAGACTTAGCTTTGGAATAGTGGTGGTAGAGTCTGGCTTTCAGTCTCACCCATCATGGAGGTTTCTGGTAACATTATTGAAAAGGTTGACTCAAAGTTTTAAAGGATCGTCTGGTGCAATGGTAGCATGTCTACTCTACAGGTTGGAAACTCTGTTCAAGTTACACCTGATTCAACTTGAAGATGTGTCATAACATGTTTGAATAGGTTGATTGAAAACCAAAGTTCAATTTCTGGCGTTGTAGGGCACAAGGTACTGGCTAGAGTCCGTGACATGCATTGTGCTTTCAATTTGTTAATTGAACATGAGACCCTGATGAGTGCAAGCATATTGCAGCAATTATATACTCCAGGATCTGCTCATGTTGCTTGTTATAGCTATAAGATAATGTACCATGCAAACTAAAATGAAGGCTATAATGACACTCCCTCATCAGCTTCACAGTTTTTCAGACATGATTTACTTGAACTTTCCCATCCCAGACTACTTACTGGAATGTAACAATTGTAGATGGTTCTTAACACAAGACTGTATAAGTGTGCATGTGTATGCCATGTTTAATGTACCATTCTAATAATACTGACATAATTACTTCATGTGCTGTAAATAGGTTAAGTTAAAGTAAAATGCAACTTTAATAACCTTTCATCAATATATAAATAGTTAGCAGGTAGTCAAAGGAAAGATGGTATCCATTGAAGACCAAACGTTGAACTGTTTTTGAAAACTGGGTTGAGGCACTGAAAATGGAATTAAAAACATAAAATGTTGGAACATCCAAATGCTTGACAACATTATAAAAGTTAATGATTTAAGTTATTTTTAGTTCAGATTTCCAGCATCTACAGTAGTTTAGTTCTGTACATAACAGGAATCTGCATGGCTTCATTACAGAAAATGCTATTGACAATGTGACAGTGAAAAATGAGGTAGATTGGAAATGATGAAATACATATAGAGGAGATCTTTGAAGCTTAGCAGCAGTCTAAGTGGAAAAGTCACCTGATCCAGAGGGGAGGTGTAGAGAGTGTAACGAGGTCAGTAGGTGGAACTCACAGAATGTGAGTCCCCTGTTTGGGGATGTTAATCCAGTCCAATTAGGGAATCCTGGCTGTCAGATATAAACAGGACGGTCAGAGATACTATTCACTCTGAGACCTGGCTCTAAGGCAACTGGATCAGTGTCAAGAATTCTCTACATGTAAATAAAGGGTATCTTGGTGATGGGAGACTGGCCTCTGTGGCGTTATTTCAGTGGCAACAAGAGAAAAGTATGCCCCTGAAGAAATTCACTGTCAACAGTTGTCTTTGGGTTGGGGTAAGCATTTTTGGCATCATGCTGTTATTTGGGAAGTGAAGATTGGGCCCAGTATGTGGAAAGAACGCATTATTTTTTCCAGGCAAATGACATCTGCAGATGAAAAGCAATAAGTAATTCCCATGACAGCTTGTGGACCAGCACGTTTTTGGTTTATTAGGAGACAAACTTTCCATGAGGCAACAGATACTAAAACCTTCCAAGTGTGTGTGTGTGTGTAGAAGTGTCAGTGTGTCTGTGTCTGTCAGTGTGTCTGTGTGTGTGTGTGTATAGTGCAATGGCGTTACCTATCACGTGACATGAGCCCAAGGTCTCAGTTGAGGCCATCCCCATGGATACGGAGCTTAGCTATCAGCCTCTGCTCGGCCACTTTTCGTCATTGCCTGTCCCAAAGCCTGCCTTGGAGGACAGTCATCCAAAGATCCGAGGTCGAATGTCCTGGACTGCTGAATTGTTCTCCGACTGGGAGGGAACATTCCTGTCTGTTGATTGTTGTGCGGTGTCCATTCATACAGTCATAGAGTCATAAGAATGTACAGCATGGAAACAGACCCTTCGGTGCAACCCGTCCATGCTGACCAGATATCCCAACCCAATCTAGTCCCACCTGCCAGCACCCGGCCCATATCCCTCCAAACCCTTCCTATTCATATACCCATTCAAATGCCTCTTAAATGTTGCAATTGTACCAGCCTCCACTATTTCCTCTGGCAGCTCATTCCATACACATACCACTCTCTGTATGAAAAAGTTGCCCAGTAGATCTTTTTTATATCTTTCCCCTCTCACCCTAAACCTATGCCCTCTAGTTCTGAACTCCCGACCCCAGGGAAAACTTTGCATTTTTACCCTATCCATGCCCCTCATAATTTTGTAAACCTCTATAAGGTCACCCCACAGCTTCCGACGATCCATGGAAAACAGCCCCAGCCTGTTCAGCCTCTCCCTATATCTCAAATCCTCCAACCCTGGCAACATCCTTGTAAATCTTTTCTGAACCCTTTCAAGTTTCACAACATTTTTCCAATAGGAAGGAGACCAGAATTGCACGCAACATTCCAACAGTGGCCTAACCAATGTCCTGTACAGCTGCAACATAACCTCCCAACTCCTGTACTCAATACTCTGACCAATAAAGGAAAGCATACCAAATGCCTTCTTCACTATCCTATCTAGTTGCAACTCCACTTTCAAAGAGCTATGAATCTGCACTCCAGGGTCTCTTTGTTCAGCAGCACTCCCTAGGACCTTATCATTAAGTGTATAAGTCCTGCTAAGATTTGCTTTCCCAAAACACAGCACCTCGCATTTACCTGAACTAAACTCCATCTGCCATTTCTCAGCCCATTGGCCCATCTGGTCCAGATTCTGTTGTAATCTGAGGTAACCCTCTTCGATGTCTACTACACCTCCAATTTTGGTGTCATCTGCAAACTTACTAACTGTACCTCTTATGCTCGCATCAAAATCATTTATGTAAATGACAAAAAGTAGAGGACCCAGCACTGATCCTTGTGGCACTCCACTGGTCACAGGCCTCCAGTCTGAAAAACAACCCTCCACCACTACCTTCTGTCTTCTACCTTTGAGCCAGTTCTGTATCCAAATGGCTAGTTCTCCCTGTATTCCGTGAGATCTAACCTTGTTAATCAGTCTCCCATGGGGAACCTTGTCGAACTCTTTACTGAAGTCCATATAGATCACATCATCCACTCTGCCCTCATCAATCCTCTTTGTTACTTCCTCAAAAAACTCAGTCAAGTTTGTGAGACATGATTTCCCATGCACAAAGCCATGTTGACTACCCCTAATCAGTCCTTGCCTTTCCAAATACATGTACATCCTATCCCTCAGGATTCCTTCCAAGAACTTGCCCACCACCGAGATCAGGTTCACTGGTCTATAGTTCCCTGGCTTGTCCTTACCACCCTTCTTAAACAGTAGCACCGTGTTAGCCAATCTCCAGGTTTCCATCACCTCACCTGTGACAATCAATGATACAAATATCTCAGCAAGAGGTCCAGCAATCACTTCTCGAGCTTCCCACAGAGTTCTACAGTACACCTGATCAGACCCTGGGGATTTATCCACCTTTACCCATTTCAAGACATCCAGCACTTCCTCCTCTGTAATATGGGCATTCTGCAAGATGTCACTATCTATTTCCCTACAGTCTATATCTTCCATATCCTTTTCCACAGTAAATACTGATGCAAAATACTCATTTAGTATCTCCCCATTTTCTGCGGCTCCACACAAAGGCTGCCTTGCTTATCTTTGAGGGGCAATATTCTCTCCCTAGTTACCCTTTTGTCCGTAATGTATTTGTAAAAACTCTTTGGATTCTCCTTAATTCTATTTGCCAAAGCGATTTCATGTCCCCTTTTTGCCCTCCTGATTTCCTTCTCAAGTATACTACTGCCTTTATACTCTTCTGAGGATTCACTCGATCTATCCTGTCTATATCTGACATATCCTTCCTTCTTTTTCTTGACCAAACCCTTAAATTTCTTTAGTCATCCAGCATTCCCTATACCTACCAGCCTTTCCTTTCACCCTAACAGGAATATATTTTCTCTGAATTCTCGTTATCTCATTTCTGAACGTTTCCCATTTTCCAGCCATCCCTTAACCTGCAAACATCTGCCCCCAATCGGCTTTCGAAAGTTCTTGCCAAATACCGTCAAAATTGGCCTTTCTCCAATTTAGAACTTCAACTGTTAGATCCATTCATCCATTGCTATAGCCTTTGTGGCATATACAGACAGATGCACGCCCACACACAGACACTCCTACATGCACAGTCCTTGAGTAGACTGCGAACCTTTATTGAGGAACCTTTACAGATTAAGGATACAATTTCAGGTCTTGTCTCTTATGAGAAGCAGCTGATTCAGGTATCACTGATTATAGTAAAAGGCTTGGGCTCCAAGCTTGATGGTGCGAAATTAGTTGAGAAAGATTCACATGGATTGGCTCCACATTTTGCAATTAGAAAATGGCTGCTGAGTGATGCTCTAATTAAACATCCAGAAGTGTTTTTTAGGAAGGTCTATGGACTATTAAAGGAGACATGTTGTCCAGGAAGCAATTCCATGATTCTGCAAGACCTGCCCAGTGCTGTTTGCAGGCAAACATCAGAAAGCTGGAAAGTGATGGAATCATCAAACCGGTCCAGTTTGTGGAATGGGCAGCACCGGTCATATTGATTTTGAACCCTAATGGGTCGGTTTGTCTTTGTGGAGATCTTAAACAAATGGTCAACTGCGTTTTTTTTGCAGCTGGATAAATACCCAATCCCTCGTATAGAGGATTTATGTGCAAAACTGGCAGAGGGTGCTATCTGTCATGAAGCTGATTGTGGTTAGATGAGGATTCCCAGAAATATGCTACAATTAGTACTCATGAACAAGACTGCTATTTAGGGTATTGTCAGCCTGTGCAATTTTTCAGTGGACAATAGAGGACATTTGACAAGGTCTACTCCAGATCGCCATTTATCTGGATGATCTGCTAATAACAAGTTACACCAATAGGGAGCACTTAGAGAACTTGGACACAGTCCTTATATGTTTCTCCCAGGCAGGCATTTGCCTTAGAAAAGAGAATTATATTTTTTTAGGCACCCCAAGTGACCTACTTGGGTTACAGAATTGATAAAACTGAGTTACAGCTTTTAGAAGATAAAGTAAAAGTGATCAAAGGTGCCCCAGTTTCCATGTCTGCATCAGAGCTTGTCTTTCTTTGGGCTGCTGAATTATTACAGGAAGTTCATACATAACCAGGCCTCCATTCTGGAGCCTTTGTATCAACTCTTAAAAAAAGGTCAAAAATCACACAACACCAGGTTATAGTCCAACAGGTTTAATTGGAAGCAGTGATACATATTGTCTACATATTGTCTAGCTATCACCATTGTTAACAACTAACCCGAGAATGCAACTTTTTAAAAAAACGTTTTTGTGATTTATACATGAAAGAAGTGAAACTATCACTGTATTCTAACAGATGAAAGGCTTAACAGACAATCAATTTTTCAATGTATAATTTCAGTTACATCACACTGTAAATTTTTGCTATAAATTCTGTGTGTTAGGATTGAGCCCTTCACTATCACCTGATGAAGGAGTGTCACTCCGAAAGCTAGTGTGTTTCCAATTAAACCTGTTGGACTATGACCTGGTGTTGTGTGATTTTTAACTTTGTACACGCCAGTCCAACACCGGCATCTCCAAATCATAAAAAAAGGTCAGTCTTGAAAATGGTCACATTGCCAAACCATATTTTTCAGGGAAGTGAAGAAACAGCTCTAAGGTGTTGGCACACTATGATCCGATCTAGTGTTGACATGTAATGGCTCCCTGTAGTATTAGGTCATTGGTGGCTCAATGGAGAGGAACATCTAATAGTGTATGCATCCATGATTTCGGCTAATGCAGAGTGTAAAAACAACTAGATGGAGAACAGAGGTTTGGTGGTCATATTTGGAGCTAGGAAGTTCCATCAATAACTTTAATTTGTAAATTTGTAATGATAATAAAACACAAACCCCTGCCAGGTCTACTTAAAGAGGAAAAGGCATCACCGCTAATAGCGTCAGGCCAAATTCAGCAGTGGGCTCAAATAATAAGTGCATATAATTGCAAGGTGGAACACCATTCAGGAGGCCAAGTATGTGGATGTGTTGAGCCACCTCCCACTGACAGATATGCCACCACTGGAAGAGTTTGTAATAGTTTTAAATTTTCTGGACACACTTCCAGTCACAGCTGACAATATCAGACTTTGGACACAGAAGTACCTGGTCCTGGCAAAACTGAATCATTGGTATGGTGGCTCAGTGGTTGGCACTGATGCCTCACAGCACCAAGGTCACAGGTTCAATTCCAGCCTCGGGTAACTGTCTGTGTGGAGTTTGCACATTCTCCCTGTGTCTGCTCAGGAAACCTCTGGGTGCTCCGGTTTCCTCCCACAGTCCAAAGATGTGCAGATCAGGTGAATTGGCCATGCTAAATTGCCCATAGTGTTAGGTGCATTAGTCAGAGGGAAATGGATCTGGGTGGGTTACTCTTCGGAGGATCGGTGTGGACTGATTGGGCCGAAGGGCCTATTTTCACACTGTAGGGAATTTAATCCAACTTCAACCAAGCTGGTGGTGATAGGGTAATCCAAAGAGCTATCGTGACCAGACCTGAAACCTTTTTGGATCCAGAGAAACCAGATCACCGTAGAGGATGGCATATTATAATGGGGAGCGAGAATGATTGTCTCAAGCAAAGATACTTGCTAGATGTCCAGAGAGTTCATTCGTCAAACACGGGAACAACATGCAGAAAAGCTGCACATAATCTCCCACAGATATCGGCTCAGTGCTGACCAGTAGGAATTTGAGTATTTATTGAATGGTCTTCTATAAGGATAGAAGAAGGGCTTCCTGAAGAAGGGCTTATGCCCGAAACGTCGATTATCCTGTTCCCTGGATGCTGCCTGACCTGCTGCGCTTTTCCAGCAACACATTTTCAGCTCTGATCTCCAGCATCTGCAGATCTCACTTTCTCCTTCTATAAGGATAGTTCAATACCATTTATCATCCAATGGTCTGACAGAAAAAGTAGTCCAACGTTTATAGGCAGGCTTAAAGAAACAACTCACAGCTTCACTAGAAACCAAACTGTCCTGGTTCTCTTTGGTTATAGGACAACCCCTTATACAACTATAGGGGTAGATCCAGCAGAGCTGCTCATGGGGAGAAGACACTGCACTGGGTTAAATCTGATCTTCCTGGACCTAGGGCTTGATTCCTTCTGTCCTGTTGTGGGCTACTGTGTTCATTGAATGAGAGAGAGGCTGCTATTATGGGAGATGAAAGTGGTGACCCAGTTAATATTGTTGGTTCATATGCTGAAGTGTTCTAAACAAGTGAAGAAAAAACAGAGGTTAGTGCTGTTGGGGTTTGGAGTGGGTGAGAGTAATTGGGGAAGATGTTGTTGTAACTTTGGGTGAGCTACGAAGAAAATGTGTTCAATTTAATAAATGCTTTACGGTGAAAATAGTAGTAAAATGAGACATCCAAATACATGTGAAAACGTGGTGCATGTTCAAAAAAGGGATAAAAGTGAGGATGACCAATAAGATAAGCAGTGATGGATAGCTGAACTAGACAGCTGAAGATAAGCAAATCAATTGAAAATGCAGGCAACTAGAGTGAGCTATTTGATTAATTTCCCATGTCCTACTTGTCCAATATGTGGAGACTTCTGTTTCTTTTATTTAACCCTAGCGAAGGCTCCCAACGCAGTCTCCTTTAAATTGGGGAGACTGGACGTCTTCTTGCAGAGCGCTTTAGAGAACATCTTCGGGACCCCGCACCAATCAACCTCACCGCCCCGTGGCCCAACATTTTAACTCCCCCTCCCACTCTGCCGAGGACATGCAGATCCTGGGCCTCCTCCACCGCCGCTCCCTCACCACCCGACACCTGGAGGAAGAACGCCTCATTTTCCGCTGTGGAACACTTCAACCCCAGGGTATCAATGTGGACTTCACCAGTTTCCTCACTTCCCCTCCCCCCACCTCACCCTAGTTCTAACCTGCCAGCTCAGCACCATCCGCATGACCTGTCCTACCTGCCAATCTTCCTTCCCACCTATCCGCTCCCCCCTCCTCTCCGACCTATCACCTTCATCCCGACTTCCATCCATCTATTGTATTCTTAGCTATCTTCTCCCCAGCTCCACCCCCTGGAGGCTCCTTGCCTCATTTCTGATGAAGGGTTTTTGCCTGAAATGTCGATTTTCCTGCTCCTCGCATGCTGCAAGACCTGCTGTGCTTTTCCAGCACCACTCTAATCTTGACTCTGATCTCCAGCATCTGCAGTCCTCACTTTCACCCTCTTTTATACTCTGTCTGCCAGTGTTACCATAAGAAAATAGAATAGTTTGCGGATGATACGAAAGTCGGAGGAGTTGTTGACAGTGAGGAAGGATGTGGCAGGTTACAGTGGGATATAGATAAGCTGCAGAACTGGGCAGAAAGGTGGCAAATGGAGTTCAATGTAGCTAAGTGTGAGGTGATTCACTTTGGTAAGAGTAACAAAAAGTTGGGGTACTGGGCTAACGGTCGGATACTTGGTAGTGTGGATTAGCAGAGGGATCTTGGTGTCCATGTACACAGATCTTTGAAAGTTGCCACCCAGGTAAATAGTGAGGTGAAGAAGGCATATGTCGTACTGGCTTTTATTGGTAGAGGGATTGAGTTCTGGAGTCCTGAGATCATGTTGCAGTTGTATAAGACTCTGGTGCGGCCGCATCTGGAGTATTGTGTGCAGTTTTGGTCGCCATACTATAGGAAGGATGTGGAGGCACTGGAATGGGTGCAGAGGAGGTTTACCAGGATGTTGCCTGGTATGGTGGGAAGATTGTATGAGGAAAGGCTGAGGCACTTGGGGTTGTTTTCATTGGAGAAAAGAAGGTTTAGGGGTGACTTGATAGAGGTGTACAAGATGATTAGGGGTTTAGATCGGGTTGACCGTGAGAACCTTTTTCCACGTATGGAGTCAGCTATTACGAGGAGGCATAGCTTTAAATTAAGGGGTGGTAGGTATAGGACAGATGTTAGGGGTAGGTTCTTTACTCAGCGAGTCGTGAGTTCATGGAATGCCCTGCCAGTAGCAATGGTGGACTCTCCCTCTTTATGGGCATTTAAGCGGGCATTGGATAGGCATATGGAGGATAGTGGGCTAGTGTAGGTTAGGTGGGCTTGGATCGGCGCAACATCGAGGGCCAAAGGGCCTGTATTGCGCTGTATTCTTCTATGTTCTATGTTCTATGTTCTAGAACAGATATTTTGTTGGAAAGACTGGTGTGAGTGAAAATTCAGATAATGTTTTGAGAAACATAAGGATGAATGAAATTCTGTTCAACAGTACCCTTAGTATTCTAAATCCCATCAAGGAAGATTTATGAACATTAATGAAACGCTTTTTTTTAAATGGCCACTTCAGCTCAGTGAAGCATTTTTTTGAAAAGGTTACTTATGCAGAATTCTGAAGCTTTGATGTTGTATGATGTTACACTCTGTTTCTAACTGCCCTTTGTTACATAAATATGTAGGAACAAGTTTAGACCCCTTAAAAGACTGATGGCAAAATTTGAAATGTGGAGCAGTAATGTTTATGGTGCCCAGGCAAAAAAAATTCAATGAATAATCCCCCAAGAATGGATTACCTAGTCAATTATTGCATTCTGTTTGTGAATTCATTTGTAATATGCTTTTGCCCAACCACTAAAAGTATAGCTGCTTTTAGTTTGCTAACACCACCTACAGCTTCACAGAGGACAATCAATCCAGCAACTCCATTGTCTGGTAGTATTTACATTTCTGTCTGGGTACTGTGTACTTTCATTATATTGCGATCTTCCATTAGGTCCATTTTGCAATTTATATTCTTGTTAGTCTTCCATTAGAATTACTTTGAATCTAAAATTTGAATTGATAGTGCAATCTGCCTGGAAAACAGCAGCCATTTGTTAAAGTGTAGCTGGGTCTGCTCGTAATGTAACTTTTGACTGTTTACTTTGTAAGCTCACTGTTCCATTAACATCAACATTTGATTTTGCTGTTGTGATCGTTTTGATATTTTTCTGCAAAATGCCTAATATGTATCTACTATAACATCGAAATCTGTTGAATTTGGAATTGTACATTCAGATTTTGATTTTGCAAACTGAATAGGTTTGTTTGAAAAAACTCCAACAATAATTAAATGTTGAGGTTGTTGTATAACATACTGGTTCTGAGGAAGTTTCTTTTTGAATTATATTGAATTCTGCCAGATCTGCTGACATTAACCGGTCTCTGTGTTGCATAACTGGACACAGTAGCCAGGTATGTCACACCTTCATCGGGATCAATTCACCTTTGCATGAGATCCTGATGAAGGTGTGACATGCATGGCTGCTGACAATTGTAATTTTGCCAAACTAAGTAATGTATCTATTCCATTCATGCAAGAAATTACACTTTATGTATGATAGGTGCCACTTCTCATTAAGACTCAATAGTGGTCCACCTCTACCAATGTTAATTAGACAAGCCATTAAAGTTGGGAGATAAAGAAAGACTGGGATTCCAATGGTTCAGTGACAAGTGTCTTGACTCCTGACTCAGGTGGCTTGGATTCACAGTCCCAGCTATTTCAGAGATGTGGAAATAACATCCCTGGACGGGTCAATCAGAAAATATTTAGAAAAGGAGGATTGGTGGTAATGATCTACCCCAGTTGCAAGACGTCAGCAAATATGATATTCTCATAGCAGTGACATCAGAAAGAATGAGGTTCCACTGTCACGTGTGTTACTTTTCAATCTTTTGGAGAATTTGTTTATCGGTAAATAAGACTTATCATACTCACGTAAGTGTATTTTCATTTATAGGCAAGAAAATAGCTAAATTTAGTTCTTATTTGAGGTGGGGTGGCATGTACACATAACATAAATAAAGTATTTGATTGGTGTGATTATGTATAAAGGAAGTTTACAGTGAAACAGAAAAATTATCCCAGACAGCAAGTCTGGATTTCTGTGTTTAATCTCTAGAAATCATTCGACCCTTTGAAAATAGAAACATAGAAAATAGAAAAATTCAGTTCATTATATTTGCTGTAGGAAATTATCTTTTGTTAAGTTTCACAGCCATCTTCTGTGTATTTTAGTGCCTTCAAACAGATCTTAAAGAATTATAATTAAATTGACATGTTACTATTCATTTTTAAATTAATATTTACTGGTTTCATTGAAAGTTTGACAGTTGTTAAATCATGTTAAAACATGGATTGCACCTTGCTAATGACACATAATATTATTAACATGCAATTGTCCATCTGAATGGATTAAGAGATATGCCATGTTGTGATTCTCCAGATTATATTTTACACATTATCCTAATCCGCCGTTGGTTTTGCATAAACATTATCTCACCCTTAGCCACGTTAATTCCCCATCCCAAGTAAACAGTCCATGCCATTTTCTTTATCCTCATTTTCCCCCATGTCTTTATTCATCCATTGCATCTCAATATTTCTTGATTTTATTAGAATGTATTTTTCCTGGTCTCTATTGAACATAATTTTAAATGTTTCTGTTTTTGCTCTGTGTTAATGCTTGGCCAGTACCGTTTTCCATTTTATTTCCAATGTTAGATTCTCAGCCTTTGAAAATCAGCTTTTTCCTCACACATAAGCTTTTTGTAAAATCATGCTTATGACAGTCTCATAGTTTCATAAATTATATTTTGTACGGTCGCTATTGCCTTGATCATCCCTATTTTCTTCCCTTATCTAGTTTGGCTGATATCCCAGTAGTGGATCCAATAGTGAATTCTCCTTTGCACTTTTCCATGAAATTTATGTACATGGATGGGATAGACATGAAGGGATATGGACCAAACACAGGCAAATGGAACTAGTTTAATTGTGAAACATAGGCGGCATGGATAAGTTGGGTCGAATAGCCGGTTTCCATGCTGTAAACCTCTATCACTGTATGTGTCCTGGAGACAGTGTACAAAATCCATTCCTTTATTTCCTTTACTTGCCTTCTCTGATCAATTTATTCTCGGGTATTTGAAATCACCACTAACATTATGTACATTTTTAATACACTTTCCTGATTTGTCTACACAAGTCTTTTTCTACCTTCCATTTTAAAGTTGGCAACTCCATTAGTATGATTTATCTTTTGTTATCTTTTATCTCTGTCTCCATGTCTCTTATTGCTGTCTAACTGATAGCTAGGCTTCTCTTGACATTAGGTTATCTCTAATACATGCAGCTAGTTCACCTCCCCTTTTCTTTGACATATATTATACTTTGCAATGTTTAGTTGCATTGTTAAAATGTCTTCTGATGCATGAGATCCCCTTTCATTTTTGGCCTATTTTTGTCCAGCTGCTGAAACATTCAATTCCTGTGGATATTTGACTTTTTGATCCCATAATTGCTTCATTCAATTTTATATCTCATTTAACGAAAACATTGAGTGTATTCTTCATTCTTACGGCTCACACTCCATTGGAGTTTTACACATAATTTTTCTTTGTGGCCATTAGTAAAAGCAAAGTCTGTCTCATTATCAAAAGTTAAATTTCCTTTTATACTGATTAATTTGTATAATTACATTCATCTTTCCATTAGGCTGATTTACCCATACCAATAGCAATAAACTTCCAAATTCAGAAGAATTACCTTATATGCTATTCTCATTTGCTAACAAAACCACACCAGCAGATGATTATATCCTTTCAGGATTGCTTTGACCTAGTGATAATATAAAATAGGCAGCAGTGATTTATCCATCTATTATTATATCTCTCCAACACATACGTATCACCCATTATGCGTTATCATCCAAAATAACCATTACCCACTTTGGTTCAATTGATGCTAATTCAGTTTTATCGTACAATTAAGCTTTGTGACATCTAATTGCTTCCTCCGATGTTAGCTGTGGCTCTATTGGTAGTGCTGTCATCTTAAAGGAACAGGTTCTGTGTTCAATTTCCCTGCTAATTTTTGAATACAGAAGTTAAGGCTGGCATTCAAGTGTTATATTGAGGGGCTATTATGCCATTGGAAGTCTCTTTTTGGATGGGAGGTGAAACCAAGTCCTATTTGTCTGCTCAGGTAGATAAAAATCTTCTCATGGTGCTATATCAAAGAAGCCAACTCTGGTGCTGGCAAATATTTATCCCCCAGTTACTAAAGTAGTCACTAAAACAAGTCTCTCTTTATTATCTGTTTGTTGAAGTTATTCTGTGCAGATTGACTGTCACATTTCCTTCATGATAGCATTCATTACACTTGAAAAATATTTCACTGACTGTGAAGCAATTTAGGACATTCTGAGTTTGTCTAATATACGAAATAAATACAAGCCTTTCTTTTCATTCTTCACATAGCAAAATACCTGTAAAGCTGTTGATTGAAATCAACTTTAAAATGGCAATTTTCCTAGCATTCACAGACTTTGGATGGCTCTACAGTATCATTTCTCAGTGGACTGAAACATCATGGTCGGAATGGGAGAGTTTGTACCCACATTGAGTCAGTTATTTTCTTGGAAATGAATCAACTCAACCAGATGACATCCCTGCAGGAGTTCTTCAGGATCGTATCTTACATCAATGCCTTCAGTTGCTTCATCAATGATGTTCTCTCCATCCTACTGTCAGAAGTAGGGATATTGGCTGATGATTGCAAATGTTCAGCACCATTCATGACTTCGTACACGCTGAAGCAGTCCTAATCCAAATGCAGCATGATAATGCTGGCATTCTGGCTTGGGCTGATGACTGGCAAATAGCATTTATAATACACAGGTGCCAGAAAATGACCATCTTAAACAAAAGAGAAATCAACAATCTACTTCGACATTTAAATAGCATTACCGTAGCTGAATTCCCCACAATAAATATTTTGAAGGTTAATATTAAACAGAAATTGAAAGAGACCACATAAATCCAGGGGAACCTCAACTATTCGAACGATATAGGCGGGAAGTATTTTGTTCGGATAATTGAATGTTTGATAATCGAATGCTGGATAACACAGCTTAGCCAAGCATTGGGACCTTGCAATTTTGCTGGATAATCCAAAATTCGGATAATCAAAGCCGAATAATCGAAGTTCCTCTGTATTGTGGCTGCAATGCCAAGTCAGAAACTGGGAATTTTTGAGGTAAGTAATATGTCTCCTGACTCCTTACAACTGAAACATCATCAACAAGATTTACGTCAGGAGTGTTGGAGCACACTCCACTTGCTTGGATGATTGCACATCCAGTAAGTTTGTTACCATTCAGGATAAAGCAGCCCACTTGATTGACATTCCACCGAACACCTTCATATATATTTCCTCCAGTGGCAGCAGTGTGCACGATTTTCAGCAATTCGCCAAGGCTGCTGATCCAGCACCTTCCAAACTTGCAAAATCTACCATCTAGAAGGACAAAGGCAACAGATAAATGGAAACACTAACATGTGCGAGTTCTCTACGATTCCAACAACATTCTGATTAGAAGCTATGTCACCATTCTTTCACTGTCGCTAGGGGAGAACCATGGAACCCCCTTCCTAACAGCACTGTTCATGTACCTATACCATATGGACTGCAGTGGTTCAAAAAAAAACAACTCATCAACACCATCTCAAGGGCAATTAGGAATTGGCATTAGATACTGGCCCAGCCACTGACAACTACACCCGTGGTCTGATTTTTATTTAAATGCAAGCCGTATTGTTGCTATAATGAAGGCATTTATAGTTATGATAACAAATACATATGGAAGCATTTTTTTCACTCTAAGAAACAGGCAAACAGTTTGTTTTTCAAATATTAAAGGATGGGGGATTTTAAGCAGTTTGAGAGTTTGATAGTTCTAAATACTTTATCTGCCATTCAATAGCATTATAATTCCATCATAAAATAATGTAACACACTGCAGTTGAGGCTGTTTCTGGAGTGAAAAATCAGCCAGCTTGCATTGTGCACTGAGTTTAAATGATTCAGCTGGTTTGTAATTCATGCCTGTGTACTTCATGCCCCTATCCCTTTCCATTCCTGACAGAAATGGGATCTTGTAGAAGTGGGGCAGAATTTCAAGTGCCAGATTCCATCCGTCCATTTATAAGGGTTCCACAGAGCCATGGAAATGTGTTGCTGGAAAAGCGCAGCAGGTCAGGCAGCATCCAGGGAACAGGAGAATCGACATTTCGGGCATAAGCCCTTCTTCATTCCTGAAGAAGGGCTTATGCCCGAAACGTCGATTCTCCTGTTCCCTGGATGCTGCCTGACCTGCTGCGCTTTTCCAGCAACACATTTCCAGCTCTAATCTCCAGCATTTGCAGACCTCACTTTTTCCACAGAGTCATGGCAAATCTGAAGAAAAGTGGCACTAATTGCCTGTTTACTGGCAAAATAAAAGCATTTTGGAGAGCAATTAGATTTTACAAAACTGTTAACATCGTGTACCAAAAATACTAAACGCTATTCTATAGATAAAAAGTCTAATTTAATCAGTGAGACTTGCTTCAGTAAAACTAATGATTTCAGAGTCTATTTTCCTTTAATCCTTGAGTATCATTCTATCCTTCATTCAGAATTAAGTAAGATCTTACACAGTTGGTATTCTAATCTCCAATAAACCAATGAAGAGGAACATGAGCCAAGTGAAAGATTGTAGAATTTCTGATGCAAAGTGATATACCTGTATGGTGTTGATTATTTCTTGTCCTGTTAAAATTATAGTGAATTATTTATTTCCTAAATCTGCAAAATCCTTCCTAATACTAACCCTAAATATTCTGTCACTTTCCAATAATCTGAAGCTACTGTGGAGAAAGTATTTTCATGTCCTTTTACCTTGGGACAATATGTAGAAAAAAGCTATTGTCCGTACATTTGACACTGGCTAGGCCAGTGTTTATTGTCCATCCCTAATTGCCCTTGAGAAGATGTCAGTGAACACCACATTCCTCTTCAATCAGCATAACCTCATAAATTATACTGGGTAGCAGAGGATATAGTCACAGTTCGAGATGCAATTACAAATTGTAGGGTTGGACCTCATAGTTAACAGGAGGGTACTGAGAGCTCTTGAAAAAGATACTTTAAGTGGGTCAATACATCTCACTGAGAGGAACCTACGTCATTGTAGTATGCTGTAACTTTCACAATTTGAGTCACCAAAGGGGAGATGTCCTCAATACGGACAAAATGGGAGGGCGAGAGCAAACCTCACAAGATGGAACTGAACTCTGAGAATTAGGAGATTTACCAGGAGAGCTTTTCACATGAGGAGGAAAACCCAAGAGCCAGAAGCAAGTTAAAACCACCCACTGCGCAGGTTCAATTTTGATTATTTGTACATCTAAGTAGCTCATCTGGCAAACAGTCCCCTGCTTAGTGCAATGGACATGTGTGACTTACTGGTTTGCAGTTCTTCAATTTTTGTTTTGCAGACTAAGTGCTGTGTTATGCATGTTAATATGCGATGATATATTCAGTTGAATCAAATTAGCTCCGCATAACCTCCCATACATCATCATTGGAGAAAAAGCAGTAATGAGACACTACATTTGCATTGCGTGCTGTGAAAATTATGTAGCTCTGAAAACATCTATGAGAATATGACATTTTGATGATCTGTCATCCCTTTCCTCATGAAAGCCACTACATTGAAATGAATCCTAAAAATAAACTCATCTTCAACATTCCTTCACCTGTATCCTTTCAATGATTCAGATTGCGCAGAGACTGTTAAGTTTCCTTGATATGTTTGAACAACCTGCATGATTTTATTTACCTGTAAGAGGCAATGCTTTGTGTAGCTTTTTATCTGCAGGCCACTTCACTATGAAGAGCAATACATGTTGTGGAGGGTGAACCTGCATAGGAATAGAAGTAGGCCATTAGGCCTTTTGAGCCTGTTGCACCATACAGCATAATCATGGCTGATCATCTAACTCAGTATCCTGTTTCCGCTTTATCCCTCTATCTTTTGATACCTTTACCCAAGGGAACTGTACCTACCCTTTCTTGAAAACATACTGGCATCAACTACTTCCTGTCATAGAGATTCCACAGGCTCACACTCCATGGATGAAAAAAAAATCACTGTTTATTTCAGCCCTAAATAGCCTACCCCATATCCTTAAGCTGTGACCCAGGTTTCTGCATTTCCTGTAATTACGCTACCTAGCCCTGGTGGATTTTGATAGGTTTCTGTGAAGTACCCAATCTGTCTTTATACATCAGTTGTGCCATCCTAACAATCAGTCTAATAAACCTTTGTTGAATTCCATCCATCCTCAGATAAGGAGACCAAAACTGCACACCATATTCTAGGTGTGGTCTTACAAAGGTCCTGTACAGCTACTGCAAGACATCCCTTCTCAGGTAGTTAAATCCTCTCACTACAAAGGCCAACGTGTCATATGGCTGCTGCAATAGCCTGCTCACTTTCAGCGAATGGTGTACAAGGACACCCAGGCCTTGTTGCCTCTCCCCCTTTCCCAATCTATCAGCATTCGGGTAATAATTAGCCTTCTTCATTTTGTTACTAAAGTGAATAACCTCACACTTATTAGCATGATACTTCATCTGCCACGCATCTGCCCACTTAACTTGTCCAAATCAGACTGAAGAATCTCTGCAAGTTCCTTACAGCTTACCCTCCCATCTAGCTCTGTATCATCCGCAAACTTGGAAATATTACATTTAGTTCTTTCATTTACACCTTTAATATTTTACGTATGTGTGCAATTATGTTTTATTTTAATATTATTTTTGATATAAGACCTGGTGAAGTCAAACCCATATGAGAAAAAGAGGAGCTGATTAAACTGTATCAATGTTTTCCGTAATGAGAGAAAGGAAGGTTTGGGTATGATGCAAGTGGATGCAAGAGCAGTTAGTTCTCATCCATGAGTAGAAATGATGGTGAGGTGTCTCCAGTCAGTGAGTAGGAAGCACAGCATTCTATACTGGGCAGTAACTAGGCTAAATAACATACAAACTCATCGCTTACTGTAGCCCAACAGGAAGGCATCATTCCAAAGTTGTGCAATCTGTAAAAAAAAAACTGAAAACAAGTCCGACCAAACCCAGGAACCTGGTTGATGACTCAATAGTGCTCATGTGAGTTATCTCTTAAAGGGACATTGTTCCAACATAACATACCCCCAACTATAATATATAACATATTGGGCGGAAAAAGTCAGAAGTTATAGATGGACAAAAGCTCTTGGGAGGATATGATGCAGAAGGAAGTAGTCCATGGCACTTTGTGAAATACATGTGCATAGCAAAGTTAGAGTGAGTAATGGTCCTTTGAGTGCAAAGTATCGGGGAAAGATAGTACTACTTACCCTTTGTGGAGCACAGGAAAGCATTCCTCATTCCTGAAGAAGGGCTTATGCCCGAAACGTCGATTCTCCTGCTCCTTGGATGCTGCCTGACCTGCTGCACTTTTCCAGCAACACATTTTTCAGCTCTGATCTCCAGCATCTGCAGTCCTCACTTTCGCCACAGGAAAGCATTGACCTGTACTCTGCAGTGCTAGGGTTATCCCTTTTAGCAGCAGACACAGCACTGACCCATGCCGCTATCTTTGCCAGGCTGGGCAGATTTCTCTCCATCAACTTGTCCATAGCACTTTGAGGACTTCATCTGTATCAATGTTTTCCGTAATGAGAGAAAGGAGCGAGCTTATTTTGCTTCTGTACCATACATTGATAAGTTAGGGGTGAGCTGCTCAGATTGAGGGGTAGTTCCTGGCTTGCTGTATCGAAGGTGATGTTCAGCTGAACTTTAAACATGGCACCATAGCCTTGCAAGCCAAAGGTCCCAGTGGTCGTGGGTGCGTTTATCTCAGTCAGCAGATGATGCATGGAGTAATGCATGCATAAATAATGTGATTGTAGGAGATAAGCCTGGGCCATGGCAGAAATGATGTCATGAAACTCGCTCAATGCCATAAATTAGTTTCAAAATCCAAAAAGGTGATTGAATTCCAAATTTGTGATTGCTGTTGAAACAACATATCAGCCTGTCTGTTTTTCACCTGGATGACTCATGACTTCTGGCAGCCATTTTATTATGCTGTGCTTATTATTTAAACTGCTAAATTACCTACTCTATAAAATATACAATATTATAATTTCATACTTGTGACAGCATTCACCACAATACTTTTTAGAATTAAAAAGGAATTTCTGCTGGGGCACTTCAAGAGCTTATCCTTAATGACAGCATCATTAGCAACCTTGACATAAACACTGCAAATTTATGATATTCCAATTAGCTGTTGAACATCAGAAAACAGTACAGCTAATACATATTAAAAGTGCATCCATTAATGATTAGTCATTACATTTCTTTTAGGCAACGCAACCTTCAGGATTTATATCGGAACTAAACTCGCCTGAAGGTTGTAACATACTGTCTGTTCACATAATTACATGCTTTTCAAAAATGCTATCACATGACTTATTAGAAGCATATTACATATAGAGTTGAGAAAAGTGATTTACTAGCTCTTTGATTTGCTGCTTTTTAAATTAATTGCATTTTCATTTGATTTTTTAAAATGTTCTTTCTTCAAGCGACATTTTGCACCACGGACATGAATAGCAGTTGAGCTCATTATTTGCTGTCCTAAAATACTCAGTCTCCAACGTCAGCATCAAATATGAGATGAAGATTGAAGTATAGTTGTTATGCCCTTCTTCATTACTCCAGCCAAATGCAGGTCTGACCTCCAACACCACATTCTATATGATGCATAGGGTAAGGAGGTAGGTTCCAAATCCATCCCAGCCAGGATGGGGATCAATCTGTGACTGCATCAATCAGAGTACAGCCATAGTCCAGCCAACTGGACTTTAGAGACTGCAACTTCCTTTCCATCACATGGTTAGCCAGGAATCTTTCCCACACTTACCACCTTCAATTAGCATGTAGTTGAAGTATTTTGAGATCTATACTTAACTTGTTTGGCTTTACGTTTATACAGTCCATGACAATTTTATGCTTGATAGTAGTTGTCAATGTTGAAGAGGGATTTTAAAGAGGAGGCTGAGTCCCGTGTTCAGTATCAAACTGATCTATATTTGGAACTCCTTTACTGTGTGGGACAGGCCAGAGACTGCTCCAAATTTGGTTTCCACATGGGGCCCATTTGGCCTCTTAATTATGGCTTAGATCAGAGGAGAGATCAGTGACATTGTAACTTTCCCAATAAAATACAGGATATACATGCACACCAGGTTACAATGATTATGTGCAACACTGACATCAGTACTTGGCATGTCTCCTCTAACACATCCAATTCTGTGAATATATGGTTAATGATGGATAACTTCATGAGCAATCTTAGATCCTCCCATCTTCTTGTGATGTTTACCAGGTTCCCTACTACTTGAATGTAGACTCTTACAATATATCTTGTTGACCGCATTTCACTACCAATTGTTATGTCCCTCCCTCGACATTTGCCAACTGCATTGTATACTTGCTTATTACTAATGACTTTACAAATTTGGTTATGCTATAAATATAATATATATATTTTAATATGCACATATATGTTCCTTGCTGACTTTAGGACAGAAGGTTAAAAAGAATGCTAATTTCTGTCAATTATTATAATACTTGTAATATCAGCTCTAATATAAAGTTATTTATAAACGTAATGCTATGATTTTGGGAGCAGCTTCCCTCTTAACTGACTTGGAAAAGTCAAACAAATCCATTTTCTCTCTGTCTAGCAGCTGCCTTTCATAACTTCTTCTACTTTGCATGCTGTAAGATGGCTTGAAACAGATATTTGATAACAGGATGGACTTTATTGTCATTAATTTAAATGCTTTTCATACAGCACCTACTCAAATCCCATCAATAAGAATGAAATCCAAGAACTTTTATAGTTCCATCAAATCTCTAAAAGAAGTCTGTTTGGTTTCTTTAGCCTGTTCATTAGGTTTGAAGCAGCAATTGTTTATATTCTTGAGGTCATGTTGACCCTGTTTCATAATTGTTTCTGCATCCACCCCCTTGCGACGTTACTTTGTCTTATCGGAACAAGTTACTGCAGATGCTGGAATGCTTGTTGTCTTCAGTATGCTACTTGTCTCTTGGTTCTGTTACAAGGTTATCTTGTTGATATCTTTCTGTTGTTCTAGTGATTCTGCTGACAGAGAAAAAGTTCCTGCAAGTGTATTTATCGAAAACAGTTTCTGCATCCACGGCTGACTGCTTACAGAAATCTAATTAAATTTCCCAATATCTAATAGATTTACTACTATTATTGTACAAATATGTGCCCACTCTAATATATAATTATAATTATCTAAATCACCTCAGCTGGGTCAAGCTTTCCCTTTCTATTTCATATAAAAATCGGAAATCTCAAATAGGCTTTCATCTGTGCTGCTTTATCAGAGTCTGTCTTCATTCTAACCCCCATCTTACTCAGACTCAGAGGCACTTTGTTGTATGTAGTGAAGGCCATGATTTGAGCTAAATGAAATGCTACATTAGCTGAAATTTTCTTCGATTGTCTTCGTCAGTTAAAAAGAAACAGCTATTTTGTCATATTCAGCCATGGGCAACGACAACAGTCAGTATGTGACCGTGATAGCCTGTTCACTGATCAATGTAACATTGTGTGTATTTATACGAGTCTGGTAATCCTTGTACACTGCCTGGGTCTGTGGGTGGAACTAGCATGTCACATGGCTGACTCCACAAAGAAACTCCTTCATGGAGAATATGAATTCTAATGAAGATAGTCTTGTTGAAATGTCTGTAATAACTAAGATGCTTTAAGATTCAGTAAATGAACAGTTTGGCTTGAGAATCAGAGTATTTTCTGCATTGCTTGGAGACAAATCAGATATAATTGGAGTTGGCAAATGCAAGTCAGATGTGAGAACATACTAACATACAAACAAGGAACAGAATAGCAGGCCATTCAGTCCCGATAGCCTAGGCAAAAGTGAGGACTGCAGATGCTGGAAATCAGAATCTAGGTTAGAGTGGTGCTGGAAACATTTATCTCTCCACCCTGGAGGCTCCCTGCCTTCAGTCCTGATGAAGAGCTTTTACCTAAAATGTCGATTTTCCTGCTCCTTGGATGCTGCCTGACCGGCTGTGCTTTTCCAGCACCACTCTAATCTAGTCCCTAAAGCCTGCCCTGTCATTTGATAGGATCATAACTGACTTGATTTTCACCTCAAATCTGCATTCCTGCCTACTTCTGACAACCTGACTTATAGCTACTCCTGACAACCTTTTATCACCTTGGAAATAGTGAGAACCGCAGTTGCTGGAAGGTCAGAGTCAACAAAATATGGAGCTGGGAAAAGCACAGCAGGCCAGGCAACATCAGAGGAGCAGGAGAGTTGATGTATCAGGCAGGACTCTTCATCAGAATCCAAAATGTCAACTCTCCTGCTCCTCTAATGCTGCTTGGCCTGCTATGCTTTTTCCAGCTCCAAAACATTTATCCCTTTGTTTGTCAAGACTCTATCTACCTCAGTCTTAAAAATACTCACAAATTCTGCATCCACGATCTTTTCAGCAAGAGACTTGTAAAGTATCATGACTCTCTGGAAGAAAAAGAAAACTTATTTTTGTTTTTTTTAGATTTCCTATGGTGTGGAAACAGGCCCTTCGGCCCAACAAGTCCACACCCACTCTCTAAAGAGTAACCCAACCAAACCCATTTCCATCTAATTAATGCACCTGACTCCATGGGCAATTTAGCATGACCAATTCACCTGACCTGAACATCTTTAGGACTGTGGGAGGAAACCGGAGCACCCGGAGGAAACCCACGCATACATGGGGAGAATGTGCAAACTCCACACAGACAGTTGCCCGAGGCTGGAATCAAACCTGGGACCCTGGTGCTGTGAGGCAGCAGTGCTAACCACTGAGCCACCATGAGTCCTCATTTTAAACAATGGCCTCTAGTTGTAGATTTGGTATCTTACAAGTTAATAGACTTTTCCTGAAACAAGAGTTTTGGAAAAGTAAAATCAATGTAGCAACTATCTGACCAGTTACTTCTGTTAAGATCTTTTGATGAAATCCATCAGGCTCCAAGCTCAGTCAGCCCACGCATCAACAATTGACTCAGTAAAATTTCTCTATTTTTTGTCATTTTCCTGAGTTCTTCCCTCTCTTCCATTTCCCGATTTATAGCTACTCTGGATGTTATTTGTATCTAGTATAGTGAAGGCAGGTGCAAAATACCTGTTCAATTAATCTCTGCTTTATCTTTTTATTTTTCATTATTAATTATCCATTCTCATTTTAAATAGGACTAACTCATTTTGTAAACTTTGTTCTTTTTACAATGTTTTTAGTGTTATGAAGTTGAAGACATGTACTGTACCTTTCCGAGTGAGTAAATGCTGTTCTATGTGAAATTATGAGCTGGCAGTCTCAAGCATGTACTGGAAAATTGAAAATATGTAACATTTGGTTGTGAAATGAATACCTGAGTTGATTGCTGGTTAAATTTGAATTGTTGTCAAAACAATCAGTTTAAATTAAGTCCCAGGATACCAAAACCCAATTGAGTTTGAATTTATTGTTTTGCTAACATCAAACCAATGAGACAATCTGATGTTGGGGGTATAGAAATGCAGGCATTTTAAAAATTGGACAGAGCAACTGTTATTAAGAGTGATCCAAGAAATTAAGAATTGCTCTCTATTGAAGGTACCTTTTCATATGAAACATAGTTGCAGTAAAAAGAATGAAGATGACTCAGGCAGACTTTCAGCCAGAAGAAGACAGGCGCCAATGATGACAGCCGCTGTGTGGTTTTGAAATTAAGTAGATGTAATTTTAATAAGTGTTTTATTGGAACAGCATATTGTAATAAAGTTGGAGGCAGGTAATAAGCAGTTAAGAGAAAGGGAGGCTTAGAGTTGAGAATAGTTGTTGTTTTATGTTCACTTTTAGAATTAAAAAATAAATTAATATTATTTTCTTTACAGAGTAGAATTGGAAGTTCTCTGTCACTCCATATTTTAACAGATTATGAGATGAGGTGAGCTTTTTTAGGTGTTTGTTTGAATTAGTGGAGGGGTTGACCGTCGTGTCTTCACAGTTTGGGGGCTTGGGTCCAAGATTTAGATAGATTTGGCTAGGTTTAGACAAATCCAGTCTAGGATTTGGACAGATTTGAACAGATTTGGGGTACAGAAGATCCTAGTAGATTTAAACACTTGCCAATTAGTGTCCTAGTGCTTTAAATAAAATGTAGATGAGACTATTTGTTTAATTTCATTTGCTTATGATTGGTTAAATTAAAAATGAGGGAAATGGCTGTTAAGATTGCCAAAGAGGTTTGAATATGCTTCCCAAATTTTCCAAGAAAGTTTAGAAAGACAGAGGGAGGACATACTTTTAGAATTAGCAAACAGGTTAGAATTGGTTTTAACCAGGGACAAAAGGAAAGCTGAAATTGGAAGGGAGTCAGTCAAAGACTTAGGTATATCAGAGAAACAGACAAATGCAGTAGAGGCAAATAGAGTTAGAAGATTAAGAAAGGGAAAGAAGAGACATGAGAGAAGGAAGAGAGAGAGAAGGAAGAAAGAGAGATAAGAAAGAGAAAGAGAGAGAAAAAAGAGTGAGAGAGAAAAAGAAAGGAAGAAAAGGTTCTTAGCCGAGCAAAGAAAGAGAGAAGAAAGAGAAATCAAAAGGGAGGGAGAATTTGAACTTCAGAAGTCACAAATTAATCAGGAAAGTCAAGTTAACAGGATGGAGATGAAGAGAGAAGATAGTGATGTATTCAAATATGTTAAAACATTGCCACATTTTGATGAGAAAGATGACAAAGTCTTTTTTATTTCATTTAAAAAATTGGCTACACAGATGAAGTGGTCAGAGAACTTGTGGGTAATGCTAGTTCAGACTCAACTGATAGGCAGAACAATTGAGGTATTTAAAAGCACTGTCAGATGAGGGGTCAAGAGATTATAAAGATGTCAAACATTTTGACTGTTTATGAATTGATATTAGAAGTGTAAAGACAGCAGTTCAAAACATAAAGAAGGATCTAAGTCAGACTTATGTTGAGTCCAAAAGAATTGAACATAGTAATTTTGATACATGGGTGCAGGTCTTAAAAAATAGATAAGACTTTTGATACTTTTGAGATTATTCTTCTGGAGTTTAAAAACTCACTTCCCAGGATGATAAGAATTCATGTGGATGAACAAAAAGTTCAAGAAGTGAAAAGAGCGGCAGAGATGGCAGATGAATATGCATTGGTACATAAGGCTTCCAGCAGGAATTTCATCCTGTGAGGGATAGCAGCTGGGAGAAGGGAAGGTCCTACACTACAAAACAAAGAATAGACTACATTGATAATAGTTCACCATCGGAGAAAAAGGAAACCCAAGAGGGTGGAAAGGTGGTGAAAGACCTCAGGTGTTTTCACTGTAATGGAGTGCGACACAGAAAATCACAGTGCTGGTGGTTTAAGAAGGGCATTTGGAAAAGATGTTTTCACTGTCAGAAAGTGGGGCATGTAAAGTCACAGTGCTGATTGTTGAAGAAAGGCACTGAGGGAAAAGATGTAGTAAAAGAAGCAAAGCTAGTGGCATTAGTGAAAATAGTAAAGGAAACCCTGAGAAAAGACAAGGCAGTTGCAGGACAGTACACAGCCAAGGCAGGGGGCTGGGTATTGAGTTAGTACCCGATCTCTATAGAGACTTTGCCTCTGTAGGTAAAATTTACTCAGGAAGAACAGGGGAGAAGGGAAACAAGTTATAATATTGAGAGATATGGGATCTAAACAGTCTCTAATAGTAAAAAGTGAATATATTTACACACTTTCTGACATGTTACCCAAGAGAGTGGTAATTTGTGGAATAGAGCCCAATGAAGACTGGGGAAGTAACAGTGGGAGTGATTGACAGAGTGTCAGTACCAGGAATCCAGTTTGTTCTTGGCAATGATTTAGCAGGATCCAAAGTGGGAGTGACACCCCTTGTTGTGGAGTAGCTAAAGAAAGACAAGGGAACTTAGGAGTTAAAGAAAAATACCCTGGATTTTTTTCCAGACTGTGTAGTAACAAGATCCCACTATCATGAGTCACAGTCAGAAGCAAAAACTAAAGGGAAAGATGAAGGAGTTAAGATTCAGTTAGTAGACACTTAGTTTGATGTAATGGTGCAGGACAAACCTGAACAGGCAAAGAATCAGGCAGAAGTGTTTAGTCCTAAAAAGCTAATGGACTTACAACAGCAAGACAAGACACAAGACAATAAAATATATATATATATTATGCATACTCAGAAAAGGAATCAGAATATATTCCTGAGGGTTATTATCTTAAAGATCGAATCCTAATATAGAAATGGAGACCACAGTAGGTTAGTACAGAAGGGTAATGGGCGAAAGTGTACCAGATTGTGTTGTCAGTAGCATACAGACAGGAAGTATTATAAGTAGCACATGAATTACCAATAGGATGTCACCTAGGTATGAGGAAGACTCAGGCTAAGGTACAAAAGCATTTCTATTGGCCTGGAATGTACAAGGATGTAGTTACATTTTGCCGTACATGTCATACGTGCCAAATGGCAGGTAAGTCGCAAGCATTGATAAAACCTGCACCTTTATTGCCAATTCCCGCAAATTCAAAGAATCTTTCATGTGGGTTGTGATTGATTGTATAGGTCCCGTCCCTAAAATTAAAAGTGGGAATCAGTACTTGCTAACCATAGAATATATATCCACCAGATTTCTGGAGGCAATTCCATTATGGACTATTAAGGCAAAAAGGTTGATAGAGGAGTTAGTAGCTTTCTTTATGTGGTGGGTTACCCAGAGAGTTTCAGTCAGATCAAGTATCTAATTTTACTGCTAGACTGTTTAAGGAAGTCATGGATAGCTTAGGCATACAGTACGTTAAATCAAATGTCCATAAGACCATAAGACATAGGAGCGGAAGTAAGGCCATTCGGCCCATTGAGTCCACTCCGCCATTCAATCATGGCTGATGGGCATTTCAACTCCACTTACCCGCATTCTCCCCGTAGCCCTTAATTCCTTGTGACATCAAGAATATATCAATCTCTGCCTTGAAGACATTTAGTGTCCCAGCCTCCACTGCACTCTGCGGCAATGAATTCCACAGGCCCACCACTCTCTGGCTGAAGAAATGTCTCCGCATTTCTGTTCTGAATTTACCCCCTCTAATTCTAAGGCTGTGTCCACGGGTGCTAGTCTCCTTGCCTAACAGCAACAATTTCCTAGTGCCCACCCTCTTCAAGCCATGTATTATCTTGTAAGTTTCTATTAGATCTCCCCTTAACCTTCTAAACTCCAATGAATACAATCCCAGGATCCTCAGCCGTTCCTCATATGTTAGACCTACCATTCCAGGGATCATCCGTGTGAATCTCCGCTGGACACGCTCCAGTGCCAGTATGTCCTTCCTGAGGTGTGGGGACCAAAACTGGACACAGTACTCCAAATGGGGCCTATCCAGAGCTTTATAAAGGTTCAGTACCACATCGCTGCTTTTATATTCCAACCCTCTTGAGATAAATGACAACATTGCATTCACTTTCTTAATCATGGACTCAACCTGCATGTTTACCTTTAGAGAATCCTCAACTAGCACTCCCAGATCCCTTTGTACTTTGGGCTTTATGAATTTTCTTTCTGTTTAGAAAGTAGTCCATGCTTGTATTCTTTTTTCCAAAGTGCAAGACCTCGCATTTGCTCACATTGAATTCCATCAGGCATTTCCTGGACCACTCTCCCAAACTGTCTAGATCTTTCTGCAGCCTCCCCACTTCCTCAGTACTACCTGCCTGTCCACCTAACTTTGTATCATCGGCAACCTTCGATAGAATGCCCCCAGTCCCTTCATCCAGATCATTAATATATAATATGAACAGCTGCGGCCCAAACACTGAACCATGCGGGACACCGCTTGTCATTCCGAAAAAGAATCTTTTATCCCAATTCTCTGCCTTCTGTCAGACAGCCAATCCTCAATCCATACCAGTAGCTCACTTCGAACACCATGGGCCCTCACCTTGCTCAGCAGCCTCCCGTGTGGCACCTTATCAAAGG
This sequence comes from Chiloscyllium plagiosum, assembly GCF_037043375.1. Classification (NCBI taxonomy): domain Eukaryota; kingdom Metazoa; phylum Chordata; class Chondrichthyes; order Orectolobiformes; family Hemiscylliidae; genus Chiloscyllium; species Chiloscyllium plagiosum. The sequence continues at coordinate 26,311,874 of NW_028270142.1, read as the reverse complement.
CCTTTTGGAAGTCTAGGTAGACCACATCCACTGGGTTTCCCTGGTCTAACCTACTTGTCACCTCTTCAAAGAATTCCAACAGGTTTGTCAGGCACGATCTCCCCTTACTAAATCCATGTTGACTTGTTTTAATCTGACCCTGGTCTTCCAAGAATTTAGAAACCTCATCCTTAATGATGGATTCTAGAATGTTACCAACAACCGAGGTTAGGCTAATTGGCCTATAATTTTCCATCTTTTGTCTTGATCCTTTCCTGAACAAGGGGGTTACAACAGCGATCTTCCAATCATCCGGGACTTTCCCTGACTCCAGTGATTTTTGAAAGATCTCAACCAACGCCTCTGCTATTTCCTCAGCTACCTTCCTCAGAACTCTAGGATGGAGCCCATCGGGGCTAGGAGATTTATCAATTTTAAGACCTTTTAGCTTTTCTAGCACTTTCTCTTTTGTAATGGCAACCATACTCAACTCAGCCCCCTGACTCCCTTTAATTGTTGGGATATTACTCATGTCTTCCACTGTGAAGACTGATGCAAAGTACTTATTAAGTTCTCCAGCCATTTCCTTATCTCCCATCACTAGCCTTCCAGCATCAGTTTGAAGTGGCCCAATGTCTACTTTTGCCTGTCGTTTGTTTCTTATATATTGAAAGAAACTTTTACTATAATTTCTAATATTACTGGCTGGCCTACCTTCATATTTGATTCTCTCCTTCCTTATTTCTCTCTTTGTTATTCTCTGTTTGTTTTTGTAGCTTTCCCAATCTTTTGATTTCCCAGTGCTCTTGGCCACTTTATATTAGATTAGATTAGGTTAGATTACAGTGTGGAAACAGGCCCTTCGGCCCAACAAGTCCACACCGACCCGCCGAAGCGAAATCCACCCATACCCCTACATTTACCCCTTATCTAACACTACGGGCAATTTAGTATGGCCAATTCACCTGACCCTGCACATCTTTGGACTGTGGGAGGAAACCGGAGCACCCGGAGGAAACCCACGCAGACACGGGGAGAACGTGCAAACTCCACACAGTCAGTCGCCTGAGGCGGGAATTGAACCCAGGTCTCTGGCGCTGTGAGGCAGCAGTGCTAACCACTGTGCCACCGTGCCGCCCACTCTCTTTTTCTTTGATAGATTTCCTGACTTCCTTTGTCAGCCATGGCTGTCTAATCCCTCCCCGGATAATCTTTCTTTTCTTGGGGATGAACCTCTGTACAGTGTCCTCAATTATACCCACAAACCCCTGCCATTTTTGCTCTACTGTCTTCCCCGCTAGGCTCTGTCTCCATCCTGAATCCCAGGGAGCTTTGGAAAGGTGGCAACAGACGCTGAAGACCATGTTAAAAGCATACGGTCAGGATTACTCAAATGATTGGGATAAAGGTATCCCATTCGTATCATTTGCCATTAGAGATGTCTCAAACAAATTTATTCAGTTTACTCCTTTTGAGTTAATATTTGGACATGAAGTGAGTGGGCCTTTGAAATTAATTAAAGCAAAATTGATGGTACCAATGTCAGAGATGTCACACTTGGATTATGTATCTGATGTGAGGGAGAAATTAAATCAGGTAGGTGAGTTACCTAGACAGCATCTGAAGACGTCACAGTGTAGAGTGAAGCAAGTGGCAGATAAAAACTCTAAAATACGGATGTGGTATTGTTACCAGTGTAGGAGATTGCTTCAAACCATGTTTATTGGTCCCTATTAAATTGAGAAAAAGTTGAGTCAGGTAAACTTTCTGGTAAAGATGCCAGATCGAAAAAAAACTGACTTGTGTATGTCATGTGAATATGTTGAAACCTAATTATAACAGAGACAGGGAACTGGAGAAACAGGCGTTAGATATTGCCTGCAGAGTGAGGAATCAAATCCAGATGCCATGGAGTTTGATGTGCCTCAAAATACATTACATAATGAGGAAGTCCTTGAGAAGTGTAATGGGTTAGTGAACTATCTGTCTCAGGAGCAAAGAATCCAGTTGAAAGGTTTGCTTCTGCAGTATGAGGGCACATGCAGGAATGAGATGGGGAGGACTAATACTATTGTGCATGGAGTGGATGTAGGGAATGCTATTCTGATAAAACAACACCCCTATAGATTTAATCCTTTCAAAGCCATACAGGTCCAGAAGGAAGTAGATGTGATGCTCAACAAAGATATCATCAAACCGAGTCATAGAGAGTGGAGTTTGCTGATTGTGTTAGTTCCCAAATCTGAAGGGACTCAATGATTTTGTGTGGACCATCGGAAGGTCAATTTTGTAACAAATTTGGACCCACACCCAAAACCCAGATGATTGGAGGACTCTACAGAGAAAGTTGGACAAGTCACTTATATCACAAAGTTGGACTTACTGCATGGTTATTGAGGTACCTTCATCAAAGAAAGTGAAAGAAGTTTCTGTGTTTGTATCCCCAAATGGGCTATATCTATTTCAAGTGATGCCCTTTGGAATGAAGAAGGCACCAGCCACATTCTAAAGACTCATGGACAGAGTTGTGGCTGGGTTAACAAACTGTGCAGTTTATCTAGATGATGAACTAGCCTTCAGCGAGTTATGGATAGATCACATGATACTATTGACAGAGCTCTTTGAACAATTATGAGAAGCTAAACTGGTAACAAACTTAAAGAAAACAGAATTAGCAAAGGCGGATGTGACATACTTGGGACATAACATTGGTCATGGAAGGTTGACTCCTAGGAACGCCAAGAGGAAGGCCATCGAAGAATTTCCACGACCATCCTCAAAGAAAGAGGTGCTTCGATTTTTAGGACGAAGCGGATTTTACTGGAGGTTTGTTCCAGACTTAAGCAGCGTGGTGACACTGCTAACACATTTACTGAAGATGAACACAAAATTTCACTGGTATTAGCCACTGCACCAGTTTTTGCTACACCAAATTTTTTGAAACCCTTCTAAGTTACAATCAATGCTAATGATATAGGAGTTGGAACTGTACTGCTGCAGGAAGATGACAATGGAATTGAATGGCCAATTGACTACTTTTCAAAAAAACCCAACATTCACCAAAAAAAATGCCCAACCATCAAAGAAGAATTATTGACTTTGGTACTGGTCTTACAGCATTTTAATGTTTATGTAACAAGCAAATGTGTCAGAGACAGTTATGTACATTGACCACAATCCTCTTACATTCTTGGAAAGATGTAAAGACAAAAATGAAGAGAATATTTCATTGGAAACCAATATTACAGTAATTTAATTTACAAATTGTACATGTTGCAGATTGCAAAAGTGTGATAGCAGATGCGTTATCACAAATTTAAAGGATAAAGTAGACTTAAGATGGGACAGATTCCAGTGTTAAGTATATATGTGCAGAAATTAGCATGAAAGTATAACTTAGATTAATGATCTATGTATTTCATTGTAATGAGATAAAGAATTAGAAAAAAAAGAAGCCATCTTTTCATTATGATTGTTCATTTTTTTTCTTAAGGGGGAAGGTGTTATGAAGTTGGTGTGTACTGTACCTTCCAGAGAGAGTGTGACCACTCTTCTGATCTGACAGCTTACGAACATTTTTTTTTAGATTAGATTATTTACAGTGTAGAAACAGGCCCTTTGGCCCAACAAGTCGACACCACCTTCCGAAGAGCAACCCACCCAGACCCATTCCCCTACATTTTCCCCTTCACCTAACACTATGGGAAATTTAGCATGGCCAATTCACCTAACCTCCACATTTTTTGGACTATGGGAGGAAACCGGAGCACTTAGAGGAAACCCATGCAGACATGGGGAGAATGTGCAAACTCCACACAGACAGTTGCCTGAGGTGGGAATTGAACCCAGGTCTCTTGCGCTGTGAGGCAGCAGTGCTAACCACTGTGCCACTGTGCCACTCTGTGTGATATGACTAGCTAGCAGTCTCATAGTGTACTGGAAAATTGAAAATATGAACATTTGGCTGTGAAATGGATACATGAGTTAGTTGCTGTTTTGAATTTAATCAATTTAAATTAAGCCCCAGGATACTAAAACCCAATCGCGCTTGAATTTATTGTTTTGCCAACATTGAAACAATGAGACAATCCAATTTTGGGGATATAAAATGAAGGTATTTTGAAAACTGGAGAGAGAGCAACTGCTATCAAGAGTGACCCAAGATATTTGAAAACCCTCTCTATCAAAGGTACTTTTTCATATGAAACATATTCTCAGTAAAAAGAAAGAATATGACTCAGCGAGATCTTCAGCTGGAAGGAGAAGGAGACCAAAGATGACAGCCATTGTGTGGTTTTGAAATTAAGTTGATGGAATTTTAATAAGTGTCTTATTGGAACAGCATATTGTTATAGGCAGTTCTGTAGGAGGCAGTTAATAAGCAGTTAAGAGAAAAGGAGGCTTAGAGTTGTGAATAGTTGTTGTTTAATGTTCACTTTTATAGTTAAAGAATAAATCAATGTTATTTTCTTTAAATAGGAATTTGGGAGTTCTCTGCCACTCTGTATGTAAACAGATTGTGAGGCAAGGTGAGCTTTTCTGACTGTTTGGTTTAATTAACAGAAGGGTTCACCACCATGTCATAACATCAGAAACTCTTACTGCATGTTTTTGTATTTCTAGTAGTTTCTTTCTTGCTCTAACTTTTCCCTCCTGATTATTTATTTGGTCATTCTTTGCAGTTTTTATAATCTGTCAAATCTTTTGACCTACTATTGGTTTTAGCACAATTATATGCCTTTTATTTTAGTTTTACTAAAAGATTTTTGTTTAGTTAACAATGAATGGTGGATCCTGCCTTGAAAATTTTCTTATTCTTTGCACCAAATTGAACATAAAAATAAGAATTTTTTTTTTTAAAGCCTCAGTGTTGCCCAGGATTTGAGTGAGCTAATATCCTGAATATTGTGTGCAGTTTTGGTCTCCTTCTTTTAGGAAGGAGTAAGTGCATTGGAGACAGTTCAGAATGGTTGTATGAGATTGTCACCCAAAAAAAAACCTCATATAAAAGGCTGAACTTATTTGCATCCTATAAAGTTTTAATTAGTATTGATTAATTGCATATAGGAAGGGTGTTTACTTATGTGGGTCAGTCCAGAACTAGTGAACATGCTTTAAAATTTCATGTCACAGATTTTATTTTTCTCTGAGTATTCTGCAGTATTGGAACTATCTACCTCAGAAGGCATTAAAGGTGAGGACTTGGTATATTATTAAAGCAGAGTTAGATAGATTCTTGCTAGGCAACTGAATCAAAAGTAATTGGAGATAAATGGAAATGTGGAAAGTTGAAAAGCAACCTATTAGCCATGAGTAATCTTGATAAACTGAATTACCTAGTTCTGCAACTAATTGTATATATGCTTTTTGTATGTATTCTGAAATATCCCCATAAATATTTTCCATGGCACTTCTTTTCTTTTTGTTTTAACTTAATTTAACATTTCACTTTAGCCAACTCTGCAGTCATGACTTCATAATTGCCCATTATTTAACTAAAAACAAATAGTCTTAGACCCACTCCTCTCTCCCTCAAAAAATATATAAAACTTAATCTTATTCTGGGTACTGTTTCTGAAGGATGCTTTCATTGTGAGATCATTATTTAATCTCATCTCATTGCACAATATCAGATCTAATATAACCTGATCTTTGGTGGTTCCTGCACTTGTTGTCCTAAGAAATTATCTTGTAAACATTCTATGAACTCTGAATCCAGTTTACCTTGACCCACTTGCCTTTTTCAGTCTATATGTGGATTAAAATCTCTCATGATTATTGCAATACATTTCAGTCAAGCTCATTTCTTCTTTATACTCCATGCTACTATGTGGTTACTGTCAGGGGCCATGTAGACAACCTCTTGCTTTCATCATTTCTCATCTCTAACCGAACTATTTCCACTTCTTGGTTTCTTGACTTTAGGTCATCTGTATCTATTGTGATAATATAATTATTAATGAACAGAACCATCCCAACATCCTTTTCTAGTTTCCTCTCCTTCTTAAAGGTCCCTAAACATTCAAGTCCCAATCCATGTCATTCTATAGCCCAAAGTCTGTAATGGCTGCCAGACTCTACTTATTTATGACCATATTTAATCATTGCACATTTGGTTTTTGAATACTATCGACATTCTAAAATAGAGACTGTCAAATTTTATCTTTATATTCTTGTTGCAAATTCTGGTCTTATCTATTGGTTTACTTTTAGATTTGTACTCTCTATTCCTTCCAGTCACGGTCTGTTTGTTACTTCCTAGATCAATGCATTCTTAATTGGCAGTGACTCTATTCCTCAATTTATCATTAATTCCTGGATTGGAATTTGAACTGATTCAGACAAAGAACCACTTCCACCAGTGCTCCTCTTTTTGATTCAGATCTTCAACAACGTGGCTGACTCTCAATTGAAATATCCTTGTAAGTAACTCAATGTTGTAAATAAAAAGTTCAATAGACTTGCTGTAAGAAAATTATTTTAAGGCAATCTTTAACCTTACAAAATGGAATACTCAACAAATTACAGGACATGGACATTCTGCTGATCAACTCCTTAATTTTCTGATGCAAAACTATACATTTGTTAAAACATTGATTTTATAATAAGAAAGCACAACTTGGAGGGGCCATATCTTCATTCCACGGGCTAGTAGCTCAAATTGAAAATTTTTAGACTCTAACCTCAAGAGAAAGCACCATGAATGGCACAATTTCATGTGAGGTGTGGGAGATGTAAGCTACACAATTTGGTTGAGTCGGCAAATCCCTGATACAAATTGGAGACAGGCATGGGCTGCTGAGTGTCAAGACGAGCTATACAAAAAAGATTGGATTCTAGAGACATCGTCCAAGTTACTTTGCAAAGTATACAGACCTCTTGGTCTTAATCCCTGCCCACTCTTCATGCCCATCTGTGCTAACCTGCTCAACTCAGCCCCACTTGAGCACAGCCCACTCCCCAAGCTGATCTCTTAACAGTATCCTGTCTCGCTAAACTGTTTACATTAGATCTCCAGAACTGACCATGATGCAAATCCTTGAACTGCATAGACATGAAACCCCAGACTCACATAGAACCAAATGCCTGCTCGATCATGACCAAACCACTGGACTGTATTTATGTCAGTTCCTTGTCTGACTGACAGTGTGCCAGAATCAGTCCACTAAACACTCACCTCTTGATGTTGTCATTTTTTTCAAACAATGGCAGTGTGATTGCAATGTAAACAGCTAATACTGCTGTCACTCTGACAAGCTGCATGCCTCTGTTGCAATAAAAAGCACACTAAACCACAGAGTTGACCTGCCTTTAAGTCAGGGCTGAAGATCTTCTGTGTTAACAAACATGCTAAGAACAGTCTAACTCTGGACAAGACAGCAATTAAATTTTCATTCTGAAATAGTTGTACAGAGGTTGGTAACCCATCATCAAGTCATCACTTATTTACACATGCACAGTACATAGACTCTGATCAGCCAGCCTGTCCCTCGAGTAAGGAGACTCTCCAAATCTTCTGTTTGCATCTGTCAGCCAGGGCTCCCTGATTGGTCAAGGTCAATAACCCCAATCAAGGATCTCATAGTCAATAAGATCCACTTGACCCTTGTTCCAATTACTGCACATTCTATCTGCCCAGACTAAATTTATCAAATTCTAAGCGTAAAAAAGCAGTGTCCCATAATATTTGACACATCATGCTGAATTTTCTTCATAAAAATAGTCTAAAATGACTCTCACTGCATTGTTTTGCCTCCTTGTGTCCTGTTTTCTCCCTCCAAATAGATGCTATGGTCTCTAATTCAAATATGCCTGATGTCAAAGCATTTTATCATTGTATAATTAAAGACTTTGTTTGAAAAACACAACTCTACTAATTTCACTCAATGCCAAATGACTGATTTATTTCACTGACTAGAAAACTGCAGAAAATAGTCTTCTTATAGTCAATCAATCAAAACCTTTAATAATTCTAATAACCTTAATTACATCTTCTCTTAGCTTTTTTACTAACAATATATTTCCAATTTTTCTCCTTTCAAAATTAAATTTCTTACACTTCACCTTATTATAGTAAATCTGGTTTATTTTCCATGCACTTATCTATGTTATAAATATGATTATTACTAATGAATCAAACAATGAATTCAGAGTTAAAAATCACACAACACCAGGTTATAGTCCAATAGGTTTATTTGGAAGCACTAGCTTTTAGAGCATTGCTCCACAACCACCTAATGAAGGAGCAGCGCTCTGAAAACTAGTGCTTCCAATTAAACCTGTTGGACCATAACCTGATGTTGTGTGATTTTTAACTTTGTACACCCCAGTTCAACTCTGGCACCTGCAAATAATGAATTCAGAAGAATATTCCTTATGCAGAAAGTGAATTAAATGTCCTGCTCAAAACCATGTGTCATGGTAGAGGCAAAAAGTCTAAATACATGATATGATGTGGTATTGGTGCTGGCTCATGTGTATCATGTACACCGCAGAAAGTTGTGAGGCTGATAGCCCCGCTCCATGTTACAAATTTGATGTTACTCAACTTTTTCCTGAAGCCTTCCACAATTCCTCTTGCTATTTAGCATATCCACTGCTTTTGTATCAATGCTGCCATGCTTAAATCTTTGAATACAATGCAGGACATCCCACTGAACCCTATGTTGAAAAGTTCCAAGCACCTTAATTTCCTTTGTGCCTCTCTCAGCAACTGCTAAAGGGCTCATTGAGACATTTGTTCTGACTATTTTGCAAGCAGCAACTCCAGCTTCCACATCCCATTGCCTTGCTGATCAATGTACAGCTGAGCTGATGATTGATTTTTCCTACCATCATTCTGTCTCACTCGCACCAAATATTGTCATTGTGAACTCTGCCAGTGGATGAGCATTTGCTACCTTTCTTCACTATCTCCCTTTAGAATGATTTGGAGATGCCAGTGTTGTACTGGGGTGTACAAAGTTAAAAATCACACAACACCATGTTATGGTCCAACAGGTTTAATTGGAGGCACTATCTTTTGGAGCGTTGCTCCACAACCACCTGATGAAGGAGCAACGCTCCAAAAGCTAGTGCTTCCAATTAAACCTGTTGGACTATAACCTGGTGTTGTGTGATTTTTAACTTTGTACATCCCTTTAGAATATCTGTTCACTTATAAACAGGGTCAATGCCATCTTTGAGTTATTGAGAATGATTGCTTTGACATTATGGCCTTAACTGAAACCTGGGTGAATGGTAAACACACCTTCCCCCAAATAAAGCCTTCCTGCCTGGCAACATCTTTCACCAACTGTCCCTTAAAGACTATTGTAATGATAACTTAGTTTCTCCCTTTACTTCGCAATTATCCTGTGCTCATTATAGGGGAAGGCAATGGCTTACTGTAATCGTTGACTATGAATCAAGAAACTCAGCTAACGTTCCTGGGACTAGCGCTTGAATGTGATTTCAATATAAAAGTCAGGAATCTATAGATGACTATGGAACGATGCCGATTGTCAGAAAAACCATCTCACTCACTAATGGCCTTCAGGGAAGGAAATCTATCATCCTTACCTGGTCTGGCTTATTTGTGACTTCAGACCAATTTCAATGTTGTTGACTGTAAACTACCCTCTGAAATGGCCTAGCAAGTCATTCAGTTCACGGGCAGATAGGAACTGGCAATAAATGCTGGCCAACTAGTGAAACCTCTGTCTCAAGAGCGAATAAAAAAAATGAGCATTCCATGTGTTCAGTCTTTCTCTGCACTTATTTAAAATCCCCTTTCCCAATTGTTCAGCCATGTTCAAGCCAATTTTCTTATTGAAATGCCTTCACTCGCTTCACTCAGTGACTGAACCATTTTATTCTCTGTGATTTCAACCATCATCTCAATCTGGCGTGCGCTGGACTCTGAGTTCACTACTCTCTTCTCATACCTTAACCTTAATTTAAAATACTGCTGATGCTGAAAATCTGAAATGAAAACAGGAAGTGCTGGAAATACTTAGCAGATCAGAAGCAGCTGTGCAGAGAGAAACAGAGTTAATGTTTCAGGTTGTGTTCTTTCCTCAGAGCCATGAATGCCATATCTTTGTCTTGATTCTCTCCTAACTCCACCATGTTGTCTTCATGACCATTATGTCTTGGGTCCATCAAATATCTCTCTTCTGTTTCCCAGCAAAGTGCTGCTCAGTTGCATCATCCGCAAGTACAATGTTGGCTTCAACAATCTCATCAATATCTTTCTCAACTCTCCATTGTCTCTAATTTGTTAGACAGTTTCCCTAATGTCTTGTCCCATATAAGCAGAAATGACCTCCAACAAAATGTTTCAAAAATCCAAAGACATTTCTTGGTCCCCACCACAAACTACATTCATAGCTACCAACTCTGTCCCTCTTTGAGGTTGAATCAAACTGAGCTAAACCCTGGTGTTACATTTAACACAAAGAAGAAACTGGTTGTAAATTTGCTCATTGAGCTGGTAGATTTGTTACAGACATTTCGTCACCATGCTAGGTAATGTCATCAGTGAGCATAAGGTGAAGTGTTGGTGTTCTGCCCTGCTTGCTATTAATCTGTCTCAGTTTGTTGTGGTCGGTGATATCATTTCCGGTTCTGTTTCTGAGAGGTTGGTTAATGAGCTCCAAATTTATATGCTTGTTAATGGAGCTCTGGTTTAAATTCCAGGTCTCTAGGAATTCCAGTGTGTGTCTTTCTTTAGCCTGTCCCAGGAAGGATGCATTGTCTCAGTCGAACTGGTACCCCTCTTTGTCTGTGTGTATGGATACCAGTGATAGTTGGTCATGTCTTTTTGTGGCTAGTTAGTACTCATATATCATGGTGGGTATCTTCCTGCCCATATGTCCAATGTAATGTTTGCAGGGTATTTGGTATATGACTTTCGTTCTGCTGGTTTTTGGTACAGGGTCCTTTAAATTCATCAGGAGCTGTTTCATTGTGGTGGTAGGTTTGTGGATGCATAGGGACTGGTGTATCTGGTCATTGTCTTCAAGGTGTTATTGATGTATGGCAGGGTGGCTAGAGTTTCTGGGCATGTTGTTTCTTCTTGTTTAGGTCTTTTGTGCAGGAATGGGTGGAGAAAGTGAGGACTGCAGATGCTGGAGATCAGAGCTGAAGAATGTGTTGCTGGAAAAGCGCAGCAGGTCAGACAGCATCCAAGGAGCAGGAGAATCGATGTTTCAGGCATCAGCCCTTCTTCAGGAATGGGTGGACTGCGCTTTTCAGGTGCCCATTGTTCCTGAATTGTATATGTGTTTTTCATCAGCTTCTCATAGTTCCTAGGTGCTGCAGCATATTGTGGCTCATTTAAGTAATGTCCTGATGCAGCTCTGTTTGCGGGTGTTGGGATGACTGCTCCTGTAGTTGAGTATCTGGTCAGTGTGTGTGGCTTTCCTGTAGATGCTGGTCTGCAGCTCTCCATTGGCTTTTCGTTCTACTGTGACGTTGAGGAAAGGGAGTCTGTTGTTGTCCTCTTCCTCTTTGGTGAATTCTGTACCGGTAAGGACGTTGCTTATGTGTTTGTGAGTTTCTTATAATTTGTCGCATTTTGTGATGACAGAAGTGTTATCCACATAGCGGACCCAAAGTGTGGGCTGGATCATGGGAAGTGCTGTTCATTCTAACCTCCGCATAACTGCTTCTGCTAAAAGTCCTGATATTTCTGATATGGGTGTCCTATTGATTTGTTTGTAGATCTTGTTGAAGGTGAAGTGGGTTGTGAGGCATAGGTCCACTAGTTTGAGGATGCTGTCCTTACTGATGGAGTCAGTGCTGCCAGGTATTTGTGTCCTTGGTTCATCTAGCAGTGAGGCTACTGTTTCTTTGGCCAGGGTGATGTTTATTGATGTGAATAGGGCTGTCATGTTGAAGGAAGCCATTGACCTCATCATCTTCTACCTTGGTATCTTTGATGAATTTAAGCAATTCATGGGTGGAGTGGATGGAGTGGGTTGAGTCTGCTGCTAAATGTTCAAATTTGTGCTGCAGTTCCTTTGCTAGTCTGTATGTCAGTATACCAGGAAGTCAGACTATGAGTCTGAGGGGGCCCCTTGTTTATGTACCTTTGGTAATCCTTAGAAACGGGGTGTGTTGGAGCCTCCAGGTTTCATTATTTGGAGGTCTGTCTTGTTAATTTCACCTGTTTTGTGTAGTTTCCTCAGCCCTGCTGTAATATGGTTTTCCAGCTGTGGAGTCAGGTCCATCATCACCTGTTGGTAGGTATCGGTATCTGCGAGTAGTATTTTTTCTTTTTCAACATATTGTCTTCTGTTCAGGAGATCCATCAACAAACATAAAGATTTGGACCCATTTAACAACCTATCAGAAACAGAACCAGAAATGATATTACCCACCACAACAAACTGAGACAGATAAATAGCAAGTGGGACAGAACATCAACACTTTATCGGAGGCTCACTGATGATGTTACCCAGCATGGTGATGAAACATCTGAGAACAAATCTACCAGCTCAGCAAGCAAACTTACAATCTGATCCACAACTTGAGCCAGGAATCTTCTCCACAATCTCAAAATAAGAAGAACCCTTGACTTGTAATTGCTAACAGCATCTATTTCCACCTCCATAACTCGCTCAGCTCCACGTTTTGCTTATCAACTGGTGAAACAATGGCTGGAATGTTCCAGCAAGGACAAGTCAAAAAACTTCATTGGTTGGGAGACAAAAGTTCTGTTTCCCAATGGCATCTTGAAGTTTTGTCATTGAATTCTCAGATCCTTCCAAGGTAATCTCTTTTGCATTCATGGAGTATGGTATGAGTACTCGATAACATCTCACTGGAGTTATCTTCATGTCAGAACAAAGGTAAATGTATGCTCACTAAGTTGGCAGGATGGACTTCTTCCTCAAAGGTGCCAGTGAATAAAAAACTCTTCAGTAACTTGTCTTCTTCATAATCAAACATTTCTTTAGACAAACTCTATCAACTTAAATGATGAAGCCTAACAGGGTCAACTAATTCATGACAAGTGTCGGCCATATGAACTCATGTCTGTTGCAGTTAAATGCTTACAATGTAAAGGGTGAAGACCAACTCAGCTCATTAGCCTAACCAACTGAGACAGCAATAATGATTGATGTCAGTGAACCTGAATGTGGCCAGTAAATGACTCGGAAATGAAAGAGAGTATGAAATGCACAAGGGACTCTGTTGGTCAAGGGACTCAATAGAAAATGGTTCACAGAAGGTGGGCTCATGGAAAGGAACAGTAGGGAATTAAACTTAAATGATATGGTTGTCAGGGCATTAGCAGTACCCTCTAGAATGAGGAAGCAAGCTGCAAACTAAGGGGAGCCGGAGTAATAGGAGTAAAGAGAACAAGGAAGGGTGGGAGATGTATACTAAATATTGCAGGTATCTACACATGAGTGAAAGACAGTGTCCTTGCAGACCAAACCAGATACTTTGTGTATTTCTAGTATGCTGTAAGGTCTTTCTTTGTTTATTTTTAAAATATGTCTTGTATTTGTATTTGCAGTAAAATGTAAGCAGTTGAGAGATGGACTTACATCCTGAGCTCAGAACCCGATGTAAGAAGAAAAAGTGGATTTTCGACTGAAAACATCGTTGTGGGAGCATGTTTTGGATTTTTTTTTAAAAGGATGCATATAAACCGACAGACATGGGTAGGTAATTGGAGCACATGACTACATCAATTGAACTAGAGGCAATGGCATGAATGTATGAATGGCTTTCTTCCTGCCTTAACCAAGGTACAAATATCATGCCCATTGCTTACATGTACTTGGAGACACTCCTGCTGAGAACAAATTTTTTAAAAATTCATTTGTGGGATATGGGCGTTGCTGGCTGGCCAGCATTTATTGCTCATCCCTAGTTGTCCCTGAGAAAATGGTGGTGAGATGCCTCCTTGAACAGCTGCAGTCCACCTGCTATGGGTTGACCCAAATGCCAGTAGGGAGGGACATGACTTCTTGGAGATGGTCTCATGCAGCCAGGATGGAATTGGTAGACCAATTGGATGACTTGATTTAAGGAATTATCTTCTGAGCTAAAGAAGCAGGTTAGAATGGAAAGGAAAGCTACAGCCCTGCGGTTTCCACCCACAGTCCAAATATGTGCAGGTTAGGTAGATTGGTCATGGTACAATATGGGGTTTCAAGGTTAGCTCAGGGTGTTGTATCTGGTTGCTTCAGATAGTTGGTGCAGACTCAATGGACCAAATGGTCTCTTTTTGCACTGTTTGGATTCTATGATTCTATCAATTTGGTGTTTCCCATCCTGCTCGGAAAGCTCCAGCATGGTTCCACAAAATAAATGACACACATACACACACCTACGCATACGTACACACAGACACACATACACAGATACACATAGATGCATAGACGCACACAGACACACACACACACATAGTCTTTTAAGTTCTCAGGTCTATGATGCTTCTTTCTAATTAATGCTGTTACACAGACATTTTTCTTCTTGAGGGTAAGTAAGACTCTTTGTCTGTATTCAGATCTAATCCTTGTCCATTTATAGGGGATGGTACACAGATATTAGAGTCTAGAACATCCCATTATAGTGGTGATCTGGGGCAGAGCTGATTGTGACAATGCTAGGTTTGTTTTCTTAAAAGAAAGGGTTTTCAGACAGAGATGCTGAGACTCTGGATCAGTGGTGCTGGAAGAGCACAGCAATTCAGGCAGCATCCGAGATTTTGCTGCTCGTCGGATGCTGCCTGAATTGCTGTGCTCTTCCAGCACCACTGATCCAGAATCTGGTTTCCAGCATCTGCAGTCATTGTTTTTACCCCAGAGGTGCTGTGATGTCTATTGAAACTGCATAACTTAAAAGCTTATGAGGCCTTGGGGTTCATTTTTTTAAGTTGGAATGCTAGAAGCAGCCTGAACGGAGTGGTCAAACTCAAGAACCAGGATTTGTAATTCCTTAGTTTTTCAGTAGCAGCTTTGCTCGGTCTGTTGCTGCAGTGCAACACTCCTTGCTACAATCTCAGAGTTCTCTTGATGTTTTTCCTCCTGGGCTGTTGGAGCTGCATGTGAGCCAATCTGTTTTCTGAATATTCCTTTTGCCAAGGTTGTGTTTATTGGATATCATTATAATGGAACAGTTACTATGTTGTGGCTAGAGGATTTATCATTTTGTTAAGCATTTCGATCGAGTTACAGTTATGGATTTCTTTTCCTTTTTGTTGTATTTTAACTAGTGTGTATGAATAAAGTGTGTTTTGCTACAAATCTGATAGTTTTACCAATCAAATTGCATCTAGAACAAAGCACCTTACATGTACCTTTAAAATAAGAAAAAGTTGGGGTCTATATTATCTTTTTAATATATTTTGAGGGGATCTGGTCTGATCCACAACACTACCCTTACAGTTTGAATTTTTAAACTGCAGATAAATAATCAATGAGCTGAGAAGAACATAATCATGTGAGAAAACCTGACTTTCCACTGAGCAAAAGTGCATCTTGCTTTTAGACACAAAGCCACACTTAGTCTCTACAAAAAGGATTCTGCCCCATCAGCTTGCCAGTCTTAACTCATCCACCTCATATCAAACTGATTGCAATTTTCCACCAGTCTTAAATGAAAGCCAATCCAAACTCTGCTGCCTGTATCCTAATTCATAATTACCCATCACCCCTCTGCACATTAGCCTACTTTGGTTCTTGATTTAGCCACAGCTGTGGTTCTTGTTTTCAAAATAACCCATGGCCTTGCCCTTCCCTATCTCTATGATCTCCCCAAGCCCTATAATACTCCAATATCACAGAACACCTCAACTTCTATTTTAATGATTCCTTCATTGGTGGTTATGTTTTGTCCTTAAACTCAAAAATTCACTCCATAAACCTTGCATGCCATATGCTGTATTCCTCTCCCTCCTCCTTTAAGACACTCATTGAAACCTATCTCTTTTGCTAACATTATAGCTGTCTATCCGAATATCTTCTTTTGTATTCAACATCGAATTTTATTTGATAACATTCCTGTGAAATGTCTTGGGACATTTTACCACATGAAAGGTGCTGTATAAATGCAAGATGTTGTTTTGTTTCTCTTATTTCTAAGCAACGTGCATGGCACTACATCTCACTTGCAAGTAGTTGACTGGCTAAGTATATTGAGGAGAAAGTGAGGTCTGCAGATGCTGGAGATCAGAGCTGGAAATGTGTTGCTGGAAAAGCGCAGCAGGTCAGGCAGCATCCAGGGAACAGGAGAATCGACGTTTCGGGCATAAGCCCTTCTTCAGGAAATGAAGAAGGGCTTATGCTCGAAACGTCGATTCTCCTGTTCCCTGGATGCTGCCTGACCTGCTGCGCTTTTCCAGCAACACATTTCCAGCCCTGGCTAAGTATATTGATCACCTTCCATTATAAGGAACATGATGACATGAGCAATTTCAAGGCATGAGTTTCACTTATGTAACATTGAAGAAATATCCAATCCAAACATGCATCCCAATTTCATTTGTGAGTGATGCATTAAGATGACTTTGCCTCCAACTTTCCAATTCTATCTTTCAATGATTGTCCCAGATTTTCTGACAATTTGTGCCCTGGCATTTGGTGGCAAAGTTGAGGCCTCGATGCAGAGAATGACATTATTAAATTGGAGAGGATTCAGCAGAGATTTACCAGGAGGCGGTCCAGAATAGAGGGTTTCAGTTATAAAAATAGAATGGAAAGACAGAGACCTCTTTCACTGGAGCATAATAGATTGATGGGTCACGATACTGAGGTTCATAATGAGAGAAGTAAAGAAGTTAAATGACAATGATCTTTTCCTTAGGGGGATGAAGTTCAAAACAAGAGAGCTTGTTTTTAAGGTGAGAGGAGAAAGATTTAAAAAGGACCTGTGGGCAACTTTCTTACAGAGTGTGGTTCAAATTTGTGAAATGAACTACCAGAAAAAATGATGGATGCAAGTACAGTTACAACATTTAAAAGACATTTGAATAAGTTCATGAATAGGAAAGGTTTAGAGGCATATGAGCCAAATGCAGGCGGGTGGGACGAGTTTAGTTTGGGAACATGGTTGGCATGGACTGTTTGGACCAAAGGGTTTGTATCTGTGCTTTTATGATTCTATGACTGTACAACTTGGAGACAGTGAGGATTGCAGATGCTGGCAAGTCAGACTCAATAAAATATGGAGCTGGAAAAAGCACAGCAGGTCAAGCAACATCAAAAGAGCAGGAGAGTTGACATTTCAGGTAGGATCCTTCATCAGAACTCTGAATTGGCCTTGGATCCTCTTTTGTAACCTGCCAATTCTTGCAGCATTGTCAGCTGATGGTGGGCTTTACCAACGGAAACCTTCTCCTGCCTTGTATTCCTATGCAGGCCTTTGGCATTTCAAATTTATTTGGAATCACATGGGAAAGAGCAGGAGAGGAAAGTGGCCAGTGCCACAATCAGGAATGGCACGCCATGGTTAAAATACCATCCATGATCTCTGCAGTAGCTGCAATTTCCACCACTTGATGCCAGCCAACATGAATGTGATTGACATTTTTGAGTCCATTCCTGATTAGAACTCGTCAGACACTGACTCTCCAATACTAAAAATATTGAGAAGTCTGTTATTTGTAGAATGGGAAAATATATTGAGTGAAATAGATTGAATCTTTCATTTTAAATATTGAAGCATTATCAAAGATTTCTGGAGTGGAAACACAATATTGCTGTTTGCAAACAGTAATAACTTTGTTGATTATCCTGGTGGGCATGTCAATCTGCTGTGGGCTGTCCTGTGAGGTCAGCATACGTCAAACATAGTGCAGCAAAATCTTTTGAAATGCTTTTACTCACAATCTTTTGATATTTTAACACATCCATCTTTTTTTAATTTTTAAAGTCCAGCAACCATAATATGAGTAACTATTTTCTTGTCAATTTTAAGTTCACCAAGATGGGAACCACCAAAATTAATAGGCTGGTAATTTGTTTATTTTGCTCAGTGTGGGCTGTGTTCAAGGTATAAAGGAAATTGGGCCTCTGGTCTGATCTGATCTGAATTATTGTTGTGAGCAGTCAATTAGTCGAAAGAAAATTAATCAACATCAAGACAGCCAATTTGTTCTGTGAAGGAGAATGGGAGTAGTGTGTAGGATTATCATGGCTACCAACAGCCCCACAAAATGTTGTGGAAAGAAAAGGAGGATTCTAGCTCCTCCTAACTCCACATGAATTTTATTTTTAAATGCTCACTTGTCCATGGCAGCTCTTCATAAGTTCATATCCAATGTAGGGATGTCTGAACAGAATCACATGGGGGACTAATCTGCTAGTGTTAGCCAACTTTCACATAGCCTGTCAGATCCTGACCTTAATGCAGCCTTGGCACGATTACGGACAGAAGAACTGAACTTCAAAGGTGCCCTCATGAAAGTAACTGCCCTTGACATCAAACCACCATTTGACTGAGCATAGCATCAAGGTGCCCTCATGAACTTGCTGTCAGTAAGAATCGGGGAAACAGTCTCATCTTCCGAGCACAGAGGAAGATGGATGCGATTGTTGCCAATGATCTCAGGCTTGTTACATCATTACAGGTGTTCCTCATGGTAGTGTCTGAGGCCCAACCATCTTCAACTGATTCATTAATGTTCTTTGAAAGTTGCCACCCAGGTAAATAGTGCGGTGAAGAAGGCATATGGCGTACTGGCTTTTATTGGTAGAGGAATTGAGTTCCGGAGTACTGAGGTCATGTTGCAGTTGTATAAGACTCTGGTGCGGCGGCATCTGGAGTATTGTGTGCAGTTTTGGTCATACTATAGGAAGGATGTGGAGGCACTGGAACGGGTGCAGAGGAGGTTTACCAGGATGTTGCCTGGTATGGTAGAAAGATCGTATGAGGAAAGGCTGAGGCACTTGGGGTTGTTTTCATTGGAGAAAAGAAGGTTTAGGGGTGACTTGATAGAAGTGTACAAGATGATTAGGGGTTTAGATAGGGTCGACAGTGAGAATCTTTTTCCACGTATGGAGTCAGCTATTACAAGGGGGCATAGCTTTAAATTAAGGGGGGGGGGGTAGGTATAGGACAGATGTTAGGGGTAGGTTCTTTACTCAGCGAGTCGTGAGTTCATGGAATGCCCTGCCAGTAGCAGTGGTGGACTCTCCCTCATTATGGGCATTTAAGCGGACATTGGATAGGCATATGGAGGATAGTGGGCTAGTGTAGGTTAGGTGGGCTTGGATCGGCGCAACATCGAGGGCCAAAGGGCCTGTACTGCGCTGTATTCTTCTATGTTCTATGTTCTATGTTCTCTCTGCTATCATAAGTTCAGAAGTGAAGATTTTTGCTGATGATTGCACAGTGCTCAGCTCAATTTGCAACTCCCCAGATACTGAAGCAGTCTGTTTCCATATGTAGAAAGATCTGGACAATATCCAGGATGGGCTAATAAATGGCAAGATTCTGGATTAGTGGTGCTGGAAGGGCTTTTGCCCGAAACGTCGATTTTACTGCTCCTCGGATGCTGCCTGAACTGCTGTGCTCTCCCAGCACCACTAATCCAGAATCTGGTTTCCAGCATCTGCAGTCATTGTTTTTACCTAATAAATGGCAAGTAACAATCACATCATAGAAGTGCCAGGCAACTTAAGAGAATCTATCCATCTCTCTCTTGACTGTTAATCTGCTTTTATGGGAGTTAAAATCCCTCATTGAAATAACTTGGCCTTTCCTATGTCGTTGTCTAGACTCAGCATTTAAATAATCAATAAATTCATAACATAATCTAAAGGAATTTCTAGAAGGATTAGAGTAGAGTTGAAGAGAAATTGTTTCAGTTGGATGTTACAGCTCCATAAACCAATGTTTGAAAATATGGTGGAGGCAGGAACCCTTGCACATTTAAAGAATCTTTGGACATAAACATGAAGCACTCTAATTTATAGAGCTTTTGGCTAACTGCTGGAAATTGGAATTGTCAAGTTTAATGGGTTATAGGATGGGACTGGTTTTTTTGAGTTCAATTCCAGAGAAGACTCTCAGTTGAACATACAATGTCGCTGAAATAAATGATATGAATCAGGAATATGAAAAATGAATACCAGAAAGAGAATGGTGGCTGCTTCTTTTTAAACAGTGCATTAACATCATGGAGTCTGAAACTAGCTTCAGATTACCAAAGGAATTGAACATATCAGAACAGCTCGTTAACTGTGAGATATGTGACTGCCATGGACACAAAAATGAACTGGTCTTACATCACTGTCTGTTTAATACTGTATGCCAATGCCCAGGAGTGACCAAATCATCTGCTAAAGGTCATGAAGAGAAACTATTTCAAATATGTACTTAAATAAACTAGGAATGTCCTGTGCAGACTAAAATTCTGCCATTATCAATTGGTCAATATTGAAAAGAAATTAAGCTTTGCAAACTTTTTTAGTTTTACACTTCAATAGGATGTTGGCATTGCTGGCCAACATTTGTTACCCATCCCCAAATGCGCTTTGAAATGGTTCACTTGGCCATTAAAAATGGTTAAAAGTCAACAAATTGCTGTGGGTCTGGATATGTATGTTGTTCCACCAAATAAAGAGAAAGATTTCTTTCCCTGAAGGTTAACAGTGAACCAGATGGGTTTTTGCAACAACTAATTTTGCTTTCAACATCAGCATAACTTTCTGCTCCCTTGATTACCATGAAGCAATGTCATGATTATAGGTTAGAATCCCAAATACTTGAAAATTTTAAATTTGTAATTCCAAAACTTGTTTTTTAAAAATAGGGTTGATGCAGGCAAAATGACAAATGTGAATTAATTGGTTATTTGGAGAGAGAGAGACTGTCATGCCTATGGATAGATAGGACATTTCAATCTACAGCTCTTCAAAAGAGGGAAGAGGAACGTTAAAACAAATTGAACTGTGATCTCTTGTCATGACAGTGATAACATGGGGTTGAACAGCTCTGTGCAACAGCAATTCAATCCTATGGATTATGCCCAAACTGCAGATACTTTCTGTGTTTTTCCCTTGAAGCATACAAAGGATGGGTGTTACAAAGCCAGATTTAACCTTATTTGGCTGCTAGTGGAACTGACTGTTATCATGTGTCCTAGTTTGGATTTGAGAACAAGCATACTCTGAAGATCACATTCAAAGAACTAGCCCTTAATCACCCCTGGGTTGAATGTAGAGGAAGACTCTGTCTCACTCTCAAAGCAGACAAAACAAAACTGGACAGCCAAAGGACTGTCTCTTACCCTGAATGCTGGAACTCAATCATAGTCAATAGGAATTGGAATTATAGTGTCTCAATCAATCTGCAACACTAAGAATCATGAAGTCAACTGCTCAACCACCAAAGTCAAACGTACTGGTAAATCCCGCTGCAATGGCTGTAACTATCCACTCTCCGTGAACAATTCAGAGACTGAATACCTATTCTTTTAAATTTCTATCTTTTTGGACTCTCCTCTGGTTTCTAATATCTATGTATATTTGATATGTTAGCATGTTTTCTCACGTAATAATTAATAAACTCACATTAGTTGTTAATTCAAGTAAGCCTACTTAAATTGGCTCTTTTTAAAGCACAAGTTCATTTGTATCCAGGAGAAACATATCCACAAAGGAAGGGATTCTTTTAAATTTAATGAATGTGTGGGTGGTGAAAGAATGGATGTTCATCCCTCCTCACCTTGCAGCTTGATTCTCTTACTAATTAAAAATCTGTCCATCTCAGCCTGAGTATACTTAACCACCCAGCTCCAACAGCCTTCTGTAATAACAAATCCAACAGATTTACTACCCTCTGAGAGAGAACATTTCTCCACATCTTGATCTGTCACCTTTTATTCTGACTCGATGCCCTCTCATCTTAGATTTCCTCACAAGGGAAAACAATCTTTTCAGCTTTAACCTCTTAGGTCCCCTAAGATTCTTATATATTTCAAATGCCTCATATTCTTTTAATTCCAAATGAATACACATAACCTATTCAACCTCTCTTCAGAAGACAGTTTGCCATACCTGCTATCAGCCCAGTGAACCTTCCTGGACTGCCTCTAATGTCAGAATATCTATTCTTAGATAAGCAGCCTGAAAGTGTTCCCGATATTCCAGCTGTGGTATTGTTCATACTTTGTATAGTTTTAGCAAAACTTCCCTTCATTTATACTCCATTCCCTTTGAAATAAGCAACAATCCTTTTGTGTTCCCTTTTACCTGATGACTTTGAATGACAGCTTTCTGTGATTCATGGATGAGAATTTCTAAATGTCTACATTATTTAGCTTTCTGCAGTCTTTTGCCACGTAAATAATATTCGGCTCCACCATTCTTTTTGCCAAAGTGCATAACCTCAATTTTTTTCAAATTGTCTTCCCTCTGCTAAGCTTTTTTCTCACTTGCTCAAAATGTCTATAGCTCTCTGCAAATTCTTTGTGTCATCCTCACCACTTGCCTTCCCATCTATTTTTTATCACATCTGCACACTTAGCTATAGTACATTCACTTTCCTCATCCAAGTCATTAACATATATAGTGTAAATAGTTGAGGCCCCACCTAATCTGTTCAGGATATGAATCAACAATAAAGAGACCAATTAAACATGTTTCCAAAAAAGGCTAAGCAAACTGATAGCGATGCAGTTAGAACTGAAAAGATGACATTGACAGAGAATCAGAGTGAGTGTATGTTTGTGCGTGTGTGTTATGTTGCTTTGTATGTATGTTAATGATATTGATGTAATATTTAATTATTTGTCACCCTTTGTAATGCTATGAAATTGAACCTTATTTTGTTTGTCATAATGGTGGAATATCATGACCACAGGTCAGAACTCCAAAGTGCCATGGACTTTTTTAACTTTGTAATTTTAAACTTATTTTGTAAAAGATGGCTGAAACAGGCCCAAAATGGCTGTGAATGAAAATTAAATCACTACACAGACAGAGATACCCCATAGAATGTTACATCTACAGGTTAAATATTCTGTGATTTTCAGAGTTTTTTAAGAACAAGGTGCTAATATGGTGCAAAAGCATCTGAATTTAACTCTCTCAATATAGCATTGGATTTACAGCATAGATCTGCATAAGAGGATAGAGCTTCTTATCGAGGCATGACATTAGCCTTCTTGCAAAGGGGAAGCCTCCATGACATATTGTGAGAGGCCACAACATGTCATTTCATAGAGATTGATGTGAGGACTCGAGAGAATCATTACTGATCTTCTGTTCTATTTCTGACATTCCCCACAGATTATCTGCTCATTTATCTGAGATGGAACCAGCACTTAAAGGATTCCTTGTGACATTGCTAATGTTGAGATGACAGTGTCAAAAAAGATATCAATTACAACAAAACTAAGGTCCAGCAGCTGTTACCCACCTTACAAAGCAGCTGAAGACTTCCACTATGAAACATAGGAGACAAGATTCCAAATCTACCGCCCTCACTGCCATTATCTGCAGCTAATGAATCATATCCAACCTCAACACAGTTGCTGGGATGTAACTACATAAATGGTAGGTAATTTCCTTTACCTTGTCCAATTCTAGACATTATTCATTTGAGTTTTCACATGTGCAAGCATTGCAATGTGAATGGGTGAGGCTTCACAGCTAAAGCAATCCGTTCCCTCAAACAACATTCACATAGCTACATTACCAATTCGAGTTGCTGGATGGCAATTAAGAACAGTAACTGACGCTGCTTTTTCCCTTACTGACCCAGAGATCAATTGTAGTGACCCAACAGTATCCACACCGAGAACAGCTAAATTTGTTTATACTGGGGACTGGGCATTAGACGTTTCCAGTTGTAATTGATATTATACTTGCCTGCTCAAGGAACAAAGTCCTCTGCACCATTGGCAAACCTTTCTGAACTTACTTAAAAGTTGCTGGAAAAGCTAAGCAGGTGTAGCAGCACCTGTGGAGAGAAATTTCAGAGTTAACTATTTGGGTCGCATGACCCTTCCTCAGAACCTGCTGAGCTTTTCCAGCAATTTCTGTTTTAATTTTTGATTTGCAGCATCCGCAGTTCTTTCTGTTTTTACATAAAATTTGCATGCGTTGAGTTCATATAACGAATTCATGAATGACAATAAATAACTTAGAAGTCTTGTTTATAATAGTTAAATTAAACCCACATTTTTTCAAGAAAATAAAAGACATTGATACATATAAACTCATCATCATTAGACTCCTGCACAAATATTAGACATTATGACAACATTATCCATTTTGATCACTAAGTGTAAGTCTCAACCAGTTTGTAATATGGTGACTTCCAGTTCTCTGATAATGAAACAGCTTTCTGTAGCTGAGTATTCTCCAACAGGACATACAATCTTTGGACATTTCACTATTCTGACAGCTAGTCTCTGCTGATATTTCTTCTTTGAGTTCAAAACGCACATTTTCATGCAGCTCTCACACTTTGATAATAACTCATATCATATGTGAGATTTTATTCAAAGAACAAAGAACAAAGAAAATTTACAGCCCAGGGACAGATCCTTCTGCCCTTCAAGCCTGAGCCGATCCAAGTGTCTTGTCCACGCCTATCAATCTATTCCTAAGCATTTGTATCCCTCTATTCCCCACCTACTCATGCATCTGTCCAGAAGAATCTTAAATGAATCTACCGTGCCTGCCTCCACCACCGCTGCTGGCAACGCGTTCCAGACGTCCACCACCCTCTGTGTGAAGTACTTGCCGTGTGTATCCCCCTTAAACTTTCCACCTCTCACCTTGGAAGCCTGATCTCTGGTTATTGAATCCTTCACCCTGGGAAAAAGCTTGTCTCTATCCATCCTGTCTATACCCTTCATGATTTTGTAAACCTCAATCAGGTCCCCCTCAATCTCCTTTTTTCTAGTGAAAATAAACCTAACCTACTCAACCTCTCTTCATAGCTAGCACCTTCCATACCAGGCAACATCCTCGTAAACCTTCTCTGTACCCTCTCCAAAGCGAGAACATCCTTTTGGTAATGTGGCGACCAGAACTGTACACAACATTCTAAATGCGGCTGAATCAATGTATTGTACAATTTTAACATGACTTGCCAGCTTTTATACTCAATACCCCATCCAATGAAGGCAAGCACACTATATGCCTTCTTAACTATTCTATCCACCTGTGCAGAAACCTTCAGGGTACAATGGACCTGCACTCCTAGATCTCTCTGCCCATCAACTTTTCCCAAGGCTCTTCTATTCATTGTATAATTCGCTCTAGAATTAGACTTGCCTAAATGCATCACCTCAATTTGTCTGGATTGAAAGCCATCTGCCACTTTTCCGCCCAATTCTCCCATCTATCTATATCCTCCTGTATTCTCTGACAGTCCCTTATGCTTTCTGCTGCTCCACCAATCTTTGTGTCATCTGCAAACTTGCTGATCATACCAACAGTGCCCTCTTCTAGATCATTGATGTATATTACAAACAACAGTGGTCCCAACACTGGCCCCTGTGGAACACCACTGGTCACCTTTCTCCATTTCGAGAAACTCCCTTCAATTACTACTCTCTGTCTCCTGTTGCTCAGCCAGTTCTTTATCCACCTAGCTAGAACACCCTGCACACCATGTGACTTCACTTTCTCCATTAGTTTACAATGGGGAACCTTATCAAACACCTTACTAAAGTCCATGTATATGACGTCAACAGACCTTCCTTCATCTCACAACTTTGTCACTCCCTCAAAGAACTCTATTAAGTTGGTAAGGCACGATCTCCCCTGCACAAAACCATGTTGCCTATCACTGATAAGCTAATTCTTTTCTAAATATAAATAGATCCTATCTCTTAGTACCCTCTCCAGCAACTTCCCCACCACTGACGTCAGGGTCACTGGTCTGTATTATCCTTACTACCCTTCTTGTACAGGGGAACAACATAAGTTATCCTCCACCTCTCCTGTATTTAAGGATGCCACAAAGATATCTGTCAGGGCCCAGCTAGTTCTTCTCTCACCTCCCTCAGCAACCTGGGATAGATCCCATCCAGTCCTGGGGATTTGTCCACCTTAGTAACCTCTAGCATACCAAACACATCTTTCCTACATATGCCAACGTGATCCAGACTAATCAAACTTCTATCTCTAATCTCAAGATTTATCATGTTCCTCTCCTCAGTGAACACTGATGCAAAGTAGTCATTCAGAATCTCACCCATTCTCTCAGATTTGGCGCACAGCCTTCCTTCATTATCTTTTAGAGGACCAATCCTTTCTCTAGTTACCCGATTGTTTCTTATATAAGAATAAAATGCTTTGGGATTTTCCTTAATTCTGCTTGCTCAAGCTATTTCATGACCCCTTTTAGCCCGCTTGATTCCTTGTTTAAGACTTGTCCTACTCTTCCAATATTCCTCCAGGGCCCATTCTGTTCTTAGCTGCCTAGACCTTATGTACGCTTCCTTTTTCCTCTCGGCTAGTCGTACAATTTCTCCTGTCATCCATGGTTCATGAGTTCATGAACCTTGCCCTTTCTATCCTTTGTCTTCAACAGGACATGCCTATCCTGCACTACCGTTAACCTATCTTTGAAAGCCTCCCACATCTCAAATGTGGACTTCCCTTCAAAGAGCTATGCCCAATCCACATTTCCCAGTTCCTGCCCAATTTTGATATAATTTGATATAATTTGGCGCAGTTTTGTACTCTTCCATGAGAACCACTCTCTTCTTTATCTACGAGTATTCCAAAACTTACAGAATTGTGGTCACTGTTCCCAAAGAAATCCCCCACCACAACTTCTACCACTTGTCTTAACTCGTTCCCCAGTACCAGGTCCAATATGGC
Source organism: Chiloscyllium plagiosum (assembly GCF_037043375.1). NCBI lineage: Eukaryota > Metazoa > Chordata > Chondrichthyes > Orectolobiformes > Hemiscylliidae > Chiloscyllium > Chiloscyllium plagiosum. The sequence continues at coordinate 26,285,103 of NW_028270142.1, read as the reverse complement.
CCCTTCCCTCGTTGGACTATTGACATACTGCTCTAGAAAACTCTCCTGGATGCTTTGTGCAAATTCTACGCCATCCAGACCTCTGACGCTAAGTGTATCCCAGTCAATGTTGGGAAAATTAAAATCTCCCATCACCACTACCTTATTGCCTCTACATCTATTCATAATCTTTTTACCTATTTGTTCTTCTACCTCACACTCACTGTTGGGAGGCCTGTAATACAGCCCCCACAATGTAACTGCACCCTTCTTATTTCTCAGCTCCACCCATAATGCCTGACTACCCAAAACTGCCATAGTATCCTCCATTAGCACAACCATGATATCGTCCCTGACCAGCAATATTAATATATTTTTGACAAAGAATTCTAAAGCCTCAGCTTGATTATATACATATTATATATATAATAAAAATCTCATATATCCAAAGAGCTTTTTGCAAGGGTGCTTTTCAAGGTGGTCATTTTGTTTATCTACACTTATCTAGTTTTCTAGTCATTATCTTGATTTTCTCATTCGTTTTTGACTATTGTTTCCATTTTGGGGTCATTGCTCCTTTTTTTTTAAGCATTTACCTGTTTTGTTTCACAGCGTGGGCGATAATGGTCACTCACTAGTCAAAGTTAGAAATTCAGCAAAATAAGCGACATACTCAGCAAAATACATAGAGCACTCTGCAGAGAATTTGTGTCAATTAATCCCTCTTTCTCAATTCTGGCTTACAATAAAGACAGTATTAGGTGATGCAAATATGCAAATAGCCTTTCACAGCATTTAAATACAAAGAGCTAACAAGTGCAAAAAAAGTACATATTTTATGTCCCAGTTTATTCTCATCACACAGCAGCTCAGATTTGTCATGAATTGGCTTTGTTCTAACATCCCGAAAATGCACTTTCCTGAAGTCAGCAAGGCTTCCTATAATGCCCTTTTTGAAGGACAAAATATTGAGTTTTCAAGATTTCTGATGGATAGCGCCACACGCCATTTGTCTCAAACTTTGCAAAAAAGGCTGAAAGATCACTTTGCATGCAGGAAGGTCACAAATGGAAAGGGCATCGAGTGCTGCTCTACTCAGCTGCAGGATTGACTGAATATCAGCATCTTAGTGCTTCCAGCAATTGCATCAGTTAACAATTCTCATCACTTTGAACATCATGTGGACTTTAAAAGCACTTTTCACGTATTAAACTTTCCCATGATACTGGGTTAAGGGTGGGGTAGGGGTATTGGGTATACATTACAGATTTGGTTGGTATTAGTTGCCATATCCTGAATCCAAATGGTGAATTGGAGAATTATCTACTAGGTACCAGCCCCCAACCTCTTGTGCCCATAGCACCCATTCTGTGTAAGTTGTCAGGTACAACAATCAACAGCATGACATTGAATGATTTATTAATATGTTTTTGCTTCCTTTTTTTCCCCCCAGTGAATAGTTGACACAGTTGCTGTGGCTCTCAGATTGTTTTAACTGATATGTAAATCAGATGAGAGGAATCATGGTCACTTCATTAATTTGCTCAAATCATGTCCCTTTCCAATAAATTGTAAATTATGTCCTAATGTCCCAAGTTATTTCCAATATATTAAGAAGATGTTGGCTGGTATGAGGCTTTATGCTTCAATTCACAGAAGGGTTAAGGTTAATTACATCAGTAAGATAGGTATGTTACATTTCTTCTACTCTGAAATTATGTTTAGATTTTATCTTTCATTAATGAAATGCAAAACCCAGTTATACAAATGCAGTTGAAGTCTGTGTTTGGTTGGTTCTCTTTATCACCAACTGCAGAACCTAACAGATATGCCCTTCAGGACTCAACCAGCTCAGTCAGTCATGGTACTGCTCGGCAACATTGGTGGTGGACATTCAAGTCTTCCACCCAGAGTACATTCTGCACTCTTGCTGCCCTGAATGTTTCCTCCAAATGATATTCAACTTGGAGGAGCATTAACTCATCAGTTGAAGAGGCATGGGATTTATGTAGGATGTAGTAATCTGTAGGTGGTTGCCTTGCCCATGTTTGACCTGATACCATGCGATTGATGGTATGGATATACAACAAGCAACAAACTGTGATAAATCTTGGCGTGCACTCTGGCAAATATGCTCCTTCATAGCAAAACAAAATGTTTAAACAACTCAAATAGTTCAGTCAGTTACATTTTATATGACAGTTTAACTTTTATTATACACATTCTATTCATGTCTGCATGGATTGCAGGACATGCTGTATATTCATGAGCCAGGATAACCCTTACTGCCCACTGATCACCCTGTGATTGTTGAAAGCAATTAAATATAGCTGATGCAGTGAACTGATGCAGAATGAAGACATCATGGCTGCTGTCAAGGTATTGGGAATTCACTGCACAACAATCTGAGTATGATCATACACTAGCTGGACACTGAGGGAGCAAAGGCTTTTCATGTCCTGTTACTTTGCAGAAATTACGTATACCACTCACAAAGGACTCTTGTGGAGTCAAGGAGCCCCTGAATGACTGGTAAATTTGAAATCATTGCAAAGTGGTCTTTCCAACTACATTTCTCCAGCAAGATAATGAATCACCTTCAGTTCTCTTTGCTTATAGAGCCTACATGGCCTTCCTTATAAAACAGTGGATGGCAAAAAGGTAGATGTCATCATTATTACCTGTTCCATTCTTAAACAAGCCCAATCCATAAAATCTCATGGCCCCAGTCAATTCAACAGCCACTAGCAATGCTTTCTTCTTCCTGCTCGGAGGTTGCAATTGAGACTGCAGAAGTGTCAGAATTTAGGATGCTCTTTTATCATGAGGTGGAGATGCCTGAAATACTGGGATCAATGTTTCTGCTCTCGTAGAGATGAGATTGAAGATGAGGAATGGCTATGAGTGGCATAAAAGCCATGTTGGGATAGCTGACCAACTTTTTCACAACCGGGAACTTTCCCAGGTATGGGGTGGGAATAGGATTGACAGTCCATTTTATATATTTTAATCAACTGTTCGGAGATGTTATTATATACTCTGGAGCAGGTAGGACTTGAACCCAGGTCCCTGGCTCAAAAGCAGGGATACTGCAACTTGCACTTGAGTCCTTGACAGCCATGCCAGCTACCAATTAAAGTGATTGACTGCCCAGTTAAAAGTAATTGCATGGCCTTTCCTGGCATTTTGGTGCTGGTGAAGCAGACTCCATCTTGTGTCAACTTAGGGGAGGCAGTGACTGGCTAAGTGTCATTCGAACCTAAAGCTCATAGCTTGTTGTTGAGGCCTCAAGCAGAAGATCATAATCACAGTTGGTCCTAACCCAGTGGAAGGCTTTCCTCTTCATTTGGATGGAGTTGCCAGCCTCACTCTTGTTAATTTCTACACATCTTCGCAGTCCAACAAGGGAGCTTCCACGCCATTGTGCCTTTGGAAGCTCTGATACGTCTCAGCAATGCCCATCTCTGCTGGTCAAGCTAAAGTCTCTGTACTTGGTGATTGGTGCTGCCCACTGTGCTTCATTGGATTCAAACTCAACAACAATTATTTTCAGACCCCTCCCAGAAGATTACTGAATGATTCTCACAGCCAGGAAGTGTTGCCATAGACCCCTATTCAATCACAGCATCACAGCCCCAGAGTAGGAAAGTTAGCCTGTTGCTTTTGTTTTGTAGAGTGTGAGAAAGGCCATTGGTCCCTGAAGATTCTGTTGGATTTGATAAACTTATTTCGCAAGTACCACACCAGCTCCTGTAGACTTCTGCAACCAAACTCAGTGCCAAACAGAATTCAATCAACAACTAACCTAGAAGGAGTTGATCATCTCTGTAAAAAGTGCCAGAAGGGTTTCCTTCCTGTGACTGAACATTTGCTTAGATGCATGAGGTTAGGACAGGGCATGAGCTAGAGCATTCAGGAGGAAGGAAAGGTGGCCATTGTTGTCAAAACAGTGTTGTTTGCTGATCAATGTCATGGTGATCTCTGTAGTCTGAGCAATTCTACTCCATGTAGAATAACACATTAACATTGTAAAGAATTCAGAGGATGGCTATCAGGCTGACCCCAGAATCTGGAGGAGGTGGTTTAGAAGAAAGGTTAGTCTGACAGTACCTATTTTCTCAACTTGTTCATAAGATTAAGCGCATGAAAATGAAACTTTCCAACGTTTCAGTAAACCCACTGAAGGTCTATCTCAAGACCCAGAAAGGAGTTCATGCATGCACCATAAAGGATGGTATATGGCAGGTTTGTTCTCAACAAGATGCTTAACAGCCGCTTCCAACAGACACACTGCTTTTCATTCCACTCAATTACCAAGAATGATAGTTTAAGAGAAGGGATAATGAATATTAGATGTATTCCAAGTCTGCAATATTTTAAAAAGTCAATGAAATCAGAAAAAAAACAGCTTTTTTATTTAAATGCATTCTTGTAAGTTCTTTATTATGTATTTTCAAGCCAAAATATGCATTGAAAAATGTAATGGAGAAATGCAGCATTGGTTCAAATGAATTGCACCAGAATCAAATTGAGAGGCCATTTAATGCCTTGGGTTTTTGAGTTTAATAAACAGAAAACTTTTATTAAACTGTTTAATATGGAAGACATTCAGCTTTGTGTGCACTATAATCCAAGTACAGATTGTCAATTAGGAGCACTGCAGCACAGAAAACATCAATATCCCAATCCTTCCACATTTTTTTTTTAATTGTCATGATTTACTGTACAGAAATGGTGCATTTACATTTTATATATTTTTCTTAAATGAACATAACCCCATGGAGACTCATTGTACTTTACCTGTCCATTCAATTATATATCACAATTTTAAAAAGCAATGTTTCAGAAAGCTTCAGTAGAGATGACCTGTTCATGCATCACAAATCATTTTTTATGATAAAACCCAGGCACATGTAAAACAACACAAGTTCCATGTTGATTGCTATTGCATTGTGCAATTGAAGTTCCTCATAGAATAAAGTACAGGTTGAATCACTCCTGCAATGATTTATGTAAGTGACCTATACATAAAGGTTCCTCATGAATGCCGGTTCAAACATTCCTGGTGCTCCGTACTTTATCATCCAAGCAGGGTAATGATTGATGTCATTGCCCAAACTTATTTTTATGTTTTATCAGAAGTCCGTCTCACATATTGTTTTGAATGGTTTTCTTCTATAATTTAATATTGCAGCACAAGAAAGTTTCCTTTCTCTCAAAATTTTGAAAACTTTTATTAACATTTAGAATAAAATTTCTTAGATCCAGTAAGATGAATTGAAGCTTTCATTTGTTATACTACCCAGTAGAATTTCAAAGAATCTCACAAAACTAAATGAAATATTTTGACCTTAAACTTAGATTCTGATTTGATGTAGCAATGTGATGGTCAGAGCATATAGTTACATCTGTTCAACTGGTTCAGTGGACAAAATGTAATTAATGCTTGCAAATCAAAATGATCAGTAAAGTAATCAGTGGGAATGGTATGGTAATGGAATGTATGGTTCGGCCTGGGAGTGGTGGCTGGAAAGATAGGCTGGAGCAAATTAAAGGTAATTTGTACCTCTAAAAGAGGAGTGTTTTTTTTGACAGCAAAAAGGAAAGGAGGAGAGATACAAATCACTGTAATGTATGCAGATTGTTTCCCAGGTTCTCTGGAACAACATTAGAGGCCTTGGTCTAATCATTGCTCCTTAAGTCAACATTTACATCACAGATTACAGAAAAGATTAATGGGAGACGAATTCCCAGTGCATATCTGCAAAGCATGAAAAATATCAATGATATTATAAGTGTTAGTAGGGTAGAAATACTGTTGTCTTACTCTCTGTCTTTCTGACACTTGCACCAATCCCTGTAATGACTCCTCACAATACCTGTTGCTTTCAATCTCTCTAATAAAGTGCTTGATTGACACTTCTCTTCTTTCATGACAAGGTCATTCCTTCTCCTTTCTCCACTTGTACACAAATACAACTTTTGCTTCCTTACACTTTATACATAGCATACAATGTAGATTACCATTCTCCAAACACTATACAAGGGTGTCGCAATTATGCTCTCATCTTTGAAGATTATGCACAAGCCTGTCCACAGAAACCAAACCCATTGGATCATGTTGTCCCCAAAGGAAGAACACATGGATGGAGGTGTTGTCATGTTAGTGGTGAGGGACAATGCTGGAGGGGACATTGAGCAGGTTTCTTCACATCTTATCTGACTTTGACCTTCTCATTTCAATCTCATTTGATAAACCTTTGGACAAACTGCAGGGCTTATGTACATTTCTTTCCATTGCGTATACTGTGCGTGGAATTCAAACATATCTTGGTTGGATGGTTTGTGAAAGAGTACATTCAGTCTGTGAGTGTAACAATGAACCTCCAGTCAGTGTCATAATTCTTAATTTCACTCCCTCTCTTGTCTTTCAGATCTTTATGTTCTACTCTGCTCAAAAGGAAGCTTCAAGTAACAGCACCTCATATTTTAAGTAGTCATTTTCAGTTTTAAACTCAACAATTCCCTTCATTTCCCCAAACTCTGTTCCCTTATTTCTTGTTTTTCAGGATGATAAGTTTTGTTACTTACTTTTGGATAGCAGTTTTTGATGATGATTTGATTTCACCAGTTTACACTTTTGCTAGACTAGGCTTGACCAAGCATTTCACACTGGAGAGGCATATTTGCAATTTTCTTTCACTTGTGTGGTGGGGGTGGGGGTGGAGGTGGGCATAGTTGGGTGAGCAATGTTTGGGAAGAAGTGTGTAGAGACTCATTTATTACCTGTTCTATGTCAAATACTGATGTCATAATATTGCTATTGTCTTTACTCCCTCAAGAAACCAATGCCCATCCATTCACATTGTATGGGCCAGTGGGCAAACTTTGGGAAGAAAGTTAAACCATAAGATCATTGGAAATTTGTCTCAATATCAATTCAAACAACAAAATTGTGTATCTTTATGGACACTTCCCTGAACACTGACTCAATGAAATATGTGACATTGAAGTTACTTGCACAAGAAGTCAATGTCTGCTTGTCCACTTAATGTCATGACACAGATATTTCAAATAGATAGGCATCAATCAGAAGTGATCTTGAGTTTAATCTGATTCACTTTCTTGAGAAAAGCTGCTTACAGTGATATGTGCTGCCAAACAATGCAATAAATTGAAGAGCATGGTTCAATAGATTTGGCTGAGACGCCAAGGAAATGTTAAGAGTGTAAAATGTCCAAAGGTCATACTCTGTAAAAGTTCTTTTCAAGTTTCAGTCATTTTGCATCTCAATAAACTTTATTTGGAACATATTGTAGGCTTTATTGGAGTCAATTCCAATTGGGTCTGCAAACAGCTTCAGCTTATCACCATGCACCCTGAAGTCTACAAATCAGTGCTTGAAATCTTCTTCCAAGCTGTTGATTAATGTTTCCAATTTCACTGTCTGAGCTTGCCTTGCCGAGAGCTTTGTGAAATGTACAACTTCCTTCATGTTTAATTGTTCCAGAAGCAACTCTAATTTCTAAATTATTATTTGGACATGCTCATACAGTTTGTTAATAAATTAATCCTTCCCTTGTTATTTCAAATTCTAGCCTGAAAAGCAACTTGGTAACATCAACCAGAAATGTTGTCATCATCATCAGCCATGAAGCTCAATCCTTTCCCTTTTCTTGCCAGGAAGATTTTTATTTCTTCACACAGTGCCCGGAATCTGGCGAGCATGGCTGCTTTGCTGGGTGACCAAGCAGACATCGCTGAAGTAAATGATGTCATTATGCTGTGATCTGTGAGGCTCACTTGCAGTAGTCTTTTATTAAGCCCCTTGGACCTTATGGAATTGACTGTTGAGACAACCTTTTCCATCATGTCTTTCATCTCCAGGGTCATTACATCCATCTTATCGGCCCCATATCTCAGGAAGGATGCCCTGCACCTGGAGGAGTTTCACGGAATGGTGCTTAACATAAGGAATGTTTGAGGATTCTGGGTCTATACTTGATGGAGTTTAGAAGGACGAGGGGAATCTCATTGAAAATTACAGAAAACTGAATGGCCTGGACAGAGTAGATGTTGGGAAGATGTTTCCATTGTAGGAGAGATGAGGACCCAAGGGCACAGCTTTAGAGTAAACGGAAGACCTTTTAGAACAGAGGTAAGGAGAAACTTCTTCAGCCAGAGAGTGGTGAATCTATGGGATTCACTGCCACAGAAAGCTATGAAGGCCAGGTCGTTGAATATATTTAAGATGGAGATAGATTGGTTCTTGGTTATCAAGGGGATCAAGGGTTACAGTGAGAAAGCAGGAGAATGAGGTTGAGAAATTACCTCTCATGATTGAATGGTGGAGCAGACTTGATGGGCTGAAGGGCCTAATTTCTGCTCCTATATCTTATGGTCTTATGGTCTTACCTCAGCAGATGATGCAGTGCAAATACAATAAGTTCTTGAGGCACCAAATTCAGCATCAGGCCAATGAACCCATTTTGGTCATCACAGGAGCTCCATTACTCATTATGCCATGAGGTTTATCCTCTGGAAGATTGAATTACACCAAGATGCCTTGCATTTCATTGATATGCCTTTCATTCTGAATAGGTCAGGCAGATCCTCCATGACTCCAAATGTTTTTGTGACTCCTCATCTAAAGATTGCCAATAAATGGGATGGCATGGAGGCTCAGTGATTAGCACTGCTACCTCACAGTGCCAGGGACCTGCATTTGACTCCAGCCTTGGGCAATTGTCTGTGTGGAGATTGCACATTCTCCCCGTGTCTGCGTGGGTTTCCTTCGGGTGCTCCAGTTTCCTCCTACAGTCCAAAGATGTGCAGGGTAGGTGGATTAGCCTTGCTAAATTGTCTGTAATGTTGAGGGATGTACAAGCTAGGTGGATTGACCATGGTAAATCTAAGGGATAGGGTAAGTGTGTGAGTAAGAATCTTTGGAGGGTCAGTGTAGAATTGATGGGCCAAATGGCTTCTTTCTGCACTGTATCAGTTCCACGATTCTAGTAAAACTGTATCACATCTGTGCTGCTACCAAGCATTGAGACTTCTGATCAGAGAAATTTGAATCCTGGAAGCTAGGCTCTCGAGTCTTTTAGTAATCATCTGATGTTAACAGCTACTTTTCTCTGTCATTGACTTTTTCTCAGGGCATATCATAGATGTGAATATGCCTGAGTAGCTGTTCACAAATTGGCCATAAACAATGCTTTACCTCTCTTTACTATTGTTTCAGCTATCAAGAAACTGAACTTGGTAGCTGCTTCAGACCTCCCATTTGCATCATTAAAAGACTGTTGGCAGGAAATGCCCTGTTTCAGTGAATTCACTTGATCGATTCTCACTTGACCTTTGAGGTTGTCAAACTTACCAGCATGTTCTGTACAATAATGTCGCTTGATATTTTACTCCTTAGAAATACTTATTTTCTCCTGACATATTAGGCACAATATGGTCTCGTTGTGCTCAATAACAAAAATGGTCCTGAGTCCAAGAGTCTTTGCAGACTGGGACTTCATCATTAATTATTGTTGCTCAAGGCTAAGGGGAGGTCAGCATCCTTGCATTCCAGTTTGTTAAGGTAAATAAACACAGATAATTTCCAATCCTGCTATTGCACTTTCTGTATCCACAAGTGAGTAAGGGCAAAGAAGCAAGCTCTGCTTGTAGCTACAGTGAAAAATACAATAATTCAGTTTTCAGTACATTATGCCTCCTTGTCCCAGAAAGGTAGCTGCAATCTTGCAGTCTTTCTCGTCCCATGCAGATTAACTTCGTAACTTACAGCCCTCTTCCCTACAACAGCAACCTCTCCCACCCCAATCTACAGAGCCAGTTTCCACTCTGCTTCCCTCTCCCAAGCCCTCTTCTTGTTCCAAAATGTGGCCTACAGCCTTTGCTCACCATTTATCTACAACCCTCCATGCTTCTCCAAGTTCCAGATGAGTGCATGGGGCTTCTGCTCTCGACCCACACATTATCCCTGGAGTCTGGAATGGGATACTATGCCGGGGCCTTAGATTGTGCCCAATACTCTGACCTGGTGCTTCCCTGAGTCCAGATCTGGAAGTCTAGCCTGGTTTCTTGCCCCTAACCCCCATCTCTCCATCAGAAGTTTCTCTCAAGTCTGGAGCGAAGTATCCAGCCTGAGGCCTATGTTTCTGTGACCATCCAACGCACTACTCATCCCCACCTCTGCAGTATCACACCCCATTTACTCAATACAAAATTCTAGAGGTCTGAAAATTCAGAAAGGTTGATGCAAATACCATTCCATTGTTTCTTTTTGTCTGGACAGATGTTCCTTTTCACATCCATTTGTTGCAGATTAGCACACTAGTCAAAACATAAGAAACAAATATGGGCAAAAATAAGCTCTGGTTGGCAGAGTAGCTCAGCAGAATTCTCAAAAATCAACATATCTTTACATGTTACTATTTCTGTGATTTGGAGAAGGACCTATTCATGAGCCAAGAGAACAAGAGCCGTCGATGGGTCACTTTGTGGAAAATCCTGCTATAGATCCATCTTTTATGCCATTTCTTGTCCTATTAACATCTCCTTTTGTCTTACACTATCATTCCCTTTGTCCCTTGACCTCTCCTGCATTCCACCCTATATTCCCTTTGGTTCTTACCTCAACTGTTCTCTGCATCCATACTTGCTTAACAGCAACTTAATTTCAACCTTTTCCAGTTCTGACCAATTATCACTGATCTGAAATGTTAGCTTATTTTCCCTCACCACAGATATCATCAGATCTGTTGATTATTTCATGCATCTTTTTAAAAAGTTATTTCAGATTTTGCTTTTGCATTAAACCCAAGCTTAACCCGTCCATCACTTTTAACTACTATAATTGTGGGTATATAACTGGAAAACTGGAACAGAAATTGCGTTTGACTACTATAACTGCAGATATAAAACTGGAAAACTGAAACAGAAATTGCTGAAGAAACTCAGTGGGTCTGGTGGCATCTGTGGAGAGAAAGCAGAGTTAATGTTTCAAGTCTAGTGATCCTTCTTTAGAACTAAACATTTGAAACTCAAAATGTTTGCTTTCTCTCCATAGATGTTGCCACACCTGCTAAAAGTTTCTCCAGCAACTTCTGTTTCAGTTTTCCAGTTTTATATCTGCAGTTATAGTAGATCATATTGCATGGTGGAATAGGTTTCAAGGGCTGAATAGCATACCTCTACTCATAATTTCTATAAATCCATGTTTTCAATAGTAATTATGAACTTTGTATACTGTTAGAAAAAAGTTATACCTCAGTGAACAGGGTGTCACTTTTCTAAGAGTTTTTGCAGAAAAGTGAGTAATTTAAGTATATAAATTTATGTCAGTTCAGTGATTTCTGTGTGAGTGCAGTCTGAGGGCACTTCAATTTTAAACTCTCCTGGGCAGCACAGAATTGCTTACAGCAACTTTGTGATTTTCAGTATTTAGCATATAAGTGTAACATTTTTGTTTTTGTTCTGGACTGAAATGGGAAAACGGCTGGTTTAATTGTCGAGGATTGTTGAAGGGTTGCTGCACATTTTAAAAGTAAGTTACCGAATCCTCTTTGAAAATGTTGTAGACACAGCTGTTTCTTCTAGCAATGGGAAAAGTTTAGTTATGGATGAGCTGGAGCCAGGTGATAACATATAAATGGGGATTTTGCCCCAACATGTATCTGATTGATGTGTGAAATGGTGACCAGTTATCAATGACAAAGACTTCCTGCATGTCAATAATTCTTTTAGCAATAAACACTTCGCCTTCCTTACTGCCTGCTGTATCTGCTTACTAAAGTCCATGATTCATGCACAAGGACACCCAGATCTCTCTGCACCGAAGGACTCTGAAGTTTATCTCCATTTAGGAAATAAATTGCCTATTATTCCTCCCACCAAAATGAATAATCTCACACTTATCCATGGTAAACTTTATTTGCTAAATTTTGGCTCGCTCACCTAACCTATTCATTTGTAAATTTCTTATTTCTTCAATTATGATGTTATGGCATGGGGTAAGCTCTCCTGCTTAATTTAAAACCAGCAACACAGAAAAGATTGATCCCTTGTATTAATCTGTGAAAATTTGAGAGGCCAAGAATTATTCAAAGTAAAAATTAACAACTTTATTTCTTAACATATACCGGAGAATAATTACTACCAATTATTTACAACTCCGTCCTCTAAGCATTCATTTACCTTCTCCTTCCTCAATACTCATTTGATAAAACTTCCAATTAAGATTTACAAAACAAAACATCTTATCTCAAAGCCAGGTAGTTTTTGGTTCTTCTATTTGGATCTTCCTGTGTCTTCTTTACTTCTCCTTGGGGATTCTGCTTCACAGGGTACTAATTGATAGAAGTACTTTTGAGAGAGTTATTTTTCAGGCAGTCTTTTTACATGCTGGTAGCTTGGCAGTTCTCATCTCAACTGTTCAATTTTCTCCAGTCTTAACCCCCAAAGCATCGGATTGTGTCATTGGCTTTTAAGATTGTCAATATACTAAATTCAAACTGGATTGGAGTTTGATATTTTTTACATTGATTGGTGTAGTTTAAGTCTGTTTTGTCATTTCCAGGCAACCAGCTACCCTAGTTACCCCAGTTGTTGGAGCACCTGTTACTTGAGAATACTCGGTGCTGTCAGGTAGCTCTATCAGCCTTTAACTGTCTTAAAGGTACGGTACATCCACATCTTCATAACAATGAGGATAACTCTCAAGTAATGAAACAGCTTGAAGGTTGCAAACATTTGAGTCAGAAGGACAATTAGGGCGATACAGTGGCTCAGTGATTAGCACTGCTGCCTCACAGCACCAGGGACCTGGGTTCAATTCCAGCCTCAGGTGACTGTCTGTGTGGAGATTGTATGTTCTCTCCATATCTGCCTGGGTTTCCTCCCACAGTCCAAAGATGTGTAGTTAGGTAAATTGGCAATGTTAAATTGCCCATAGTGTTCAGGGATGTGAAGATTAGAAGTATTAGTCAGGAGAAATGTAGAGTAGTAGGTGAATGGGTCTGAGTGGGCTACTCTTTGGAGCTTCGGTGTGGACTTTTTGGGCCAAATGGCCTATTTCCACACTGTAGGGATTCTATGACAAAGAATCTATTAGACCTCTGGAAGGGTAGGAATGTTTTTGCTCTGCAGTAAAACAAATTCAAGCTAGAAGCTCACTAATTTATTTCCCCTCATCAATTACTGAATAGTGCGACATTTAATTTATAACTCAGAAACCTTTTATACATGCGGACCAGTCACCCTTTGTCTCCTGCAAACAAGTGAAAATAGGTGGAGAAGAAAGCTCGAGAAGCAAGATTCTAATCAGCCAAAGGATTGACTCAGCATACCCTGGGGGCATTGATGACTGCCTTCCCAATCTTTCCCTCTACCAATAACACTGATTTTTTTTTTTCTGCGTGTCTGTGTATGTCTGCTTGTATATGTGTATAGAGGTGAAATTCTATAAATTGGTTCAATTTTTAACTTGTAGAATTACATGTAATGATGGTTCATAATTGTTTATCTGCAGTTAGATTCTAATTATTTGTAATAAATGATATTTCTTATTCAGTACAAAAACCTAGTTTGTGTTTTCTTTAAAACTGGATTTAAAAGACAAGTAAATTGATAAATTCTGTGTACCTTGTGAAATCTTTAACTTTTGTGACTATGCTGGGAATAGCAGAGATTGATTTCTAGTGTTCTACCTCAGTGAGCCATAACAAGCTGCACATTTCAAGACTGCAGAAAGTACTGTTAGTTTTAAACTGTAACAAGAAATGAGTTTTGCTACTATTACTGCTGCAAAATGGGGCCCAGACTCAGTTAAACTTTTCTTACTTCTATCCTTCTTCTTCAGAACTGTCAGTGTGATGATCTCCGCCATAAGTAAGGCAGTGAGGAAAATCCACTCCACCCAAAATGAGGATACAAACCCCCAAGCTATTGACATTGATCTATTCCACACCAGCCATCCAGCCAACTGACTCAGCCTGTCACCTGGCAGTGCAAGTCGCTGCAGCAATATAATTTCTTTTACCTGCATATTGCAGTCTGGAACTGTCGACAGTTATACAAGAGGTTCCCATTTATTTCCATCAACTGGATGACCAGGAATCTCTACTCCTTCATATTGCTTGTCATTCAAGTGTATCAGAAGGGTTTACAAGGCAACCTGTTTGGTTATGTTATAAATGCACCTTCATTAACCATTAAGTTCTTGAGTAATACCTGAACCCAGAAAATCTAGCTCAAAGGAGGCACTGTCCCATTGTATCATAAGATCTGTTAGACTCTCCTGCAGATTGGAAATTGAAGTGTGTAATATTAAGCATTAAAAGGCTGAATACTTCCACTGAAAACTATGAATAACAGTCAAATTGGGTATTCAATTCAGAATTAAATTGGAAAGGGAATTCCAATATATTACTCAGAGAATAAATACTAAAAAACAAAGGATTTGGGCAAAGTTGAAAATTGTAATAGTGAAACTATGTCCTTCAATATCCTTGATGTTGAATGATCTGCACAATTTTTACCTCAGAATATAACTTCGTTGGCAAGGGCCAGAGTTTATTGCGTATCCCTAACTACCCTTGAGAAGGTGGTTTTAAATCATCCTCTTGAATACAACAAAGGAACTTGATGGTCCTTTAGAGAGGGAAGTTTAGATTCAACAACACTATGGGTCAGGAATGAGATATTCAGCATATCTTCTCAAGATTGCAGATTTCTTTTCTGAAGATGTCAGTCAATCAGATGGGTTTTTACGATAATTGTTTGGTACTTGGTCACTATAACTCATTCTATTTTTTTCATTTAGTTAATTGAATTCTCAGTTGTCTTTATGGAGTTTGAACCTATACGCCAGATCTTTAGTCCAAGCCATTGGATTAATGGTTCCGTGTCATTACTGCTATGCTACTTGGTGCCGTGAGGAATGAATAAGTATGAGGACATGTATTATGGAATTATTAAAATATAAATTTCATTACAAATCAGAAAATTGCTGAACAAACACACATATTATGAACAATTATGATTGTATCATGGAGCTTGTTATTGTAAAATATCCAAAGGAATATGGGGCTTTTGCTTTCTAACTCAATGACTTTGCAGATTTTAATACGGGATGTAAATTCTTAGTTCTCCCAAGTTTCCAAATCTGTCATTCTGTGTCACTATTAGGAGTTCTCTGAATAGAGTCCCTAGAAAGAGAGTCTGAGAAATTTTGCAAAATCTGGAGAAAATGATGAACTGTGCAGATTTTTGTTCCTCTTTAATAGTATTCATACAGCATTCCATTTTCAGAAACGATAAGACTACTCGTCAGTTCACAAAATGAGTCTTAAAATCAATGCATATTGAATCATAAGCTATCATTTGTTTTTCTTCGTAATGTAGGCTAAGATTTTGGTGTAGCATTAAGTGGATTCTGTATATTAGATGAGACGTTTAAACTATTTAGTGGTCCAAATGGATTCTGAAGCTCTGATTACATTGTTCAAAGAAGAAGGTTTAGGATATCAAGGGTTCTGGATCTCTTAATGCCACAAAGAAAATAAAAGATTAAATGCTTGCATATGTTATTGTTGTTGGTAGACATAGTTGTTATGGAATAGTTGCCCAGTTTTCTTGCATAACAGTTGTGATAAATGCCTGGAGTTAATTTTTCAATATGTTGTGGCACTATGCAAACTGTAAGTGTGATGAAATGTTACTTGATTATGAAAATTTGCATTTTGTAATTTTCCATATCCAACCCAAGAAAGCCAAAGAGAAGAAGCAGAAATAAATGACGATAATACTGTTTATTATTCTGAATTACATATTCTGGAGAGAGTTCAAGTCATTTGTGTTGATATTTTGAGACCAGTTATTTGGTTCCATTAGAGTGTCAGAGGGATTGCAGTACATTGCACCAGTGGCACCTAAGTAGAACGCAATGTCATAATTGTCAGTTTAATAATGATCCTATGCTCACTGCACAGATTAGCTAATGGGCAGGACATGAGGAATGACAGAAAACAGACTTTTGTTTTTGAGAATACTACTTGCAGTGCTGTAAAAGGTGGTGGTGGGGGGTGTGGTGTTACTTTATCATTTCAAGACCTCCCCTCATTAAGTTGTACCACAAAAAGTATAAAGGTGGCAATAGGAAGAAGGCATTTTGTCACATCTGCAATTCATGAAAGTAGGTGCAACATTGCTTTGGCAAGCATTTTGCAAACTTCCCTTTTACTGATCCTATTTTGGATGTTTGTCAATAAGAGTGATACTCTTAAACTGATGTTGCTTCACTGAGGCACCATGAAAAGCAGTCAGACAAACTTTCAAACATGCATATGCACACACACATTTCCTTCTAATGTCACACATAGATCTTGTAAGTTATTACATAAAAGCCTGCCACCGACAGAAATTTATTGTACGTTGCATGCCAGTAATCTACATGGTGTGACAATTGCACTGGTCACTAGGATAGTCTGGTCAACTCCAGAGGACTTTAAAACGTGAACAGAACCTGGACATAGAAATCTCACCTCTGTTACTAGTGAAGGGAGACAATGGGGTGTAAATCTCAGAAAAAATTAACTAGAGCACAGCAAGATGATATGAAACTTTGTCTGAATTGAAAACACCATGAGCAGAATTTTGTACTGTTGCTTTCACAAATCAGTGTGGGTAGGATAACCATGAAATTCTCTGTACAGCCTTCTCAATGCTCTCCCTCCTCACATTGAATTATTGTAACCTTAAGAACATTTCCCATCAGGCTTCAATTTAATGGCTGGTGGGAAGAGATCAGAGAAGGGGAAACGTGGCAGATGACCCAGCTCCAGTCTTGGAGTGGTGTGGGGAAGAGCCACCTCCTTTAATGGCCACAGTTTAACATTGGGTACCTCCGCCCACACCCCTCCCAATGTCTACCCTACTCCCTTCTCTTCTGATATCTCTGTTAAGACCCTCATTCCTTTCTCCCCATCAAACTCAATCATTAAAAACAAAAACAGTATCCAATTTTGTTTTGACCCTTCCTGAATATTAGAAATGCTTCAGTTGGAAATTGGCATTGTTCCTTCAGAAACTGAGGTTGCTGAAGATGAAAGTACAAAAAGGGCAGTCCCTCAGGAGGTCAGAGGTCAGGCACAGGCAGACAGTGGAAAACAATCTATACTTAGCACAGGTCCTCCAGGCACAAGCGAAGGTATATGACTGAGAACCAGTGCCAAGGAGCTTATCTAGGCTGATGGTCACAGTATCTGTGCTCCCATTTGTGCAGACATCTGGTGTCCCATAGGCACACCAGATAATTACCCAAGTTGACAAATGTTTTCTTCGCCAGTACTAAGATCAAATTCGCAAGTGATGGATATTACAGGATCAGAGGGCATTAGGCCCACTGCCTTGAGTAAGCAGGTAATGTCCTGCCTTATCATTAAATGGAAGGAGGAGTTGTTGAAGATAACAGTGTTCCGGCTGCATGACAAGTACCTTCTTCCTGTCACCTTCCAGGCAAAGAATCTCATTCATTCCCTTACAGTGTTCCAGGTCCCAGCTTCCATGTGACATTTAACCTCCCCATGGTACAGTGGCAGCTTTTGGCACAAACTCTTTCGCTCAGGTTGGCTGCCTTGAGACCCTGAAAGTCACTTCCATTCCTGCCTCCAATGTTATGCTATGCCCAACAATCAATATCTCAGTATACCTTTAAGAGTCATCCTCATTCTATCATCACTGTATTTTAGCATGTAACCAAAGGTCAATGAGCATCTTTAAGTCAGAACTAGATAGGTTCGGGATAAGTAAGAAGTTCAAGGTTCATGGGGAGAAGGCAGGGATTGCGAAACATATCAGCCATGATCGAATGGTGAAGCAGACCAATGGGCTGAATGGCCTAATTCTGCTCCTATATCTTATGGCCTTATGGTCTAAATGTCTCATATTCCATGTTACAAAAGGATCACTTCAAACATGACAGGCTATGAGAAACATTTTACCCTCTGTTCAAACCAAATAGCTTAATAGGAGCCCAGACATTTAGATGTCTGGGAGATGCAATGTTTGTGTGTAATAGGTGGTTGTATAGAGATCCACTGGGATTCATCAATACTATGATATCCACACCTGTAATTTATAATAGGTAATATAAAAATTGTTGCATCAGGTAAAAAGCACAGCTGGCCTATTTGACACAAAATAGAGTCAATAATTAATCTCTCAAACCCAAAATTAATATACATCAAGGTTTAACAAAACTGAAGGTGAATCATATTGGACTTAAAACATTAACTCTGTTTCTCTATTGAGCAATGCTTTCAGATCTGCAGAGTCCCTGCAGCTCTTTGTGCTTTCATTTCAGATCTCCAGTATCTGTAGTACTTTGCTTTCGTTTTAGCAAAGCCTGATATGTCTGTGTAGAGTGAACAAAACCCTTGAGATAATTGATCTGTTGAAATAATCTCAGTTAGAGAAGAACCAGTTTGAATTTTGTTCAAGCAATCTGTAACCTTCACCTTCCAGAAAGATATGCAAGATTATTCTACTGTTCAGTTTTCTAATTCTGTTGCTCAGTTTTTGACAGGATGACAGCTCGTCAGAAAATTACTCCTCAATTTCTTTTCACTGTTCACAGAAAATACAAGGAAAAGTTTGCATAAATGTGCCAAAACATAAATATCCAGCAATCAGGATTTTAAAAAAATGAAGCAAAATGTCAATAAAAATCCCATGCCAAAATTACGATTCTTTAACCTTTGACAGATATTTATCAAGATATGCTTAGCATGCATTGTCCATTCTTATACAATTTCCAAGTTAAAATGAAGCTCTCGATAAATAGTAGTGTAAGATTTTGGCAATAAAGATCTCCCTTTGATAACATATTCCTTGCTCACCCATTTTGAAAAGTATGAATGATCCCTTAAATGAAAACATGTAGAAACATGCTTTTCTTTGTGTTCATCTTTAAAGAGCAGAACAGTACTGGAAGAGGCCTTTTGGCCCACCAAGACTGTGCTGACACATTATGCTTTTCTAAACTAAAAACCTTTTGCCTCTTCATGGTCCATATTCCTCTATTTCCTGCCTATTCATAAGATCATAAGACCATAAGACATATGAGTGAAAGTAAGGCCATTCGGCCCATCAAGTCCACTCCGCCATTTAAACATGGCTGATGGGCATTTCAAATCCACTTACCAGCATTCTCCCCGTAGCCCTTAATTCCTTGTGACATCAAGGATTTATCAATCTCTGCCTTGAAGCCATTTAGCATCCCGGCCTCCACTGCACTCCACGGCAATGAATTCCACAGGCCCACCATTCTCTGGCTGAAGAAATGTCTCCACATTTCTGTTCTGAATTTACCCCCTCTAATTCTAAGGCTGTGCCCACGGGTCCTAGTCTCCTCGCCTAACGGCAACAATATTTTAGCGTCCACCCTTTCCAAGCCATGTATTATCTTGTAAGTTTCTATTAGATCTCCCCTTAATCTTCTAAACCCCAATGAATACAATCCCAGGATCCTCAGCTGTTTCTCATATGTTAGACCTGCTGTTCCAGGGATCATCTTTGTGAATCTCCGCTGGACAGCTCCAGTGCCAGTATGTCTCTCCTGAGGTGTGGGGACCAAAACTGGACACAGTACTCCAAATGGGGCCTAACCAGAGCTTTATAAAGGCTCAGTAGCACATCGCTGCTTTTATATTCCAACCCTCTTGAGATAAATGACAACATTGCATTCGCTTTCTTAATCACGGATTCAACCTGCATGTTTACCTTTAGAGAATCCTCGACTAGCACTCCCAGATCCCTTTGTACTTTGGCTTTATGAATTTTCTTGCTGTTTAGAAAGTAGTCCATGCTTGTGTTCTTTTTTCCAAAGTGCAAGACCTCACATTTGCTCACGTTGAATTTCATCAGCCATTTCCTGGACCACTCTCCCAAACTGTCTACATCCTTCTGCAGCCTCCCCACTTCCTCAGTACTACCTGCCTGTCCACCTAACTTCGCATCATCGGCAAACTTCGCTAGAATGCCCCCAGTCTCTTCATCCAGATCATTAACGTATAACGTGAACAGCTGCGGCCCAAACACTGAACCCTGCGGGACACCGCTTGTCACCGGCTGCCATTCCGAAAAAGAATCTTGTATCCCAACTCTCTGCATTCTGTCAGACAGCCAATCCTCAATCCATGCCAGTAGCTCACATCGAACACCATGGGCCCTCACCTTACTCAGCAGCCTCCCATGTGGCACCTTATCAAAGGCCTTTTGGAAGTCTAGGTAGACCACATCCACTGGGTTTCCCTGGTCTAACCTACTTGTCACCTCTTCAAAGATTTCTAACAGGTTTGTCAGGCACGACCTCCCCTTACTAAATCCATGTTGACTTGTTCTAATCCAAGAATGCTCTTCCAAGAATTTAGAAACCTCATCCTTAACAATGGATTCTAGAATTTTACCAACAACCGAGGTTAAGCTAATTGGCCTATAATTTTCCATCTTTTGTCTTGATCCTTCCTTGAACAAGGGGGTTACAACAGTGATCTTCCAATCATCCGGGACTTTCCCTGACTCCAGTGATTTTTTTTTAGATTAGATTAGATTACTTACAGTGTGGAAACAGGCCCTTCGGCCCAACAAGTCCACACCGCCCCGCCGAAGCGCAACCCACCCATACCCCTACATTTACCCCTTACCTAACACTACGGGCAATTTAGCATGGCTAATTCACCTGACCTGCACATCTTTTGTGACTGTGGGAGGAAACCGGAGCACCCGGAGGAAACCCATGCAGACACGGGGAGAATGTGCAAACTCCACACAGTCAGTCGCCTGAGTCGGGAATTGAACCCGGATCTCTGGCGCTGTGAGGCAGCAGTGCTAACCACTGTGCCACCGTGCCGCCCACCAACGCCTCTCAACCAACGCCTCCGCTATTTCCTCAGCCACCTCCCTCAGAACTCTAGGATGTAGCCCATTGGGTCCAGGAGATTTATCAATTTTAAGATCTTTTAGCTTTTCTAACACTTTCTCTTTTGTAATGGCAACCATACTCAACTCAGCCCCCTGACTCCCTTTAATTGTTGGGATATTACTCATGTCTTCCACTGTGAAGACTGATGCAAAGTACTTATTAAGTTCTCCAGCCATTTCCTTATCTCCCATCACTAGCCTTCCAGCATCAGTTTGAAGTGGCCCAATGTCTACTTTTGCCTGTCGTTTGTTTCTTATGTATTGAAAGAAACTTTTACTATCATTTCTAATATTACTGGCTAGCCTACCTTCATATTTTATCCTCTCCTTCCTTATTTCTCTCTTTGTTATCCTCTGTTTGTTTCTTTGTAGCCTTCCCAATCTTCTGATTTCCCAGTGCTCTTGGCCACTTTATAGGATCTCTCTTTTTCTTTGATAGATTTCCTGACTTCCTTTGTCAGCCATGGCTGTCTAATCCCTCCCCGGATAATCTTTCTTTTCTTGGGGATGAACCTCTGTACAGTGTCCTCAATTATACTACAAACTCCTGCCATTTTTGCTCTACTGTCTTCCCCGCTAGGCTCTGCTTCCAGTCGATTTTCATCAGTTCCTCTCTCATGCCCTCATAATTACCTTTACTTTAACTGTAACATATATCTGTCAAGATGCCTCTTCAATGTTGCTATTGTATTTGCTTCTCCTACCTCCTCTGGCAGTACATTCCAGGCACTTATTGCACACTATATAAAAACATCTTCCCTTTCCCATCACCTTTAAACATGTTCCCTTTTACCTTAAACCAATGGCGCCTCGTAATTGCCATCTCTACCCTGGATAAACGACTATGACTGTCCATTCTATCCATGCCCCTCATAAATTGGCAAATCTTTATCAGATTGCGCCTCATTCTTTGACATTCAAGTAAAAGTGAAACCAAGTTAGTTCAATGTCTCCTCATTGCTAATAACCTCCAAAACAGGCAACATCCTGGTAAATTATTTGTGTACCCTCCCTGAAGCACCCAGATCATTCTAATGGTGTGGTCAGCAGAACTGAAGGCAACATTTCAAACGTGGCCTAACTAAAGTTCCAAATAGCTGCAACTTGCCAACTTTTATACTCTATACCCTTACCAATGAAGACAAGCATGCCACGTGCCTTCCAGACTGCCTTATCCACTTGGAGAAAGTGAGGACTGCAGATGCTGGAGATCAGAGCTGAAAAATGTGTTGCTGGAAAAGCGCAGCAGGTCAGGCAGCATCCAAGGAGCAGGAAAATTGATGTTTCGGGCATAAGCCCTTCTTCAGGAATTCCTGAAGAAGGGCTTATGCCCGAAACGTCGATTCTCCTGCTCCTTGGATGCTGCCTGACCTGATGCCTTATCCACTTGTAATACCACTGTCAGGGAAGTATGGACATGTGCACTTAGATCCCTGTGTATGTAAGACCATCATGCTCCTGTGATAATGAAGGATAAAACAGGGGGTGTTGGGTGTTTTGCAAAGCATTAAGGTCAACAAGTTTCCAGAACCTGATGGGATCTATCCCAGAATACTGAGGGATGCAGGTGAGGAATTTGCCATTTAATACATTCTTTCCTTCTGCATTAGATCTTCCAGAATGCATCACCCTCATTTGTCTGGATTAAATTCCATCTGCCATTTCTCTGCCCAAGTCTTTAGCCTGTCTATATCCTCTGGCAATCCTCGTCATTAGCCACAGCTCCCCCAATCTCTGTGTCATCTGTGAACTTAATAATCAGGCCACCTATATTCTCCTCCAACTCATTTATATACATTACAAATACCAGGGGACCCAACGCTGATTCCTGCAAAACAACACTGGTCACAAATCTCCAGTCAGGAAACACACACCACCACCACTCCCTCTCTTTAATCAAAGCTCTGTGTCCATCTTACCAGCTCAGCATGGATCCCAGATGACTTCACCTCTTGTATCAGCCTACCATGAGGGACCTTGGCCAAAGAGGTTACAAAGACTTCACAAAAGGCCCCAGCAAATTCTTCACCTGCATCCCTCAATATTCTGGGATAGATCCCATCCGGTCCTGGAAACGTGTCGACCTTAATGCTTTGCAGAAAACCCAAAACCTCCTGTTTTATCCTTCATTATCACAGGAGCATGTTGGTCCTGAATTCTAATCAACCAGACTTTAAAAGATTCCCACGTGCCAGATGTGGATTTATCCTCAAACAACTGCTCCCAGCCTACATGCCTTTGTTTCTGCCTAAAGTTGTGATCATTAGCCTTCCCCAAATTTACTACTTTCCCCGAGAACTACACTTACTTATCAATAAGTAACTTAAAACTTACAGAATTATGGTCACTGTTCCTGAAATAACGTATTCTGTGAATGTGTCATGAGGTCTGTTGAGCAGAGCAACTTAGGATCTCTGTGGATTTGCATCCAAGATCAAGTCATCCTAACAGTCTCTGTATTAGTGTATATCATATCTTTGTAACATGTAAACAGTTGCAGTGATTCAATAAACGATATATTTTGTTTACAATAAGACTTTTCTAGTTAAGCAAGAAGGTGGCTACCATCATCTGTGCTAGACCATACAGGCTCTGAAGAAATGGTAATTGATAAGGGAGCATATGCAACATAATAAAAAGTTAACTCTTTGTTTTATAAAAGTGTACATTTTATAAAAATGTATGTGTACCTTGTATAAAAATTTAATAAGAATTTGCACTGATACCCTGGCCAGTACTTATTCCTGAACTGACATTATGACAGCTGTTTTCTGATCATTATCAAAAAACTTCTGTGCAAATTGGCCACTATGTTTCCTATATAACAGTAATGATAACCCTTCAAAAGTGGCTACAAAGTGTTTTGGAATGACTTACACTCATGAAAGGTACTATATCAATGTACTGATTCATTTATTTAAACAGCTTAGATTGTCATTTTAATCACTCAAGTGTGTCACTACCTTGTAATGCATTGAAAGCCAGCGATGACCATATTCATTTTGGTTTATTGCATTTTTGCTACTTGCGCAGAACACATCTACAGCCCTTAAATAACTAATTCTTACACAGACTAGGATTTTCATATTGACACAATCTGAAACACTGCTGAATGAGCATTACTCCCACTACAATGCCCTGCCATCTACAAATGAATTCTGAATTTCAGAAATGCTACTCTGCAAGGCAATAAATGGCCTTCATGCTTAATGTTCGAGCTTGCTTGTACATGGACACATAGATTCTGTGATGAAATTAATGCCCTCAGGCTAAGCAATTATCCAGCTTTATTTTAATCTGGCCAAAATCTTCCTTTCTCGAGCTTCGGCTTTGCTGCACTACAACCATTGCATCTGCACAATTTTCAATATTCTTAATTACCAGTAGTCTACTAAATTTGGATTAAAATAAACACAGTTTACTTATATTTCCTTTCCTTGGTGGGAATAAATTTACATGCTGGAATGCATAAAATGCAGTGAGAACAGTGCTAATCTTTAATTACATTTTTATTAATGCTATTTATATAACGTATTAACATGAAATACTTGCTTTGCCAGCAGCATCACAATGCAACTCATTATAAGCATGAGGATGAGTTTCAATTGCCAAACCTTCTATCTAACTCCTGAAAATGTAGTTCCCAAGATCTACCTGCTGTAATTTTCAGGCAGGCTTGCAAAGGCGAGGAAGAGGCAGAATAAGTCAAGAAATCAGGGTCTGAAACCAATTGAATCGTTTAAGCAGGAAACCTCCATCTCACTGGCAGCAAACATGGAACCATCCTTCTCCCACGCCAATCCACCAACAATTGTCCTCCACCACCCAGATCCAAACTGCTGGCTCCTTCCACCTGGATGGTTGTTGTTTTTCCCACCCTTTTGGAAGCAGATAGCTGCTTTTATGGCACTCACAGCCCATTGGCGGCATTTAAATGAAGCTCAGTGTAAGGAGTTAGATTCAGTGCCTCAATTGTGACTTAAGGTATATAGTGCAGCCACTTGACTAACAATAAGCCTTCTTTAGGTTGGGTATAAAGCCTTATCTGAAACTGAAACAGGTGTTCCTATTTTGTATTTGTTCTTTTGTTAGTATTTGATGTAATTTTAAGCTTCACCTGGAGAGTTATGAGGCAGTTTCAACTTCTTTGCTGAGTTCAGTTTAACACCATATCATTTTCAGTTGATTGATCCTTCTCATAGAGGCAAACAGCACAGGTATAGACCCTTTGGTCCAATCAGTCCATGCTGAGCATAATCCCAAACTAACCTAGTCCCACCTGCCAGCTCCAGGTTCATATCCTTCCAAATCTTTTCTATTCATGGACTTACCTAACTGTCTGATAAACTTGCAACTGTGCCAGCATCCACCACTTCCTCAGAAAGTTATTCCACATGTGAA
The DNA here is from genome assembly GCF_037043375.1 of Chiloscyllium plagiosum. Lineage (NCBI taxonomy): Eukaryota > Metazoa > Chordata > Chondrichthyes > Orectolobiformes > Hemiscylliidae > Chiloscyllium > Chiloscyllium plagiosum. Next base: position 26,259,732 of record NW_028270142.1, on the reverse strand, counting down.
CTACCCTCTGTGTAAAATAATTGTCTCCTTGTCTTTTTAAAATTTCTCTCTTCTCACCTAAAAAATAAGCCCCCTCATCTTGAAATGCCACATTCCTGGACCTCTCTGATTCCATCTCTGGTGCACACATCTATGATAAACCTACCGACTCCCATAGCTGTCTTGACTACACCTCCTCCCAAACGCCTTCGTGTAAAATTGGGATCCTCTACTCCCAATTCCCCCACCTCCACTGTATCAGCTCTCTGGATGAGCAATTCTATACCGGGCCATCCCAGATGCCCTCCTACTTCAAGCACTGTAATATTCCTTCCCTAGTGATCAACGGTGCCTTCAATCGCATTGCCTTAATTTTCCACACTTCTGCCCTCGAACCCCATCCTCCAACCCCAACAAAGATAGAATCCCCCAGTCCTCACATTCCACCCCACCAATCTCAAAATCTATTGCATCATCCTCCACCACTTTCACCACCTACAGTCCTGAAGAAGGGTCCTGCCTGAAGCATCGACTCCCTTGCTCCTCAGATGGTACCTGACCTGCTGTGCTTTTTCCAGCGCCATGCTTTATCAACTCCACCTCCCCCTATCCTAGGAAAAAGCAATCACTGTTAATTCTATCTATAACCCTCATGATTTTATAAACCTCTATGAGGTCATCTCTCACCTCCTATCCTCCCAGCGATAAAGTCCCAGTCTATCCAGCCTTACTATGTAAATCAAATCTTCCGTATCCAGCAACAACCTGATAAATCTCTTCTGATACCTGCTTAATAATATCCTTAAGAATAATATCCTTCCTATAACTGGACGATCAGAACTAATGCCTGTTCTTTCACTTAAATGACATGCATCCATATATTTCACTCAAATTTGTATTAAATGTCATTTTCGCAGTTTGCTTGGGAAGTTGATTAGAATGCTTAAATAACATAGTTAAATGCTTGCGTGATTCAAGCATGGCATCAAATCGTGCAAAATATAATCGTGCATTCTCATTATTAAATTACTCAACCAAGCAGTATGGTTTAATAGAAAATCCTCATTCAAGCATATATTATTGCCTGATTTTCCATTTGATTTTTAATATAAATCTCACATATATGGTTCATCATTCAACAAAATCTAGAACAAAAGTGCATTCTGGGAGTTTAATAATTACTGCAACAATTTTTGTCTTAATTTTTCTGTTTTATTTTGTTGGAAGAATAATGGATTTTGGTGGAACAATTTTGACCAATTATCTGCATTCATGTTCAGTGTTATGAAACCAACATTCAAAAATAACTACCTTGGAAAAGACCTGACACATTTCTCAGAATTCTAAAAATATTTCTCTCTTTTCTGCATAATACTGATTATAAATAGCCTGAAAATATCATCTTCTACAGGGATATATTATGAATACTAAGTTATTGTGAAATTCATAATATTTATATTTGGTCATTCTGGGAAGAATACTTGTCAGTGATATAGTTCCTGTGAGAATTCTTTTAGTGAGATTCTGACAAATGAATAAATACTTAGTTAACAGGTAAGAAATTAAAAGTCTCCCACGGGTGGCCATTAGAATCTGCTGCAGACGTGCTTGTCAAAACCAATTAATCAAACCTGATAATTATGACTAATCTATTAGCAAAGCTCAAGCACAAAAAAAATCACTGTGCTTAAAAAAAAAGGCAGAAAGAACTTCTGTGACTTAACTGTGCATTCTTCAAGCAATGCCGTGTTGTATAATTGCAGTAAAACAAAAACAAATCTTTTCTTCCTGGTGGCAAACTTGTTTACATCTTCAGTTTGATTGTACTACATGTTGCCAATTTTGATCAGAATATTACCCACAGGGGCTGCTGTTTATGACTGGGATGTGTTGATCATTTGTGAAATAGTTTCTGGCATTGTAACCTACAATGACCTACAACTGAGAACTGTGCATCAGCAAACTGGCCTAACCAGTGAAATTAACTGTTTTTTGGCATAATCCACAAATCTCTCTACTTAAACCCCATTCTTGGCTGCCGTACTGGCCTTGATTTTAAAGTGAGGATCGGCATGGTACAAAATTGTATGGCCAGCAATTTTCATGAAAGGACATATAAAATTCCCTGATGGTTTTTGTATGACTTCACTGTGAGGAATGTGCTGATGATCATACCTCATTGTTACAGAGTATGTAAATGTAACATTTCAATGAGATCATCAAAATGGCTAATTAACTTAACTGACTTCTACTTTGGACAAAAACAATTCGCACCGGGTTACTTCAGTGACAGTAAAAAAAAAAGCTATTTATTGTAACACACTTATCTGTATTTAAATAAGTGAAAAGTAAGCAGTTCTAATTTATATTAAACTATAACCTTTTGAAACCCAAATATACACATGCTCAATCATAATTAAGACAGATAAAAGATGAACAGTTTAATACATAAACAGTGGATGACAAATGAATTCAAATATGTTCAACAACAAGATGCAAATTCCAGACTACTTCAGAGTCCTTTTGATTTTAGCACTAATGGCACTTTGTTATCTGGAGGACAATGGTTGTTCTTTAATTTGATTGTTGATATGGTAAACAGGGATTTCTCGTATACATTTTTTGTTTTAAATTTTCTTTTAGACAAGAGAAAAAGAGAGAGGTGGGTATTTTATGTCTGTAGGAATTGGATGTTTTTTTTCTCTTCTGCTGCTCTTGGCACTTACAGCTTGTAAACACTGCAGCTCCACCAGAGCTTGTTCTCAGGCAGTATTTCCCTATTTTAAAAGATTGTGATTCAGTGTCGATTTCTCCCTCTCACTGCTTCCAAAAAGCACCATTGTATCACAGGGCTCAACAATATTCAGCACTTAATTTTCAAGTTGCAATACTCTGCTATATTGAAAAAAATCTTCCATTTCAGTCTGTTGTTCCAAAGAAAAGAAAATATGCGGTCTCTTACAGCATCTTCTGCTCTCGTTTCCACATTGTCGTGCCTTAAAAACTGATTTTTTTCAAGTCTTTCTTTTGCAGCATAACATCTCACCTAACTGCTATTACAACAGGTACTTGTTTTCCCTAAATGTATCCAATTTCTAATAAACAAGAGGAAGGTGACAATAAAGACCATCAAGTCCATCTTGTTCCCTAAGTTCATGTCAAAGAACTAGATGGTACCGTACGCACCCTATTATCAATGCAGTGTTCAGGAAAACAAGTTTTGTTCCCAGAAGGAAGGAAAACTAATCTCCACTTGAAGGTGGTCAAGTGCAAACAGTTATCCTGCTGTCATTAGTGGTTGTCCCATGTCTATTGTCAAGAAGGCTTCAAAGTGGTGATTAACACAATGTAAACTACCAGCCCCTAGAAATCAGGTACATCATAAAGAACTCAGATTCAGGGGACAGCCCTCATCAGGGTGCTACCTTCAGAAGGATGATTAACTGGAAGAGATTGAGAGTAGAACTAAGGAAGCAATTCCTAACACTTCAAATGGAGAACCGGATGCTGACTTCACAACTTCAATGAGATTGGCACACTCCATGATAAGTGGGGTTTCGATCAGAGTGGTGCTGGAAAAGCACAGCAGGTCAGGCAGCATCTGAGGAGCAGGAAAATGGAAGTTTTGGGCAAAAGCCTTTCATCAGGAATAGATTCTTCTATTCCCGATGAAGGGCTTTTGCCCGAAACATTGATTTTCCTGCTCCTCGGATGTTGCCTGATCTGCTGTGCTTTTCCAGCACCACTCTGATCTAAACTCTGGTTTCCAGCATCTGCAGTCCTCACTTTTGCCTATACTCCATGATAAGTGTCTATTCATCCAGTAGTATCAGTAAACCATCTTCAATTGTCTTGGGTTGTATTTTTTTGCCTAATTAACTGATGTGTCATATTTAATTTGCTGTTTCATAACAAATTAAATGAAAACCTGCCTGAAAATTCCAAATGAATGGCTGTCTTCCTAAGTAGGGTAACAGCGGCCCTGATCCCTCAAAATCTAGTACTCTCCACAATTTTATACAGGGTGGGAAAAGCTGTGTAGAGCTGCCTTCCCAGTGCTCCAATTGAGACCCTTATATAGACAGTTATTGGCCATTTAAGGGCTGCTTGCTGCTTGGCTTCAATTTTGAGTCTGGTGGGAAGAGTTCTGGGATGATGGGTGAGCCTGGTATGTCACCTTGCTTAAGTCTCAGGTGTAACATTGTGCATACCTTGCACAAGGACCCCTTTCCACATCTTTGATTCCCTCCATAAGTCCTTCCCCTTCCTTGATAGTCCCATCAAGACCTCTCTTCACCCCATCTGACAGCTTTCTTCCCCACTGTGAAGCCCCCCATCCTCAGACTGGCTACAATGATCCAGTCCTGAACTCTGGGAATTAGAGGACTTGTTTGTAATCCCAATTTGAGCCAGTCCTTTGGTAGGTCTGATGAGTTGATAGGGGTTTTGAGTAATCTTCAGGATGGAACTTCTTCCCAAGAGAGGGTCAGAAATCCTGTCTCAAGCTAATTCAAGCTCTTTGGAATATCAAATGGATGTACAAAGTTAAAAATCACACAACGCCAGGTTATAGTCCAACAGGTTTAATTGGAAGCACACTAGCTTTTGAAGCGTCACTCCAAAAGCTAGTGTGCTTCCAATTAAACCTGTTGGACGATAACCTGGTGTTGTGTGATTTTTAACTTTGTACACCCCAGTCCAACACCGGCATCTCCGAATTATAAATGGATGTAGGTACTGAAAACCATGTCTTCCCCAAATATCCAGCACAAGCTGGCTTTCAATTATATCATTGTTTCTCCATTGCTGCTGGATCGAAGTTCTGAATCTCCCCACCTGATGGAACCATAATATCGCCCTCACCACATAGAGAAAAATGATTCAGGGGCAACTCAGCATCACCTTCAAGGTTTCAGGGCAGCACAGTGGCTCAGTGGTTAGCACTGCTTCCTCAGTGCCAGAGATCCAGGTTCAATCCCACCCTCAAGCGACTGTCTATGTGGAATTTGCACATTCGCCCTGTGTCTGCATGGATTTCCTCTGGGTGCTCCATTTTCCTCCCACAGTCCAAAAATGTGCAGGTTAAATGGATTGGCCACATTAAATTGCCTGTTGTGTCCAGGGATGTGCAGGCGAGGTGGGTCATTCTTGAGAAATGCAGTGTTACACAAATAGGGTGGTGGTCTGGGTGGGATGCTCTTCAGCAGAGTGGTGTGGACTCGATGCGCCAAATGGTCTGCTTCCACACTGAAGAGATTCTGTTCTATGACAATTAGAGATAAGCACTGTGGCGGCACGGTAGCTCAGGAGTTAGCATTGCTGCCTCACAGCACCAGGGTCCCAGGTTCGAGCTGAAAATGTGTTGCTGGAAAAGCGCAGCAGGTCAGGCAGCATCCAGGGAACAGGAGAATCGACGTTTTGGGCATAAGCCCTTCTTCAGGAATGAGGAAAGTGTGTCCAGCAGGCTTAGATAAAAGGTAGGGAGGAGGGACTTGGGGGAGGGGCATCGGAAATGCGATAGGTGGAAAGAGGTCAAGGTTAGGGTGATAGGTCAAACTGGGGTGGGGGCGGAGAGGTCAGGAAGAAGATTGCAGGTTAGGAAGGCGGTGCTGAGTTCGATGGATTTGACTGAGACAAGATGGGGGGAGGGGAAATGAGGAAACTGGTGAAATCCGAGTTTATCCCTTGTGGTTGGAGGGTTCCTAGGCGGAAGAGGAGGTGCTCTTCCTCCAACCGTCACGGAGGGAGTGGTCATCCACTTCACCAACAGCTTCCACCCTGACCTCAAATTCACCTGGACAGTCTCAGATTCCTCCCTCCCCTTCCTCGACCTTTCTATTTCTATCTCAGGCGACCGAATCAACACGGACATCTACTACAAACCGACCGACTCCCACAGCTACCTGGACTACACCTCCTCCCACCCTACCCCCTGTAAAAACGCCATCTCATTCTCCCAATTCCTTTGTCTCCATGTACAGCGCATCATCCGCCGTCATTTCCGCCACCTCCAAACGGACCCCACCACCAAGGATATATTTCCCTCCCCTCCCCTATCAGCATTCCGTAAAGACCACTCCCTCCGTGACTCCCTCGTCAGATCCACACCCCCCACCAACCCAACCTCCACTCCCGGCACCTTCCCCTGCAACCGCAGGAGGTGCAAGACTTGCGCCCACACCTCCCCCCTCACCTCCCTCCAAGGCCCCAAAGGAAACTTCCATATCTGCCACAGATTCACCTGCACCTCCACACACATCATCTATTGCATCCTTTGCACCCGATGTGGCCTCCTCTATATTGGGGAGACAGGGCGCCTACTTGCAGAACGTTTCAGAGAACACCTCTGGGACACCCGGACCAACCAACCCAACCACCCTGTGGCTCAACACTTCAACTCCCCCTCCCACTCCACCAAGGATATGCAGGTCTTTGGACTCCTCCATCGCCAGACCACAACAACACGACGGTTGGAGGAAGAGCGCCTCATCTTCCGCCTAGGAACCCTCCAACCACAAGGGATGAACTCGGATTTCACCAGTTTCCTCATTTCCCCTCCCCCCACCTTGTCTCAGTCAAATCCATCGAACTCAGCACCGCCTTCCTAACCTGCAATCTTCTTCCTGACCTCTCCGCCCCCACCCCAGTCTGACCTATCACCCTCACCTTAACCTCTTTCCACCTATCGCATTTCCGACGCCCCTCCCCCAAGTCCCTCCTCCCTACCTTTTATCTTAGCCTGCTGGACACACTTTCCTCATTCCTGAAGAAGGGCTTATGCCCGAAATGTCGATTCTCCTGTTCCCTGGATGCTGCCTGACCTGCTGCGCTTTTCCAGCAACACATTTTCAGCTCTGATCTCCAGCATCTGCAGACCTCACTTTCTCCTCCCAGGTTTGAGTCCAGCCTCGGGTGACTGTGTGGAGTTTGCATATTCTCCCCGTGTCTGCGTGGATTTCCTCTGGGTGCTCAGGTTTCCTCCCACAGTCCAAAGATGTGCAGTTCAGGTGAACTGGCCATGTTAAATTGCCCACAGTGTTACGTGCATTAGTCAGAGGGAAATTGGTTTGGGTGGGTTACTCTTCAGAGGGTCGATGTGGAGTTGTTGGGCCGAAGGGCCTGTTTCCACACTGTAGGGAATCTAATAAAATAAATGTTGGCCTTGCCAGTGACATCCAATGAATTAGCTGAAAAAAACACAGAGGAGTAGGATGAAAGCAAAAAATATGGATAGTACTCAAGAGTCAGACAGCATCTGTGAAGAGAACAATCTGGATGAATAGTTGCAGACCTGAAAATTAAACACTGGTTTTCTCTCCACAGATGATGTCTGACCTGGAGTATTTTGAGCATTTATCATTGGCTATTGACTGTATCAATATGAAAATGTGACAATTGACAATGCCATAGGTCACAAATGGGAACATTCCTGGCAAAGGTTTTGCTAATACAGCCTGTTCTGATATAAAGCTATAGTTCTGTTTCCATGCGATACTGCACTATAAGAAAATCGCGTAGTAACAGCACCATTTAAATTAATGGGACCAGAATCGCATTATAGCCAATCCAAGTAAGGAAGGTTTGAGTTCTACAAATAATGGTCTAAATTCTTCAATCGCATTATAGCCAATTCACGTTGAAGAAATGCGCGTTGTGGCAGAACCTACAGCTATTAGAAAGTTGGAATATAAGCAAAGCAATAGAATTTAAAGAACAGTGAAATGATTCCTGAGATGTGTGATGCGAATTAGTTGAACAACACACCCAATGAATGAGTGAGTTTTGGAGAAAGCAGGCACATGTGAAGAAGGGTTTACAAATGATCATGAAGAGACAATGACAGTTCCTTGAGCACACTCTAAAGGGAAGGAAACTAGAACATCTAGCAGCGAGTGGTAAACTTGAAGGCAGAAGAACAAGAAGGAAACAAAAGAGGAAATAGAACAACAACTTAAGAAGAAAAACAGCTACAAGATTGAGAACAACACCTGGATGCTGTCTGCTGTCAAGGACTGTGAAAAGTGCGAAAGCATGATTTTGATGCTACCAAATATGAAAGATGAAAATAACACAGAAAATAGCAAGGACAAAGATGAAGATGAAGAAATATTTAATAGGGACATTTTGGATATTGAAAACAGCAAGTGAATAGCATTCTTGAACTATTTTAGTCATATGACAAGGATATTTTAAAGAAAAGAGAGCATTTTTGACAGACAATTAATTATGTTTTATTATTAATATCTGGATGCACTGTCAGTTCTCAGGTCCAGCCAGAAAACACACACCTTAGACATATCAAATCAGGAGTGTTATTATGCAAAAAAGTCAATTGTTAGTCGCATGACATAAATTGCATTTGGAAAAGGGAATAATCTTATCAGGCATGCATTAACATTAATGAACAGCTTAAGGAGCTATGACTGTGTCCAACACTTCAATTAAATAATTATAGAAGTGTAATGGCATGTTAAAAATATTTGCAGTTCATCAAAGATCTGACTTCAATTGGGTCATATTTTAAATAATCTCCTACTTCGTGAAAGCGGATGGGAATAGATTTCATTTCCATTGTGCCCATTGAGATGCAGTGCAACAATCAATCAACAATCAATCAATTAAGAAGCAGAGTATTAACTGGCAGCCAGTTCCGGATCAGTCAATATCATGTGCCATCATGAGACGTACATTCACATAGGTGACCTCCACATGAGCTGGAAACAATTGAACCAGTGAGATCCTGAAGTTGCACAGCCCAACTGATAGATTCGATATCAATTGCCCAAATTTAGATCATGCACATTGATGGTACAGAGTTACATGTCACTCATTAAAAATCAAGCATTCAGTTGCAAGAGGCATTTGGAACTAATATTATCTTAAGGACGAGGGTACTGAAGTTGTAGTTAAGGTGATTTCAAAGAACCTTGAGTATTGCCCTGTTCTAGACCATTGTTGAAGATTATGTTCTGAGTTTTTGGAATTATTAGGGAGTTTTGTTTCATTCTCAGGCCAGCAGATTGATTTGTGATCAGTGCAGTCAAAGGATTAGGTTTTATGATGAGGCTGAAGGTCCGCTCATCAGCTGAAAAGTCAGGGGTGAAGCTACATCCATTGACCCTGGAAGCCAATACTCTGTATTCCATCCTTCAGGTAATGAGTTGCATGAATTTGTTGTTTCTATCCCCCTGTGGCAGTATATTCCACCTCCAAGGATCACCAGCTGCTCTTCAGTCCTGGAGGTGACACTGAGAGTGATGTGCCACTTCTGGGACTGCAGGAGGGGGTGATGCAATGGTACCGTCCATTGATTACTAAGCCACTGGACCTCGGTTCATAACTGGGGACATAGGTTCAAATGCTTCCATAGCTGTTGAAATTTGAATATAATAAGAATCTAGAGGTTTTAATAAAAACAAACTTAGCTCATTTCTTTTAGATTAGATTCCCTACAGTATGGAAACAGGCCCTTTGGCCCAACAAGTTCACACCATCCCTCTGAAGAGTAATTCACCTATTCCCTTACCCTATATTGTCCCCTGACTAATGTACCTAACACTATGGGCAATTTAGCGTGGCCAATTCACCTGACCTGCACATGTTTTGGATTGTGTGAGGAAACAGGAGCACCCGGAGGAAACCCACACAGACACGGGGAGAATGTGCAAACTCCACACAGACAGGAGGCAGGAACTGAACCTGGGTCCCTGGCTGTGAGACAGCAATGCTGACCACTGAGCTACCGCACCACCCATGAAGGCTGACCATGAAACCACCATTCTTTATCATTTTAAAAAATCTGATCCACAATTTTTTTTGAGAAGCAAATCTGTCCTTCTTACCTTGTCTGGCATACATGACACCAGACCCACAGGAACATGGTTAATTTTCAACTGCCCTCTGAAATGGCCAAGCAAACCACTTAATTTGGGCAATAAGTGCTAACAGCAACACTCTCATCCCATGAACAAATAACAAACTTGGCCCCAAATCAGGATAAACTCTGAAGACTGCAAATTAAGTTCAGTTGGTGAGTGGGGGTGAGGAAGAGTGGGGAGGAGTGGGGTGGGTTTAATGAGACCACTCAGGCAGAATCCAGAAGCATGCCTCACTGTGGTGGCTCACAAGAAATCAATTTCTACAATTCTAAGTAATTGAGAGATTATATCAATCGAGAAAGATTGAACAGGTTGAGGGATTTCTATCCACAAAGAAAAGAGAAGACTTGGTGATCTGATAGAAAACTTCAAGGTTATGAAAGGATTTGCAGGGATGAGTGTCGAGCAATTTTAAATTACAGAACTCGGGGTCAGACATATAAGAAAGTGTCTACTCAACCCCACTGGAGATTTAGGAAGGAACATCTCTGAGAATACTGAGAATGTTGAAACTTTTCCACAAAGACTAGTTGAGGTGAATAGCATTGGTGCACTTCAGGGAGGAAGGAATAGGATACATTGATGGGATTAGATGAAGAAAGGTGCTGAGGCTGGTGTTTAGTGTGAAGATTGAAATAGATTTTCTGGATCACTGAGAAGAGACAAAACAACTGCAGATGCTGGAATCCAAGGTCGACAAGCAGGAGGCTGGAAAAACACAGCAACCAGGCAGCATTAAGAGGTGGAGAAGTCAACATTTCAGGTTTAACCCTTCTTCAGCATAGTAGATGTTAATTATGCAATTGTAATAAATATGTGCTTAACATATCCTTGGTCCTGAAGCAAGGGATTGAAGCAAGAAGGTTAATAAGTGTCTTTTTTGGTCAGAAAGGCAACTTCTAGCATTAACAAGTCTCTGATTCTGAGGGCAGATGGACAATGCATTTGTCAACCTGGGATCAGTGTCAGCCATAACTCAGTTGTTAGTGGTTTCACTTCACAATTTGAAGGTCATGTGATCATGCCTGACTCCATTAATGAGACCATAATATAAAATGGCACTCTGTACACTACAGAGGGCATGCTGCAATGTCAGAGGTGCTGTCTTTTGGATGACTCAGCAAATTAATTCCCTGCTTGTTGACTCATGTGGACAAAAATTTCCATTGTCATTATTTTGAAGATATCTCTTCAATCTCTTAGTCAATATTAATCTCTCAATCAACATCACAACATAAATTGTTCAGCAGTTAACACATGGCTGGATACAAATTGGCTGCCGTCAATCCTGTATTAGAGCAATGACTACAGGTGGAACTTTCCATTGTTTTGACTGTTGTGGGTGATGGTGAGTCAGTTGGGAATGTACTACAAGAAATAAAATATCGGGACTCAACATTAAGCAAACCTTTCCTGGGTTTCCTCCTAACCTTTCAATGATGACTTCAGAATGTTCCACTGAACTAAGACGAGCTGATTTTCACATGTTTGCATCTCATTATTAGCTCAACTCACTTGATTGTAAGCCACTTGCAATTCTCCTCTCCTTCCCCGAGAAACAAGATGATATTAATTCTCAACGAGTGAAGCAACATTGGTGGCTGCAGCTCACCACTTGCTTGTCCCAGCCTTCATCCAACATTGTCTTTACAACACTCTGGACTACATCCTCCTTCATTTTTTGTCCTGGCAAGTTAGTATTGGCGCATCATCATACCTGCTCGCAGTTCAACTCTCACACTACTTTAGCCTCCCAGTACTGAACTTTGGAGGTCAGAGACACCTCTGGCATGCATGTTTCTGACAAGTTACTTGAAGCATAAGGACACATACTGCATTTACACAGAATGCAGTTTATGGTTCTGTCATTTCTTATCACCCACTCATAGAGATGTACAGCCTGGAAACAGACCCTGCAGTCCAACTCATCTATGCTGACCAGATATCCTTAATTAATCTAATCCCATTTACCAACATTTGAATCCATATCCCTCTAAAGGCTTTTGATTCATGTAACCATCTAGATGCCTTTTAACTGTTGTAATTGTACCAGCCTCCTTTAGCAGCTCATTCGATACACACACCACACCCCTCCATGAAAAAGTTATCCCTTAGGTCTCTTTTAAATCTCTTCACTCTCACCTTAAACCTATCCCCTCCTGTTTTGGACTCCCCGACTCTTGGAAAATACCTTGGCTTTTTACTCAATCCATGCCCCTCATGGTTTTATAAACCTCTATAAGGTCACCCCTCAGCCTCCAACACTCCAGGGAAAACAGCTCCCGCTTATTCAGCCTCTCCCTACAGTTCAAACTCTCCAAATCTGGAAACAGGGTTCTTCTATATCTTTTTCTGAACCCTTTCATGTCTCACAACATCTTTCATGTAGTTGGTAGACCTGAATTGAATGCAATATTCCAAAAGTGGCCTAACCAATGTCCTGTACAGCCACAACAGCCACAACATGACTCCTAACTCCTCTGCTGAATGCACTGACCAATAAAGGCAAGCACACCAAACGCCTTCTTCACTATCCTACCCACCAGTGTCTCTACTTTCATGGAACTCTGAATCTGCACCCCAAGGTCATTGTTCAACAACACTCCCCAGGACCTTACCATTAAGAGTATAAGCCCTGCCTAATTTGCCTTTCCAAAATACAGCACCTCACATTTATCTAAATTAAACTCTATCTGTCACTGCTCGGTCCATTTGCTGATCCGATGAAGGTCCTATTGTACTCTGAGGTAACCTTCTTCGCTGTCCACTATGCCTCCTATTTTGGGGTGTCATCTGCAAACTTACAAACCATTTCTTCTGTATTCACATCAAAATAACTTAAGTCAATGACAAAAACATTGGACCTATCATCGATCCTTGTGACACACCACTGATCGCAGACTGCCAGTCCAAAACGCAACCTTTCACCATTACTCTCAGTCCCCTACTTTCAGTCAAGCGATACTTCCACAGTCAGTCAATAGACCTAATTACTTACAGTACAAGGTGTTGGCCATGGACAGGCTTACCAGAGCAGGGATTGAGTCATTATTAGTCGTGGAGTTCATGCGCAATCATTGGGATGACAGGTAGTTCATTCGGAATGCAGCGAATATTGTCACTCCAGGGGCTGAGCTTTCCTTAGTTTCCTAGTGCGCATTCAGATAAAGAGCCTTAAACTTTGAAATTTTGCCATCATTATTGACTTTGATTCTAATATTTACTGTCTCTTCTGTGTATGTTTTATATCCCTGCTTGTAAAACTTCAATTATTGTTTGTCTCTTCACTACCTGCCCTAAAACTTCTTATTTCATTTTAACCTTTTAAACTTTCCTTCAAGTGAACCCTTCATCCCCTCTAATTAATATAAAGCCCAATCAACCACCCTATCGACTACTTCCCTCCTCTTCAGAGCCCCACCTGCCAATACCTCCAGGTTCACGTTGTTGAATCGGTAAACAAATCTGTCTTCCTGGGACATATACTCTGTGATAACTGTGGCACTACAGTGTGAAGGGCAGCTACTGGCTTACAGTATCTGCAATGGCCATGCAGCTGGGCTTTAAATATCGCGTCAATGGCATTAAATGCCAGAAAGCTCTAGCAAAGGTAGCACATCTGTCTTTTTTTCCACATAATTCCACAAGGCAAGAACCAAAGAGTCCACTTGTATTATTTAATGAGTCACCATACAGAGTATTGTGTGAGAAAAATCTCTGAGAGCCATGGTGGACCAGGGACTGTGAATCTCACTTGACTTAATTCAACATGGGGAAATTTAGCCTTACATCTCAAAAGTATTTAATTGCAAAGCATTCAGGTCATTAGGTCATGAAAAGTGATACATAAATGTCATTCTTTTTAATGTCAATGTTAATGCTGTTATTAAATTTTATATATCAGTTTTTATATAATCTAGCAGATATTTGTGTAGATATTGCAATCAATGTGATAACTTTCATTCACACTAGATGTTACTGGACCATCTTTCTATATTTGTGAAATTTTCGCTACTCAATAAATCATGATTCTTTGTTCATTTTGAACTTGAAGATTCTATCTACTTGCTTCAAAGTAAATAGTATTATGGCAATAATACTGGGCTCCTTGTGACCATGTGTATTATCCATTCTGGAAATGCATCATCCAGGATATGATGGTCCTAGTTCGATGTATAGTCGCCATTGAGAAAGGGTGGCAGTAGGAATGGCAGTTGAACTCTGTGCCTCTAAACTATCGAAAGGGAAAATTGTCTAGTATCATTTTGTGAAAATCAGATTGTGGGCCGCTCATAGTTAAATATCCCACTAACTCTCTATTCACTCATTAGGATTAGCCAATTCATTCAGGTATTGAAGTGCTGCTAAAACTGACTGAACAATATCCAACGTTCCTCATCACCTTCAGGAGATAAGTGGAGTTTTGGGGTAGGGTCCAGGTAGGTTCGAAATGCCCTGTGTTTTAAATTCATTTGCAAGATTTTAAAATAATTTACTGATCTAATATCATAAAAACATTTGTAAAACATTTCTTACAGCATTCTGGCTATAATGAAAATGATACTGTTTCATACTATTTGATGTAATAATAGGATAATCATAACATCGATGGGATCAGAACAGCACTGATTATTAAAATTATAATTTCCATTTTCTTGCATTCAAGGAGGCAATAAATGACTACTAGGCTGATTAAATGCCAAAGCTGTAGGCAGAAACATTTAATCAAAGGGTGGCAGCCATTTCTGCTCATGGACATATACAAAAAGAAAATATTACAATTACATACATTGAAACTAAGGGTTCAACTTTGTACAATTTAAAAAATTAAGCTAGATTAACATTAAATGTCAAAAGGCATTAATTAAGAATGTGATAGTGGTTGGTCCCATTATTGTATTTAAAATTGAGGCTTGTTTGTACTGGGAATGTTATCTTCATGTTCCTTGATCATGTCGCATAATTTATGTTGTGTTTTTTAGCTAATGACACACAGGAGCAAGCATATGTTAAAGACAAGTTGTCAGTTGCAGGAATTATTTTTAGTAATGTCAGCAATTATATACATAAGGAGCAATTTTACAAATTACACTTGAAGTGGGCATTCTCACTACCGAGAATACCCTATTGGAAATCCTAGAGTATGATTCCCGTGATTTTTCATTGAATTAAAAAAAAACACCTACAGTTGTATCATGCTTTTCATAACCTCAGGGTTGTCCAAAAGTAGTTTGCTGTCCATGAGACATTTTTGAAGAATAGTCACTGTTATAAGACAGTAAACATGGTAGGAGAAAGTGAGGACTGCAGATGCTGGAGATCAGAGCTGAAAATGTGTTTCTGGAAAAGCGCAGCAGGTCAGACAGCATCGAAGGAGCAGGAAAATCGACGTTTCGGGCATGAGCCCTTCTACAGGAATGAGGAAAGTGTGCCAAGCAGGCTAAGATAAAAGGTAGGGAGGAGGGACTTGGTGGAGGGGCATTGGAAATGCGATAGATGGAAGGAGGTTAAGTTGAGAGTGATAGGCCGGAGTGGGGGTGGGGGTGGAGAGGTCAGGAAGAAGATTGCAGGTTAGGAAGGTGGTGCTGAGTTCGAGGGTTGGGACTGAGACAAGGTGGGGGGAGGGGAAAAACCCCAGTTTCCTCATTTCCCCTCCCCCCACCTGTCTCAGTAAACATGGTAACCAATTTGTCCACAGCAAGATACGACAAGCATGAATATAATGATTGGATAATCTTTCCGTGATGGTGATTGATCAGAACACCAGTTTGATTTGCTTCAAGAAGTGCAGTTGCATTATTAAGCCATTAAAAAATTATGATCCATTTATTGACTTTGAATACTGCCCACTCCTTTGTATAGTATTTCAGAACTAAGTACACAGGTCCTTTTCTGTTACTGTCTGCATAGCTACTGGCTGGATGAGCCAGTAAGAGGGCTACTGCTTCATTCTCTAGAACCTTCGCCTTACCTTTCAGCCTCCACATACTTCTGGTTTTGTTTACTTCAATTTCATGATATTAAGTGGAGCTGAAAGTCTTGGGCTGGAAATACATCTTCTGATATTACATGCTATTTAAGTGGGAAAACTTGCTTCAATTTGTATAATTAGAATTTAAGCAGTAGTTTCCAGGAATGTGCCCACATTTTAAAATGAGCAAGTGCAGACCTTTTGGTCCTTTGAGTCTGTACTGCAACTCAATAAGATTATGGCTGGTCTGTTGAGGTTCTCAACTGTGCTTTTCTGTTTATTCCCCATACTATTTGGCTCTCTTGTCAATCAAGAATCTCTAACTCAACGCTAAAATATTCAAAGATTCTGCCTCTGCCACTCTCGGGATAAGAGAATTGCACAGATTAACAACCTTCTGCAAGAAAAATAAACCCTTGTCTTCATCTTATATAGAAGAATCGTTCTAGTCTTACCAGTAAGAGGAAACATGTTCTTAGCATCCATCCTATCAAATCCATCCTATCAAATTCTCTCAAGATTTTATCACAGTTAATGAAAAAAACAGCCTTCATTTTCTGAGAACATCCTCAGCAATGACTGTCTTCTGCATTGATTAACTACAAGAGTATAGAGCCATTTATTGCTTCAAACCCTCTAGACAAATGAAAGTTACTGCTTAGGCAATCTGAATTTTCATTCAACAGCTATCAAATTTATTTTTAATGGCATGATTTGTAATGATATGTGGCACAATTCCTTTTTCTACATAATTATATGCCATGAGTATTTTAATTACAAAGAATTCTTTTTTGTTTCTTAAAAGGTTTCTATTTCCTTCCTAACTGACCCATTCAGCTGTGCTGATATGGCCAGAAAACCGTTCATACATGACTGCCAATGCTGATTTCAACAGGCTGCTCAGATTCGCATACAACCTCTTATGAGTGTTTTTGCAATAAACCTTTTGAGGAATGATTTGGAGATACCGGTGTGGGACTGGGGTGTACAAAGTTAAAACCTGGTGTTGTGTGATTTTTAACTTTTTGAGGAAGATGGCATGGCAGAAACTTATCTACTACTATTTACTAATGATTTGTGTGATGACTCTGCAGTGATGAAAATGAATGGCACCATTCTCCTGTTGCTTTAGTGTCAATGTTATGTCGTTAACACCCAGTATAATTGTTATCCAGAAAAGTCATAAATCCAGTACCTTATACAATGGCAAGATTAGAAAGAACATTTACCTTCTCCAAAGGTGTTCTTGAACAAAATAAATATCTTAATCTCCAAGGGGGAGCACTAGTTAAAGCAAATGCATGAAGTTCAGATCTGCTCTTAAACATGCTAATTTAACGCTTCACACTTGAAAGCTACCCAAATCTCACTTCAATGGAGTAAACTGGCAATTTAAATGTCTAATTCTCATTTACAAATACTATTTCCCTCCCTGGCGTGGCAAAAACAGGCTTCTTGCCTGCAATGGAATGACAACAGCAGTTTCTCTGAAGAGTTCAAATATAGAAGGATTAATTTTGAACAGCTGCCTGTCTCTTTTACTTTGTATTATTATTTTTGTGGTGTGGAACAGAGAATACAATCTGAATGAAGGTAACAAAAGAAGAAATAAAAGGGAGATGAGGTATGGTGTGGAATTATTCAGCAGCAAAAGGAAAAAGCCCATTAAGCTAGTTAGCATAATGTAAAATATTGTGAAATATTTTGCAATTTGTATTTCTAACATTCTTTCCCTTACTGGTTATAAATGAACAAGTGTAGAGGATCTTGTTACTTTGTATGGAAAAAAGACAGTTTGGAATTTTAATAGAGAAATTCAAAGTGATTTATTGTGTTACACAGAACGAAAGAGCAGCAGAAACAGAGAGTTTGATGGCATATACAATTCTTTAAAGTTAGCAACAAATTAAGGAGACCGAGCTTGATTTTATACATAAAGGTTCAAAGTGAAAAAGGCAAGGAAGTTATTCAAACCTTGACAAAACATTCCAGTTCTACCTTAGCTGGAATATGGTAGAGGCAGTATATATTGATGGATTCGCAATTCAGAGATTTATATGGTATATATATGATATATGATATATATGGTAATATTGAAGGATTCGTAATTCAGAGATTTGGGACAGGGGTTTGAATTTCTCCTTGGCAGATGGTGCAATGTGAATTCAGTAAAAATCTAGAATTAAAAACTAGTCCAATGTCAACGAGGAAACCATTCTTGATTGTAGTAAAAATCTATATATGCCAATACTGTCCTTTTAAGAAGGAAATCTACTGCCCTTACCTGATCTGGCCTATATGGGATTTCACACACAAAGCAATGTGGTTGACTCTTAACTGTCTGCTAAACTGTACTCTATCCACTTAGCCCAGCAAGCCATTCATTTGTATCAAAATTGCTACAAAATCCTAGGAAAGGAATGAAAGCAGATAAACCACTCAAGAGTGACCTCGGCACTGAAAACAATAATGGCATATACAGCCTGGTCAACCTGTAAGCTCCTCCTTACTAAGTCTCCAAAACTGGGAGAACTATCCTACATATTATTTCAAAAACAGACTGATATTTTGATACATGAGATACAATATCTCAGACATCATCATTGCAAGCAGAAGTGGTAGCACAGTGGTATACAGTGGAGAGGGATTTGCTTTGGGGGAGCCCTCAACATGGATGGACTCTCATGGCATCAGATCGACAAAACGTAAGGAAATCTGTAGATTATCATCCAGTGCCTGTCCACAGCTGATGAATCTATACTTGTTGAATACCAGTAAAAGAAGAGCTGAGGGTGGCCAAGAAACACACGTACTCTGGGTGGAGACTTCAATGCCTAGCACCAAAACTGGTTGGCTATCACCACTCCTGACCCAGCTGGTCAGGTCCAAAAGGATTTAGATGCTAGACTGATGCTGAACCTTATCCTACCAATCTCCTTGATGCAGATGTATTTGTTCATGAGTGATTTGATAGGAGTAATCACCAAACAGGGAAAGTCTTGTGTTCATGTTAAAGATACCCTCCTTCATGTTGTGTGACATTATCAATATGGAAGTTCAATAGATTTAGTAACTTACGATTGTGAATCCATGCTGTTATCAGCAAGAGAGAATTGTTTGAACCATAATCTGTAACCTCATGGCCTAGCATATGCCCTATTCCACTATTAGCATCAAACTAATGAATGAGTACTGGTTTAATGAAGAGTGCAGGAAGGTGTCAGGAGCAGTATGAATGAATCCTACCTAAAAATGAGGTATCACTTGCATCAATCAGAAGGAGGAGAGAATGAAATAAAGGGCTAAGAGACACCACATTTAATGGATCAAATCTAAACACTCCAGTCCTGTCACCTCCTGCCATGAATGGTGCTGGACAATCAAAATACTAACAGAAGTAGGAAGCTTCACAACTATCATCAAACTCAATAATGGAGGTGTTCAACATTCTAGTGTAAAAGAAAGGCTGGCTCATTTGCAACCACTTTCAACTATAAATGCTGAGTGGTTGATCCATTTCAGCCTCCTTCTGATGTTGCAAGCATCACTAATGCTAAATTTCAACCAATTCTACTCATGCAAATTATATCAAGAAACAGCTGAAGGAACTGAATTCTGAAAAAAAGCTATAGGGCCTGACAACATTTGGCAATAACACTGAAGACCTGTGCTCTAGAACTTGATACATCCTTAGCCAAACTATTTCTAGGACAGCTACAACACTGCCATCTGCCTGGGCAATGTGGAAAATTGCCCAGGTCTGTCCTGTTTACAACAAATCCAATCCAGTCAATTTCACTCTCCTCTCAAACACTAGCAAGTTGACGGAAGCATCATCAATCATCCTATTATGTTACTTGCCCAGCATTAGTTTGGGTTCTACCCAATTTATTCAGCTCCTCTATTCTTACCAAAGTCCATAGCCTCATAATTCCACAAATTACATTCCATCTGACAAGTCTTGTGCCCACTCACTCAACCTGCCCACATCTCTCCCAAAACCTTTGTGTCATCCTCACCACCTGCCTTTCCACCTATTTTTGTGTCATCCACAAACGTGACTATATTACATTCAAGTCAAGATTAGAGTAGTGCTTGAAAAGCACAACAGGTCAGGCAGCATCCAAGGAGCAGGAAAATCAATGTTTTGGGAAAAAACCCTTCATCAGGAATGAGAAGGGCTTTTGCCTAAAACATCGATTTTCCTGCGCCTCGTGTGCTGCTTGACCTGTGTGCTTTTCCAGATCTATTCTAATCTTGACTATAATCTCCAGCATCTGCAGTACCCACCTTCACCGATAGTACATTCAACCTCATCCAAGTCATTAATACATATTGTAAATAATTGTGACTCCAACATTGATTCCTGAAGCATGCCACTTCGCTATCCTGAAAAATTCCCGTTAGCCCAAATCTCGGTATTGTACTAGTTAGAAAAACTTTGCCCACATTAATATATTAACTACCTCCAACTCAGTGGGTTTTATTTTATTAAGTAGCCGAATATGTGGTATCTTATCAAATGCTTTTTGAATCCAAATATATTACATCTGCTGCTTCTCCCTTATCTATCCTGTTTGTTATATCCTCAAAGATTACTAATAAACTTGTCAGGCATGATTTCCACTTCACGAAGCTATGATGACTCTGTTTGATTATATTATGTACATCTACATGCTTTACTATTACATCCTGAGCAGTGATATGGAACAGCCGGTTAACAGCAAAATAGGTTTGTTCAATACATCATTCAACTACATAACACTGGAATTTTTTGCTATAAATTCTGTGTCTTATGGTCCTGCTCCACAGCTACCTGATGAAGGAGCAGTGCTCCGAAAGCTAGTGCTTCCAAATAAACCTGGTGTTGTCTGATTTTTAACTTGATCCTTTAAAATGGACAGTAATATTTTCACAATAACAGATATTGAGGCAGCTGGTCTACAGTTACCTGTTTTATAGTCTCATTCCCTCCTTAAATAAAATGTTACATTGGCAGTTTTTTCAATCTTAAAAGACTTTTCTAGAATCTAAGGCTTCTTGGAAGATTGCTACCAGTTCATCCTATATCTCTAAAGTTGCTTATTTTAACATCCTAACACTACGAGCAATTTAGTGTGGCCAATTCATCTGACCTGCACATTTTTGGATTGTGGGAGGAAACTGGACCACTCGAAGGAAGTGGTGGAGGCTGGTACAATTGCCACATTTAAAAGGCATTTGGATGGGTATATGTATAGGAAAGGTTTGGAGGGACGTGGGCCAGGTGCTGGCAGGTGGGACTAGATTGGGTTGGGATATCTGGTCGGTATGGACGAGTTGGACCAAAGGGTCTGTTTCCGTGCTGTACATCTCTATGACTCTATGATTCTATGAATCATCAGTCAGGTTGAGAGTAATTGGCAAGAGAACTAAAGATGGCATGTAGGATTTTTTTTATTCTCCAGAACATATTCTTATGATCTGAAATGCATTGTTTACAGGACAGTGGAAGCAAGTTCAATATTAATTTCAAAGGTAACTGGACAAATACTGGAAGGAGGGAAATTTGAAGGGATATTGGAAAACAGCAGGGCAGTGCAACAAAATAGGTTAGTCTATCAAATAACTGGCGCATGCGATATAGGTTGAATAACATCTTGTCTTGTATCACTGTGTGATTCTATTGTTGTTTAATTAGCAGAGATGGTGGTAGTGGTTGAAAGATGGGTGTCAGGGTAGTTTCAATTCCCAGAAGCTGAGTAGAACATGTCTAATCTTTAGTAATTTGTATATGACTATCTGTTCATATTTTCTTAGCAATATCGTGGGAGATATTGCCATTTTCCATGTAACTTAGATTTCAATTACTGAAGGCATACGTGCTCTGAAACCAACTACACTCGACTTTGAAAAAAAAACTTGTCCTCAGTAATAAGATGAATCAGCTATACAATCAGTATACAGTGCAGTTCAAACAAGAGCAGAATATTTGAACACCTTTCTACATTTACATGATGTTTTGAAACAAATTTAAATAAAGAAGTGCCCAAGTAGTGATTTCTTGAAAATTAGCATTTCATTAACCATGTGCACTACACATTAATTATGATTTGCCTCATTGCATAGAATAAATTGATATTAAAATTAAGAAAATAATAAATTAAATGCAGTAAAGAATTAATCACTTGTGTTGACACTAAAATTATTAAAACATTAAAATGAGAAAGTGATAAAGCAATTGTACAACTAAGTTGCATACAACACTTTCCCTGAATTCCTCGTGAGCATGATTAAACAGTTCCTTTCTTTATTGGCCTCCATGAAACTTGACATTCCATTAATTTGGAGAGAAGCTACAGTCTTTACTATCCTCAAGTCAGAGGATCTTGCGACTGACCAAGCCAGTTATCAGCCCTTACCCCTGCTCTCACCTACAAACTGAGTATTTCCTTGCCACCAGGCTCTCTCCACTTCCAGTCCAAGACCAAGCAGATGTCACAGTCTTGATCTTTCATCAACACAGTACATTATTTGGTGACATGGTTCTATGTTGTAAACCTTCATAATTTTCTAGTGTCAAGCTACATTTGTGCCCTTTCTTCAATGTAAGATTTCATTCAGACACTGGATAAACTCTCCCTGGGCACCGAATGATGGAAATCTCCAAGGCTCTGATTTAGCTTTTCAACATTCTTGTGAGCAACATGCTTCTCATCACCTTGAGGAAAATAGTTTCTTTGGATAATTTGATCATTGCTACCCAGGAAACTAGCTTTGAGAATTCAGCAGCATCTTGTTCTAGAGTCAGAGCAATATTTTAATTATTGACGTCTCTGTTCAAAATCACCTTTGTGTGTGTGAAATTTTTTTTAGATTAGATTAGATTAGATTAGATTACTTACAGTGTGGAAACAGGCCCTTCGGCCCAACCAGTCCACACCGACCCGCCGAAGCGCACCCACCCATACCCATACCCATACCCCTACATTTACCCCTGCATCTAACACTACGGGCAATTTAGCATGGCCAATTCACCTAACCTGCACATTTTTTGGATTGTGGGAGGAAACCGGAGCACCCGGAGGAAACCCACGCAGACACGGGGAGAATGTGCAAACTCCACACAGTCAGTCGCCTGAGGCGGGAACTGAACCCGGGTCTCTGGCGCTGTGAGGCAGCAGTGCTAACCACTGTGCCACCGTGCCGTCTCACAAATTATGTCTCACAAACTTGATTGAGTTTTTTGAAGAAGTAACAAAGAGGATTGATGAGGGCAGAGCGGTGGACATGATCTACATGGACTTCAGTAAGGCGTTCGATAAGGTTCCTCATGGGAGACTGTTTAGCGAGGTTAGATCCAATGGAATACAGGTAGAACTAGCCATTTAGATACAGAATTGGCTTGAAGGTAGAAGGCAGATGGTGGTGGTGGAGGGTTGCTTTTCAAACGGGAAGCCTGTGACCAGTGGTGTGCCACAAGGATCGGTGTTGGGTCCATTACTGTTTGTCATTTATTTAAATGATTTGGATGTGAACATAGGAGGTATAGTTAGTAGGTTTGCAGATGATGCCAAAATTGGAGGTGTAGTGGACAGGGAAGAAGGTTACCTCAGATTACAACAGGATCTTGATCAGATGGGCCAATGGCCTGAGGAGTGGCAGAATAAGCTTAATTTAGATAAATGTGAGGTGCTGCATCTTGGAAAGGCAAATCAGACCAGGACTTATACACTTAATGGTAAGGTCCGAGGGAGTGTTGCCGAACAAAGAGACCATGGGGTGCAGGTTAATAGTTCCTTGAATGTGGGGATTAGATTAGATTACTTACAATGTGGAAACAAGTCCACACTGATCCTCTGTAGAGCATCCCATCCAGGCCTATTCCCCTACATTTACCCGTTCACCTAACACTACGGGCAATTTAGCGTGGCTAATTCACCTAACCTGCACATTTTTGGACTGTGGGAGGAAACCGGACCACCCGAAGGAAACCCACGCAGACACGGGGAGAATGTGCAAACTCCACACAGACAGTTGCCTGAGGCGGGAATTGAATCTGGATCTCTGGCGCTGTGAAGCAGCAGTGCTAATCACTGTGCCACCATGCTGCCCTAAGGAGACTTTGGTAGATAGGATAGTGAAGAAGGCATTTGGTTTGCTTGCCTTTATTGGTTAGTTCATTGAGTATAGGAGTTGGGAGTTCACGTTGTGGCTGTACGGGACATTGGTTAGGCCACTTCTGGAATATTGTGTGCAATTCTGGTCTACCTCTCACAGGAAGTATATTGTGAAACTTGAAAGGGTTCAGAAAAGATTTACAAGGATGTTGATATGGTTGGATGGTTTGAGCTATAGGGAGAGGCTGAATAGGATGGGGCTATTTTCCCTGGAGTGTCGGAGGTTGAGGGGTGACCTTATGGAGATTTATAATATCATGAGGGGCATGGATAGGGTAAATAGCCAAGGTCTTTTCCCCAGGGTGGGGGAGTCCAGAATTGGAGGGCATAGGTTTAGGGTGAGAGTGGAAAGATTTAAAAAGAACCTAAGGGGCAACTTTTTCGCGTAGAGGGTGGTGCGTGCATGGAATGAGCTGGCAGAGGAAGTAGTGGTGGCTGGTACAATTACAACATTTTAAAGGCATTTGGAAGGGTATATGAACTAGAAGGGTTTAGAGGGATATGGGTCAAGTGCTGGCAAATGGGACTAGATTAAAATAGGACATTTGGTCGGCATGAACAATTTGGACCAAAGGGTCTGTTTCCATGCTATACATCTCTGTGATTCTATAACTCAGTACGCAGCCACTGCTTTCAGTTTCAGCAACCAATTGGCTAACATCAAACTCTCAGTTGCTTTGTTGCTGCAAAACCTGTCAAAAACAAACATTTCCCAAGTAGTTGGAATTGTGCAGAGTGCAATCTCATGTTACCTGAGCACCTGAAAATGGTCAAGAAAAAGACTATGATCAGAGTATAAGTATCTGGAAACTGCCTGGCATTAACTGCAGGACCAGAACTACATCGACTCTTTAGAGTGATAACCTTGTTCTTGTGTACGCATCAGAAAAAGACAGCCTCTGTATGTGGGCACAGAACAGTGACACAAAATGCTTGGGCACTGATCCCGGTATAAAATCATAAAGTCACTACAGTCTAGAAGCAGGCCATTTGGCCCATCAAGTCCAAGCTACCATAAAGAGTATCCCACTCAGACCCACGGCTAACCCATCTAGCCTGCACACCTCTGGACAACTTAACATAGCCAATCCAGCTAAACTATACATCTTTAGATTGTGGGAGGTCACCTGTGCAGACAAAGGGAGAACATGCAAACTCTTTCCAGGCAGCGACCCGAGGGTGGAATTGAATCCAGGTTCCTGCCACTGTGAGGCACCAATATTAACCACTGAGCCATCACACAGCCCCAGTACAATGGATTGCAAACCTGCATAATATGTCAACCACTGACTTGTGCTGGAAGACAAACGCACTGAAAGAATTTGTGTACATTAGCAAATCCAAGGTGACATCAACCACGACAGAGTCTATCTAATCTGTAACTCAAATCACAGAAATCATTAAGGATCTCTGCAAATTATTTAAGAAAAACAAACTTTGAAAAAGAAAGACTAATGATGCAACCTGCAGACTGTCACCAATATCATCAACAAAGTTCTGGTGAGTGACCTTATAGTAGACCTTCCAGAGTTTGATCTCTTTCAAAAACAGTGATCACGTGAACAAAAGCAAGAGTAGGCCATTCAGCCCCGGACCCTACTGTATAATTTCATATAATCATGACTGCAATAAGAAATCCATATCCCTACCAACCTTGGATAACGTTTCACCAGATATCTACCTCTTCTTTAAAACCAATAAAGAATCCATCACCTTTTCAAGAAGAGATTTCCAATGACTCTTTTTTGAATAATTTAACCAGAACCCTGTTTTAAGTGGATGATTCATTTTGTTTAAACAGTGACCCCTAGTTTGAGATTCTCCATAAGAGAAAATATCTATCCTGTCAAAACCCCTCAGGACCCTATAAGTTTTAGTCAAGTTCTTTTATTCTTTTATTCTCCAGTTAACGTAAATCGCGCTTGTCTAACTTTTCCAGATAAGGCCAACCATCCATTCCAGTCCCAGTCAAATAACCTTCTCTGAATGGTTTCCAATGCATTTACATCCTTCCTTAAATAAGGTGATCAATACCATATACAATATTCCAGATGTAGTCCCACCAATATCCTGCATATTTGAATACATATACGCTTTATACATAGGAGGTTTGTTGATATTAATTTTACAAAATTCTCTCAATCCAAGAAAGCTTCAGTCATACTGGAATGTTGCAAACATAACCATTCTATTCAAGAAGAGAGTGAGGCAGAAAACTGGAATTTATAGGTCAGGTAGCTTAATATTAGTCATGGGGAAGTTGTTCGAAACAATCAACAAAGATGCTTTGGCCAGGCACTTTTAAAAAAAAACTCATGGAAATTGGCTAGAATTACCATGGTTTTCTGAAATGGAAAGCATGTTTTAACAATTTATTTGCTGTTACTAAAGGGGAATCTATACACACTGTGTAATTGGATTTCAAGAAGGCATTTGGTAAGGTGCCAGAAGAAAGGGTATTACAGAAAATGAAAGCTCATGGCGGAAGAGGCAACATATTAGCATGGTGAGAAGGTTAGCTCATTGGCAGAAAGCAGAGAGTTTATATAAATGATCTTTGTCTGTTTGGAAGGATGTATGATGGAGTCCTGCAGATTTTGTATTCGGGCTTCAACCTTTTACATCAGTGTCTTAAATGAGGGGAGTGAAGGCATGATATCTAAATTCACAAATGACACAATAATAAGTAGGAAAATATATTGTAAAGAAAATATAAGGAGTTTGTGGAAGGATATAGACAATTTGAGTGTGTTGGCAAAAATCTGGTCGGGTATAAAATCGGAAAATGTAAAGTTGTTCCTTTTGGCAGGAGGATGAAAAGCAGAATATTACTTAAGCAGATAACAACTTTGGGTTCTCTATTGTGAAGAGATCTAGGCATTGTAGCGCACAAGTCAGTAAGCTATAATATTCAGTTAGAGCACATAATCAAGAAAGCTAGTTGCGTGTTTTTTAATTGAGAGAGGAATTTAACATGAAGTAGGGATGTTATGCATCAGTTTGTCAGGGCATTGCTGAGTGCAGTTTTGGTCTCCTTACTTAATGAAGATACAAATGTATTGAAGTTAATTCAGTGGATTTATTACATTAATACCCGGAATGACTGGGTTGTCATATAAAGGTGGGTTGGGCAGGCTGGGCATGTTTTAACTAGAACAAATACATCTGAAAAAGTGGTTCGGAAGAGATCATACAGGACTACAAATTGCAAATGCTGTTTCTAACTCCACAGATGCTGTCAGACCTGCTGGTTTCTCCTGCATTCTCTGTGTTTGCTTCAAATTTCTAAGTCTGCAATATTTTTCTTTTATTTAAGTGTTTTTTTCTGGAGTTTGGAAGAGTGAGATATGCATCAAGATCCTGATTACGATCAACAAGATGATCATGAAAAGGAAGTTTCTACTTGTGGGAAAGTCCAAAACTTAGTTGTCAAGTTAGAGGTTTCTCTTTCGGACAGGATGAAGAGAATTTTTTTTTAGAGTATTGTGCAACTTTGGAATGTCTTCTTTAGACTGTCGTGGTGATGATTGATAAATCAATTCTTTTCAGGCAGAGTCATCAAATATAATCAGGGATAGATGGGAATGTGGAATTAAAAGCACAAACAGACTAGCTATGATTTTATTGACTAGTACAGCAAGCTTGAGGGGTCAAATAACTTATTTCTAATCCTATCTCATGTGTTCACATTACGAATGAATACTGCCAGTGAAAATTTGCCTGAAGATTTAAGATTTAATACCTAATGACAGGTATTGTTATAGCATGGTTGTCTAATTAGTCGATAGACTTGTTGAGCTGCAAGTTATCATGTGCAAGGAGACTAATATACAGCGATGCACAACTCCAAATCTTTTATATTAGGTATAATCAACCCTCAGCTTATCTCAGAAACATTGGGAGAGTAGGGAACATATTGCATGCAGGATTCAAGTGTATATATTCCATATTATAGTTTCAAGCATATCTTGCCACGTTCCTAACAAATAGACTTAAAATATTGCATTGGAATCTACTTTTCATGTCTAGGATTTATCAAATGCCTAATTTAGCATGACTTTGGACTGCTCTGTATAATATTGATAGGTAACCACTCCAAATCAATCACAGCATGATTGCAGTAAACACTGTATGAAGAGCAACTTTACTTCTGCTTGCTAGAGTTGTTAACAATGAAGTTAGATACATGAACTGCATTAAGTAATGCATCTTGCTCGAACAAAGAAGGACTCTTATGGTGTAGCAATAGTTTCCCTACCTCTGAGATAAGGACATTTGAGTTCAAGCCCCAGAGTTGTGTAATAACATCTCCGAACTGATTAAATCAGAAGATATCTCTTTGAACAAAGACAACACAATCAATACCTTCACAAAGTCAGGTATTAATGATTAAACTCCAATGTTTAGGTACTACCTGCCAGTTTGAAGAACTTATACTGCTATAGGCAAATGGATAGTTTAAGTGATCCACAATATCACAATTTAGTTGGATCAAGCCTATACTCTGCTGTCTTGCTATATCCAGTTGTGACGTTTGATAATTTATGATATTTAGATATGAACTACAAAAATCTTGTTGAGTTTATTTTCTGAGAAGAAATGCATTGATTCATACTATTTTAGACAGTATCAAAACTTGCGTGTACTTGCAAATCAATATTTTTAGCTGAAATTAACAGCTCTGTATATGTGCACAATTAATATTTTATTTGCATTGAGCTATAGTTTAGTAATGCAAAGAAGTTAATTGGGTATTCATAATAGACAACACAATGAATTGAGAGCTATAGGCAAAGGAATTTTTTTTTTAAAAGTCTGTGTTTTATCTTTTCTGTATTTTTTGAAAATGTATGAATGAATTGCTAATCAAATTGTTTACGTCATAGAGCAGGAATTAAATAATTTATTTGCTCAATATGGGCATGAATTGGTTTCTTAATAATGGCTGAATGTAAAACTTTAAATTGAGTAAAGATTACTAATTGAAGGCTGCATTGTAAAACTCCTACCTTGCAGTCTTTGATCCATCATCCAATATCCTATTCCCATACTGTCATGTTAAGTTTTAAATCAATGTGCTTACTCATAGTAAGAGTTGTTCAAATACAATTAAAGTTCTCAATATTAAATTTTGAATGTTATATTATGCACTCGGCTTCAAACCTTTTGAGGTTGGTAAAACGACATTTTAAAATTAATTCAAATAATGTATCATTTTGATTCAAACCTTTAGCCAAGATTCTGTAAAGTATTGTCAAAGCCAATTGCCAGAATGCTGCCTTGAAAGAACAAAAATGTTTGAAATAATGAAATAACGTTTGGAAAATCAGTTGCTGTTTTATGATAAATAAAAGTCAAATTCCAGACTTCAATATCCAGATATTTAAATAACTCATGATCATACTGTAAAATTGAGTATTATGATTCAAACGTGGTGAGATCAATCTTTTAAAGAGACTATATGGTAGTAAATGGATGATACTAGGTTGAAAATGGCAGTGCATCACTTATTGGCATATTTCTGCTTCCAGTATGGCTGCCAACATTTTCATGAGAAAACTAAAATGGACATCACAGGCACTCACCTATTTCAAGGAGGAACCTCTTACAAATACTTTAATCAGGATCTTGATGTACAATGGGACCTCAACAATTGCAATACTGGGAGGTACTAGCATTTTTCATCAACTACCAGAAGTAAAGTTTAAAAGAGTATATTGTGGTCTATACAACAACACGTATCTTGTTACGACAAGGGTGAGGAAGGGATTCAAAGCTTCCATCTTTTCCCTCTCATTGCTTCACCATAACAATTATTCTTTAAAATAAAGGTTCTGCTTTATCAACTTCATGAATACTTCACTTGTTATGTGCTGTGACTGTAAAAGAAGCAAATAAACAGGTTTAGATTAGATTACTTACAGTGTGGAAACAGGCCTTTCGGCCAAACAAGTCCACACCGACCCGCCAAAGCACAACCCACCCATACCCCTACATTTAACCCTTCTTACATAACACTACAAGCAATTTAGCATGGCCAATTCACCTGACCTGCACATCTTTTGGACTGTGGGAAGAAACCGGAGCACCCGGAGGAAACCCACGCAGACACGGGGAGAATGTGCAAACTCCACACAGTCAGTCGCCTGAGTCGGGAATTGAACCCGGGTCTCTGGCGTTGTGAGGCAGCAGTGCTAAACACTGTGCCACCGTGCAACCCACTCTTCTTCAGTTTTCAAAAAGAAAAGGAAATCCTATTTATTGCACCTAACCCAGTATAAATAAATTAATTTGAAAAGAACACTCAGAACACAAGCACAGTTCACACAAGCAGACAAATAAATTGCAGAGTGAAAGGATGGACTAAACAATTTACAACTCTGTTAAATTAAAGAAGCATATGGATCTTGAACGTTGGTGACTTGGTTAGATTCAAGCTGGATGTAGTGGTCCTCCTGGGTTCAGTAATGAGGTGGTAATAATGATGGTTGATTTCTTTCTCTTTTTTTCTCGAATCAGAAACTGCTAGGTCAATTTTCTCCTGTCTGTCTGTCTGTGTTGCATTATCAGATAACGTATGATCTTCACATGAAAGATCTTAGAACTAATGAATCAATGTCCAGAAGTTGGACAACAACATATTTGGGGGTAGGATTGTTGCTGTTCAGAACCTCCCACTTCCACTTAGATATCTTGTGCTCACTAGAACACCAGCCTGCCATGCTGCTCAATGCATCATATCCCATTCACTTACTGATACTGAAATTTCAAAATTTACATCTAAGTAGTCCACTTCTCATTCTCACACTCATCAATGAGATCTATCTGCCTCACACCTTGTTTTTGCAATCCCACAAACCTTCAACTATTCAGTTGCAACAGACACACATCATCCAAACGCATTGCAATCCATTCCTTGACCCCATTTTTTGTCTCTTACAGAACAAGGTATTGCAAAATAGAAGTGGCTCAAGAAATCTGGAACTTCTGATCCAGAAAGAGAAGATGGCTCTCAATGAGCTGAGTGCAATGACACATCTTGGCATGTTGAGAACATTGAGGATGACTGTATATTCCTGCCTAATGTCAGAAATTGTTACCCTTGAAAGAAGTAAATTAGAAAATTGCATGAATAACAATCTTCCAAAATTCTCTGAATTCAGAAACCAGTCATGTTACTATTGATGAAAGCTGAGAATGGAAAATGAAAAGATTACAGGCCACTCCTCCTGGCTCTAAAATTTAATTCTATTTGTCTCTCCACAGATGTTGCCAGACCTGCTGAGCATCTCCAGCATATTTTTGTTTGTTTCAGATTTCTAGAATCTGCAGAAGTGTGATTTTATTTGAAGGTCATTGAATATTTGTAGAACTGAGTTAGATAGATATTTGATTGACAAGAGAGTGAAAGGGTATGGGGCAGGTAGTAAAGTGGAGGTGAGGCCATAGTCAGAACAACCACGATCTTGTCAAATGGCACAGAGGCCAAAGAGCCAGATGGCATTCTTTAATAACTTAACTTATAAGTTCATACGATGTGATTAGACAAGATTTAGGATGCATAGGATGGGGAAGGAAGCTGCAGGGGATGGGCACAATTGAAATGTAGAGTTTATTCAAGGAACAGTGACTGCATGTCCTCAATAAGTATGTACCTGTCAGGCAAGGAAGAAGTGGTCGGGTGAGGGAGTCATGGTTTGCTAAAGAAATTGAATCTCTTATCAAGAGGAAGAAGGCTCATGAGAGGATGAGACATGAAGGCTCAGTTAAGGGGGTTGAGAGTTACAAGTTAGCCAGGAAAGACCTAAAGAGACAGCTAAGAAGAGCCAAGAGGAGACATGAGAAGTCATTGACAGGTAGGATCAAGGAAAATCCTAAATCTTTCTATAGGTATATCAGGAATAAAAGAATGACTAGAGAAAGATTAGGGCCAATCAAGGATAGTAGTGGGAAGTTGTTCATGGAGTCTTGAGGAGATAGGAGAAGTGCTAAATCAATATTTTTCATCAGTACTCATACTGGAAAAAGACAATGTTATCAAAGAGAAAACCAAGATACAGGCTATTAGACTAGACGGGTTGAGGTTCACAAGGAAGAGATGTTAGAATTACTAACATCCTCTAGCTATAACTCTTACCCTGTGGGATATACCTATTCCCTTCCATCACCAAAGTAAATATAACTGAATTGTGGTCACTATCACCAAAGTACTCACCTTCTTCCAAATCTAACACCTAGTTGGGTTCATTCCCCAGTACCAAATCTAATGTGGCCTTGTCCCTTGTTGGCCTGTCTACATACTGAGTTAGGAAACCCTCCTGCACACATTGGATAAAAACTGACCCATCTAAAGTACTCAGTCAATATTTGGAAAGTTAAAGACCCCATAGCAACTACCCTGTCACTCTCGCTCCTATCAAGGATCGCCTTTGCTATCCTATCCTCTACATCTCTGGAGCTATTTGGAGACCTATAGAAAACTCCCAACAGGGTAACCTCTCTTTTCTTATTTCTAATCTCAGCCCATATTACTTCAGTAGAAGAGTCCTCAAATATCCTTTCTGCAACTGTAATACTGTCCTTGACTAATGGTGCCACACCACCGCTTCTTTCACCATTTTCCCTGTTCTTACTGAAACATCTAAATCCCAGAATCTGCAACAACCATTCCTCTCCCTGTTCTATCCATGTCTCTGAAATGGCCACAACATCGAAATCCCAGGTACCAACCCATGCTGCAAGTTCTTATTCCAGATGTTCCTGCCGTTGAAGCAGACACACTTCAAACCAACATCTTACCTGCCAGTGCCTTCTTGTGATCTTGAACTTTTTGTTCTGACTTCACTATCCTCATCCTCCTGCATACTCAAACTACAATTTCAGTTCCCATCCCCCTGCTGACTTATTTTCAACCCACCCGAAGAGCATTAGCAAATTTCCCCCCCAGGATATTGTTATCCCTCTGGTACAGATGAAGACCATCCTGTTTGGAGAGGTCTCCCTACTGCAGAAAGAGCTCCAATTAACCAAAACCTTCCCTCCTGCACCATCCCTGTAGCCACGTGTTCAACTCCTCTCTCTCCCTATTCCTCGCCTCACTAGCACATGGCACGGGCAACAAACCAGAGACAACAACTCTGTTTGTTCTAGCTCTAAGCTTCCACCCTAGCTCTCTGAATTTCTGCTTTAAATTCCCATCTTTTTTCCTACATATGTCAGTGGTGCCTATGTGGACCACGACTTGGAGCTGCTCCCGCTCCACCTCAAGGATCCCGAAAACACAATCAGACACGTAATGAACCCTGGTACTTGGGAGACAACACACCAACCATGAATCTGTCTTGTTCCCACAGAACTTCATTTCTGTCTCCCTAACTATGGAGTCCCCAGTCTCTAATGTTCTGCTCCTCTTCCCTTCTCCTCTGAACAACAGGGACAGACTCTGTGCCAGAGGCCTGTGCTGCATTGCTTACCCCAGTAAGTCATTCCCCTCAGTAGTATCCAAGGAAAACCCTAAGGCTTTCTATAGCTATATCAGGAATAAAAGAATGATTAGAGTAAGATAGGGCCAATCAAGCATAGTAATAGGAAGTTGTGCATGGAGTCAGAGGAGAGAAGGGAAGCTGTAAATGAATACTTTTCACCAGTATTCACATTAGGAAAAAGACAACGTGGTCGAGGAGAATACTGAGATACAGGCTACTCGACTTCATGGGATTGAGGTTCACAAGGAGGAGGTATTAGTAATTCTGGAAAGGGTGAAAATAGATAATTCCCCTGGGCCAGATGAGATTTATCCAAGGATCCTCTGGGAAGCCAGGGAGGAGAATGCCGAGCCTTTGGCTTTGATCTTTATGTCGTCATTGTCTACAGGAGTAGTGTCAGAAGACTGGAGAATAGCATATGTTGTCCCCTTGTTCAAGAAGGGAAGAAGAGACAACCTTGGAAATTTTAGACCTGTGAGTCTTACTTTAGTTGTGGTAAAGTGTTGGAAAGGGTTAAAAGAGGTAGGATTTATAATCATCTGAAGAGGAGTACATTGATTAGGGATACTCAACACGGTTTTGTGAAGGGTAGGTTGTGCCTCACAAACCTTATTGAGTTCTTTGAGAAGATGACCAAACAGGTGGATGAAGGTAAAGCTGTTGATGTGGTGTATATGGATTTCAGTAAGGCCTTTGATAAGGTTCCCCACGTTTATTGCACAAAGTACGGAGGCATAAGATTGAGGATGATTTAGTGGTTTGGATCAGAAATTGGTTAGCTGAAAGAAGGCAGAGGGTGGTGGTTGATTGGAAATATTCATCCTGCAGTTCAGTTACTAGTGGGGTACCATAAGGATCTGTTTTGGGTCCATACTGTTTGTCATTTTTATAAATGATCTGGATGAGAGTATAGTAGGATGGTTTAGTAAATTTGCGGATGACACTGAGGTCAGTAGAGTTATGGATAGTGATGGAGAACGTTGCAGGCTACAGAGAGACATTGATAAGCTGCAGAGCTGGGCTGAGAAGTGGCAAATGGATTTAGTGCAGAAAAGTATGAGGTGATTCACTTCGGAAGGAGTAAAAGCAATGCAGAGTACGGGGTTAATGGTAAGATTCTTGGTAGTGGAGATGAGCAGAGAGATCTCAGTATCCAGATAGATAGATCGTTGAAATTTGCCACCCAAGTTGATAGGGTTGTTAAGAAGGCATACAGTGTGTTAGCTTTTATTGGTAGAGGGATTAAGACTTGGAACCATGAGATCATGCTCTAGCTGTACTCAACTCTGGTGCAACTACATTTGGAGTATTGTCTACAGTTCTGGTCACCACATTATAAGAAGGATGTGGAAGCTTTGGAAAGGGTTGAGAGGAGATTTACGAGGATGTTGCCTGGTATGGAGAAAAGATCTTACGAGGAAAAGCTGAGGGATTTGAGGCTGTTTTTGTTAGCGTTGAAAGTTGAGAGGCGACTTAATTGAGACATATAAGATAACCAGAGGGTAAGATAGGTTGGACAGTGAGAGCTTTTTTCCTCAGATGGCGATGGCTAACACAAGAGGACATAGATTTAAAATGAGGGGTGATAGATATAGGACAGATGTCAGAGGTAATTCCTTTACTCAGAGAGTAGTAGGGGCGTGGAATGCCTGCAACTGTAGTAGACTTGCCAACTTTAAGGGCATTTAAATGGTCATTGGCTAGGCATATGGATGAGAATGGAATAGTATAGGTTTAATGGCCTTCAGATTGGTTCGACAGGTTCGTACAACATCGAGAACCAAAGGGCCTGCACTGCGCTGTAGTGTTCTATGTTCTATGTTCTTTGGAAAGTGGAAAAATAGATAAGTCCCCTGGGCCAGATGGGATTTATCCCAGGATTCTCTGGGAAGCCAGGGGGGAGATTGCAGAGCCTTTGGCTTTGATCTTTACGTTGTCATTGTCTACAGGAATAGTGCCAGAAGACTGGAGGATAGCAAATGTTGTCCCCTTGTTCAAGAAGGGGAGTAGAGAAAACCCTGGT
This sequence comes from Chiloscyllium plagiosum, assembly GCF_037043375.1. Taxonomy (NCBI): domain Eukaryota; kingdom Metazoa; phylum Chordata; class Chondrichthyes; order Orectolobiformes; family Hemiscylliidae; genus Chiloscyllium; species Chiloscyllium plagiosum. The sequence continues at coordinate 26,224,237 of NW_028270142.1, read as the reverse complement.
AATTATAGAGGAGTGAGCCTTACTTCGGTTGTGGGTGAAGTGTGGAAAGGATTATAAAATATAGGAATTATAATCATCTCGAGAGGAATAAGTTAATTAGGGATAGTCAACACAGTTTTGTGAAGGGTAGGTCATGACTCATAAACCATATTGAGTTCTTTGAGATGGTGAACAAACAGGTGGATGAGGGTAAAGAGATTGATGTCATGTTTATGGATTTCAGTAAGGCATTTAATAAGGTTCCCCATGGTAAGCTATTGCACAAAATGTGGAGGCATAGGATTGCAGGTGATTTAGCAATCTGAATCTGAAATTGGTTTGCTGAAAGAAGACAGAGGGTGGTAGTTGATGGAAAATGGTCATCCTGGAGTTCAGTTACTAGTGGTATACCACAACGATCTGCCACTGCTATTTGTCATGTTTATGAATGACTTAGGTGAGGTTGTAGAAGGATGGGTTCACCATTTTTCAGGTGACATTAAGGTCAGTAGAGTTGTGGATAGTGCCAAAGGATGTTGCAAGTTACACAGGGGCATAGATAAGCTGCAGAGCTGGGTTGAGAGATGGCAAATGGAGTTTAATGTAGAAAGTTGTGAGATGATTCACTTTGGAAGGAGCAAAAGGAATAAAGAGTACTGGACTAATAGTAAGATTCTTGGTAGTACAGATGAGTAGAGAGATCTCGGTGTCCATATACATAGATCCTTGAAAGTTGTCACCCAGGTTGATAGAGTTGTTAAGAATGCATACGGTGTGTTAGCTTTTATTGGTATAGGGATTGAGTTTCGGAGCCACAAGGTCATGCTGTAGCTGCACAAAACTCTGGTGTGGCCACACCTGGATTATTGCGTACAGTTCTGGTCACCACATAAAAGGAAGGATGTGGAAGTTTTAGAAAAGGTTCAGAGGAGATTTACTAGGATGTTGCCTGGTATGGAGGGAAACTCTTATGAGAAAAGGCTCAGGGACTTGAGGCTGTTTTCATTAGAGAGAAGAAGGTTGAGAGGTGACTTATTTGATACATATAAGATAATCAGAGGATTAGATAGAGCGGACAATGAGAGCTTTTTTCCTTGGAGACTAGTATGTGGGGACATCGCTTTAAATTGAGGGGTGATAGATATAGGACAGATGTTAGAGGTCGTTTCTTTACTCAGAGAATAGTAGGGGTGTGGAATGCACTGCCTGCAACAATAGTGGACTCGCCAACTTTAAGGGCATTGAAATGGTTTTTGGATAAACATATGGATAAAAATGGAATAGTGTAGAGTATAGGTTTCAGATTGGTTCCACAGGTCGGCGCAACATCAAGAGCCAAAGGGCCTGTACTGCACTGTAATGTTCTGGGCTCAATGTTCTATGTTATGTTTATATTAAAAGACCAGGCCTTGTGGAGTCATGTGATATTGTTAATCAATTTTTTAAAAACTTGCTAAAGTAAACATTGCACAAATGGAATTCAAGTCGCCTGGACTGCTTTAATTTGCACCAATTTTACAATTCTTCCTTCCGTCCATTCTTCACTCTTAACCATCCTTCTGTCTTTTACATTCGGCCTCTGTACCATCTGCTGTCTTGCTCCTCCTCTGTCAAAAGTATAAAAATAGCTTATTTTCCAACACTTACCAGTTTTGAAGGAGAGTCACACCAGACCCAAAATATTAACTTCATTTCTCTCCACAAGTACTGCCAGACATGCTGACTTTCTCCAGCATTCTCTGTGTTTTTCTTTCATCTTCACTACTCTGTTGGTGCTTTCTCTCTCTCTCTCCTTCTCCTGAGACTGCTGTGGTGTCTATAAGAAGAAAATCAGAAGATTTCCTTCTTCACCACTGATGCACAGTGGCAGCAGTGAATACCATCTCCAAGATGCAATGCAGTAACTCACTGAGGCTCCTTCAACAGAAGTGTCCAAATACACAGCCCCTACCACCGAGAAAGAAAAGGGCATCTGTGCATGAGAACACCCCTGCCTCCATGTTGCCTCCAAATCACACACATCCTTGGAAGTGCGTCACTGTTTGCCTATTGTTACAAGCTCAAATTCCTGTAACAGCACAGTGAATTGGCCTAAACTCTAAGGACAGCAACTGGTTAAGAAGGCAGCTCAGCTCACCTTCTCAAGGTCAATTCAAGATGGATAATAAATGCTCGCCTAATAAAAGACAACTAAATCACATGGACGTAAGGAAAATAGTTGTATCATGTCCAAAAGTGTAAGTAATACTTAAATTTTATGTGGCATTAAAGAATGCAAAAGGATTTTAGAATAAAAAGATAGTCTTTGTTTTTGAAATTTAATGTTAATTTTTTTTCAAGACCATTTTAACAATAGAATAAATGTCAGAGTTCCTTTTGAGGATTAGTTGGATGGTCAAGAATGTTGAAAGGAGGACTTTGGATCCAACTGTTAAAAGTAAGCTGACAGCAATTGATTGGACTTGGCAGAGATGAGGAAGCTTTTCTTTTCAAGAGTTGGAAGGAACAACATGTTCCACTTAAGTGTGTGCCATTGCAGTGACAGAACTGAAATTTGTCTGAACAGTTCATCAAAGCAAGTTTGAATGATAACAAAAATGAGGATTTTAAAGCAAAACTTTTCAGTACTTTTGACAAATGTTATCATCTTTATGAAAGGCCTGTTGTGGGCTTTGGTTCTATAACAAATTTTGTCAATAATGCATTGTCATTAATAACTATAAAAAATAAACGTACAGTAGAAAATGTGAAGAGCTTCCTGCCATAATTATAGAGGTTTTAGATGAGATGGGTCACAATGTAAGTTGCAATCTGGTCACCTAACGTTGCCAGATTAATAACAGAGTCCTCATAGTCTAGAAAAGGATGTAGATTCCATTTACTGCAAACAAACCATTTTAGCACAAGGGACAGAATTGAGAGTACAAGGGCTCCTGCCATGTTACCACATCCCTTCATCACTGCCACCTTTCTTTTTTATTTGTTCACGGGATGTGGGTGTGGTTGGCTATGCCAGCATTCGTGCCCTTTTTCACGGCTCTCAAACAGGAGATGGTCAGCAGTCTCCTTGAACCGCTGCAGTCCATGAAGTCACAAGCAAAAGCGCAAGGCATTAAAGAGAACTTAAATAAAAAGTGCAGGGGAGTTGTTAAGGTGGAACCTTGGGAAAAAAAACATGAAAGATCAGGAGGTCCTGAATTAATGGAAAAAGATAAAGTGTTACACCTCACAGGGGAACTGCTCTGAAAATCAAGCTGCACTATTTCAGAAGTTGCCACAAAAGATAAAGTTTTTGAAAGTATGCAGAATTCTCCAATTTATTTGTCTTACACACCTAGTTTGACCGCAAACACAGATCAGGTTTCTACATGTAAAGAACTTCTATTGTTGCAAACAAGTAGATTCTAGCCACAGGTAAACAATTATGACCAATTGATATATAACTCTACTAAATGAAAATCTAACCCCCTTGTTCACACACATTGTTCACACTCCATTGTTCACACACATACAGATAGATACAAACAGAAAAGAAAAATGGTTATTATGAATGCTTGGAAAATGCTGGGAAATCAATTTAATGGTCACTGTTCACAGATTCTGATGAGGTAATACTTGTGCTTATCAGAATACTATTTGTCAATCTTCCTTCACGGAGGCTTTCGTTTGTTTGCAAGAGGCACAAGATGACTGGTTCACACTTATAAATGGTCTCTGACTTATTAATTAGAAGTCACAGCTTACAGCAACTGCTGAAGGAAAATAAATTGGTTTTCTTCAGGATTAAAGTATTTTTCTTAACTACAGAGAAAAGATACAGCTCCTGAGCTTGCAGCTATCTGATGGCTTCTTACTATCTTGTTCACAGCTCCAAGCTGTTTAGCTACCTGGGAATCAATCTCAAGGTTGATAGCAGGCAGAACGCTTGCCATTGATCATTAGTCATTAGCCCATAGAATAATCAGCTACTTGTCGCCAGTTAAATTGTCATACATAGATCTTCTGTCCAGTTCATCTGCAAACCATCTACTATTGAAGTCTGGAAACTACAGGGCTGCGGTCTGACATTGGTGGTGGGTCCATTGTTGGAGGCAATTTTGAAAGGTAGGATTTACATGAAGAGGCAAAGAATGATAAGGGATAGTCAGCATGGTTTTGTGAGGGAATTTGTGTCTCACAAACTTGATTGAGTCTTTTGAGGAAATAACCAAAAAGATTGTTGAAGGCAGAGCAGTAGATGTTGTTTACTTGGACTTGAGTAAAAGTTTTGATAAAGTTCCTCATGATGGTCTAATTAGTAAAGTTAGATCACATGACATTCAGGATGAACTTGCCAATTGGATATAAAACTGGCTTTATGGTCACCCTGTTATAGGAAGGATATTACTAAACTGGAGAGGGTTCAGAAAAGTTTTACCAGGATGTTGCTGGGAATAGAAGTTTTAAGTGATAAAAATAATCTAGATAGGCTGCAACATTTTTTACTGGAGCTTAGATGATTAAGGTGTAACCTTAGAGAGATTTATAGAATCATGAAGGACATGGATAAAGTAAATAGCAAAGACCTTTTTCCCAAATTGGGGGAGTTCAGCACAAGGGGCATTTTTTTATTGTGAGAGGCGAAAGATTGAAAAAGGACATTGGGGCAACTTTTTTATACAGTGAGTGTTTTGTGGAATGAACTGACACAGAAAGTGGTAGATGCAGGTACAGTTCCAATGTTTAAAAGATATTTGGATAAGTTCATGAATAGGAAAGGTTTGGAAGGATATGGGCCAAACACAGACAGGTGAAAGAGGTGAGACAGATGGGAACATGGTTAGCGTGGACTAGCTGGATTGAAGGATATGTTTCCATGCTGTATTACTCCATGAGTCTATGTAAGCAGAAACAAAAATAGATGCCAAAACTCATCAAGTCCAGCAGCATCTGTGGTAGATGGTAGTGTTAACATTTTGAGTCTGATCACTGTTTTTGTTTCAAATCTCCAGCACTTGCAGTTCTTTGTTTTATTATAGCTGTGTAAACAATTCTGACAATGAGTGTCAGATTTCTTGTTTTCAATGGTTAAGTTGATCTCCCAGCAGTTTTTTTAAGAGAATGTGGATAAGTTGTCAAGAACAGAACATAGAACCCAGATGGGTTTTTTCTGACAAACAATAATGGATTCATGGTCATCGTTGGATTCTTAATTCCAGATCTTTATTAAATTTAGAGTCCACCATCTGCTGCAGTAGGATTCAAACACAGAACATAATTTGGTGGACATATTTAATGTGTGGTACTAGACCCTGTCAAATCTTTGGAAATGTCTTATTGATGTCTAATTAGTGAAGCATCTAACAGTTGCAGCAGGTCTAATGTCTTATAAAATATAGCTGATAGAATCAGAAAAAGCAATGTGTTTTCCTTTCGTAATTAGATTTGGAGACATTTAAACCAGATAAACATATCAAATTAGTTCACAGATCAGCCATCATTTCATTGAATGGTACAACAGATTCCCAGGCCTACTGTTGTTCCTATGTTCCTAGGTTTATTTTTATTGTTTGAAATCCAGCATCTGAGGGCAAAGACATTGCACAAAGTCATCAGAGGCAATGTTACAAAGGGATCAAATAAAGCTGAGGTGCATTAATGCACTGTTGTTCCTTCTTTTCATCGATTGCACATTTAACGCATCAGTTAATGAATTAACAGAAGTTACAGACTAAGGTAAAGTTAGTTTGGGATGTTTCAGGCTTTTAATTTGCAAGGTATAATCAAGTCGTCTTTAATGGCAGAATGATAGTCTATCATGTACTATTGGTAAATCTGACAGGTGGGGAAGATTGAGGTACAAACCTTTTCCGCTACCTGGGAAAAATAAATACTAGCTAGTTGGCTGACACAAATAGTGGGACCAGAATGTCAAAGTTTATCATTGCTGAGCAGTAAGCTGGAGCAATCTTCAGAATATATAAACACTTTATAGTTTTTTCCAGAACAATCAGCTACAAGCAATGCAGTGCAAAGATAAGAAGAAAATATGCTAGAGGTAGGATTAAGCTCAAAGGGAAGATTTGAAAAATTAACAGAATTATTGGTCTGATCATGGTTATGTGTGGGTTGATTGATGAGCTGCTCAATGTCGTTCAGGATTGAAAAAACTTGGCATTGCTGTTAGGCTCATCAGCAGAAGAAGCAAAGTGGTGCCTTGTTGTTGAACTTCACAATAATAGGTATTTCACTTGGCAAGAAGTTCAAGCTTTCTTTTCTTGACAAACTGTTGAAACCTTCTGTGGATTTTTAATTTATTTTATACAGTCACAGGATGAGCATATTGCTGGTTAGGCCGGCATTTACTGCCTATCCCAGACGGCAATTAAGAGTCAACCACATTGTTGTGGGTCTGGATGTATGGGATATTCATGAACCAGACGGGACTTTCTGACAAACAATAATGGATACATGGTCGTCATTGCATTTTTAATTCCAGATTTTTACTAAATTCAGAGCCCACCATCTGCTGCACTAGGGTTCAAACCCAGGTCCCCAGAACATTGCCTGGGTCTCTGGATTAACAGTCCAGTAATAATACCACTAGGCCATTGTCTCCTCTAGAATTGTCAGGAATAGAACAAAGGGAAGAATTTGCCTCCCACAGTAATATAATAGATATGAAAGACATGGTCCTAGATGGTTCAAATGGTTGAAATAAGATTGCAATCATCAGGCTGAGCTTGTATATGGAAGAAAGTGAGGACTGCAGGTGCTTGAGATCAGAGTCAAAACGTATGGTGCTGCAAAAACACAGCTGGTCAGGGAGCATCCGAGGAGCACAAGAGTTGATGTTTTGAGCATAAGCCCTTCATTAGTGCATTCCTGACAATGAGCCTATGCTTAAAATGTCAACTCTCCTGCTCCTGAGATGCTGCCTGACCGGCTGTGCTTTTCCAGCACCACACTTTTTGACTCTGAGCTTGTATATGATTCATTTTAGTGAAGCGAAATGAGAAGGAAAGTTAGAAGATATTCTGCTTTCAAGCTAGAACTCCCAAAACCAGGACCTATAGCCTCCATACCAATGTGCACAAAACATTTCTTGAATAATAATAATTTGAAGTTGAATCTCTCAAAAAGAGAAAAATGGGAGGTAGAAAAGAAACCAATAATAGAAATATATCTAGGATGACAAAGAAAAGTTCCATCAGTATTTGCAAAAATACTGAGAGACTGGCATTTCAATAGCATGTTAAAAATGTATAATTCATATATGTTATGTGGGGAAAGTTTATGATACAGTATATATTGATGAGGAATTTGCACTTTAAAGTAAAGGTTAAGAAGTTGCGATTTTCTGTGAATGTAAAAGGAGAAATCGGAAAGCAATTGAAACAATGAACTGAAGACATTTCCAAGGAAGTACGTGATCTAACTCAGATACCTATGAAATTAATTGAAGTGTTTACAAATTTGAACTTCTATGCTACATAGAGGAAACAGACCATGGTTTCAGTTCTGGACCATAGTTTTGTAACCACAGCCAAGGTTTAATTTGTAAAGTTTCCAAGCTGTGAGAGTGAGCAAAGAAGTTTTCAAGATGTTCAAACTGAAAAGAAGTTCAGACCATCAGAAATGGAAAGAAATCTTTAGGCCATCAAAATTGGAAAGCTTCAGTTAAGTAAGAAAATGCAAGAGTGACACCAGTGAAATTGAGTATTTATAATGATATTATTGGAAAAAAGGTTGATTTTTTTAGTTGTTTATGTTAATATTTTTCTAAATGTAGCTTTGCTTTTGCTAACATTATCAGCATTTATGATTCACCTCTAAGTGCTTGTGGGCTGCTTTCTAGAATTGTTGCAGTCTGTTTGACATAGACGCACGTAAAGTGGAAAGAGCGTTACCCAACAACAGTAAAGGAAGGTATTATATATTTTCAGGTTGGGATGGTGAATGACTTAGGAGGGACTTTGCAGATGGAAGTATTTCTGTTGTCATTGTATTACAAGTGGGAAGTAACATTCATGTCTCACACTGCCAGACATTAATCCTTTCCATCAAGACAGAATCTAACACTGCTCCTCAGAGCTCCATGGCAATACCATCATGGAAACTCCTCAGCATCAACATTTTGCTGGTCACCATTGAGCAGCAACTTGACTGAGCTAGCCACATAAATGCAATTGCTGCAAAAGCAGACCAGAGGCTGGATATACCAGAGGCCAGTCAGAGGAAATAAAAATCAGGAATGAAGTAAAGCATCCTCTATGCTCTTTATCATCTGTTTTACAGGATTACACAGTTAATATCTATTTTTGTCAGTAACACATCGTGCAATTCTAAGAAGTGCGCTGAACAAATGTCAGGGAAAGATTGTCCAAGAAAGATATGCACTTTCTTCTTCTCCAGGTAGCAGCTTCAGTTATTCACAAGTTGCAAAGGGGTAGGGAAGGATGGCTGGCCCGGGTGGAGCTCAACCATAAGACTATAAGACATAGGAGTGGAAGTAAGGCTATTCCGCCCATCAAGTCCACTCCACCATTCAATCATGCCACTTACCCGCACTCTCACTGGATCGCTTAATTCCTTGCAAGATTAAGAATTTATCACTCGCTGCCTTGAAGACATTTAACATCCCGGCTTCCACTGCACTCTGCGGCAATGAATTCCACAAATTTAAACCCTGTTAAACTCTGCTCTGTTATTGTTATTAGATTAGATTAGATTACTTACAGTGTGGAAACAGGCCCTTCGGCCCAACAAGTCCACACCGACCCGCCGAAGCGCACCCACCCAGACCCATTCCCCTACATTTACCCCTGCACCTAACACTACGGGTAATTTACGATGACCAATTCACCTAATCTGCACATTTTTTTTTGGACTGTGGGAGGAAACCGGAGCACCCGGAGGCAACCCACGCAGACACGGGGAGAATGTGCAAACTCCACACAGTCAGTCGCCTGCCTCAGGTCTTTGAACCCAGGTCTCTGGCGCTGTGAGGCAGCAGTGCTAACCACTGTGCCACCGTGCCGCCCACATTCTGAAACACATGCTAGCAATCTAAAGCACTGAAGAAATGGCTGGCCATCCCACAACAGCCCACCCCCCTTATTGGCTCCTGTGTTTATATTCTCTTACAATTTAATCTAGACAGGAAGCAAAGGTGGTCAGAGTGATCATTCACTCTAAAGAATGAATTACAGTAAAACTTGATGAAAAATGAACTGTATTTATTCTCCCCTTGTGTACTCTTCAGTTGAATATTTCACTTGTGTCTTTTTACAACCTCAGTATTTTTTTTAATGTGTTGCAATCAAACAGGAATTTAGCATTCCTGTCAACAAATCACAGAATAACAGGAAAATAAAAGACGTTTTGAAGTGGCAATAATAAAATATTACAACCTGCAATATATGTACACTGTGTCTTTCAATCTGGGTGCTATTTGCTTGTTGCAGGTGAATGATTTCATAAATGCCATATTGCATTAAATTTGGCCTGGCTTTAGGACACCTTGCAAATTACTAGTGGCATGACATGTTGCTCAGCATTATTGATGCTGAATCTTTGCATTTTTGTGGTTGACCCTGTTAAACCTGTATTAATCCGCATATAAAGATTTCTTTCATTACCCTCTCATGGAACTTTATTGCCCACCTGTAGACATAAAACCTTGGCAAAGAATTTTGATTTGCACTTTTAGAAACATCAACCGAATGACTGCTCCATCAACCAAGCAACAGAAGCTTGAAGCTTGAAACAAATTTGCCTCCAAGCATCAATAAGGTGTTGCTGTGAATTGTAGACATAAAGTAGTGTCTCTCTGTAACATAACAGTCAGGAAAGGTGGAAACTCAGCTGGTTCTCAATCAGAGCTCTCTGGCAGGTTGGAACTGGAAATGATACTAGGGTGAGTTGGCCTCAATTGAACTCAACAATTTTTTGCGAGCCTTTGAGACTCACTGCTGTTGCTCATAACCTCAAATAATAATGACTTCAAATTTCCTGGGATTTTATTGAGGTGCTTCCAGCCATCAACTTATTGAAAAAGAACTGCAGCAGGTAAACATCACCTTTTCGTGACTTCAGAAAGCATCAAAGTACTTTGCAATCAATAAAATATTTGTCAAAGTGCAGCTACTGTAGTAATGTGGGAAATCTAGCCACCACCCACAACCAACGATGAGATAAATAACCATTTTAAGTAACAAAAGTTGCTGCTTATTTGATGGCAAACAATTTTAATTGCATTTCTGCCGACCATTGACATCATGCTGTAGTTGCAATGCAAATTACAATCATATAGAGCCATAGAGATGTACAGCATGGAAACAGACCCTTCAATCCAACTTGTCTATGCTGACCAGATATCTCAACCCAATCTAGCCCCACCTGCGAGCCCCTGTCCCATGTTGCTCCAAACCTTTCCTATTCATATACCCATCCAGATGTCTTTTAAATATCGCAATCGTACTAGCTTCTACCACTTCCTTTGGCAGCTCATTCCATGCACCTACCACTGTCTGTGTGAAAACAATGCCCTTTAGGTCACTTTTATATCTTTCCCCTCTCATTTTAAACCTATGCCCTCTAATTCAGGACTCCCCGACCCCAGGGAAGAGACTTTGTTGATTTATCCTATCCATGCCCCTAATGATTTTATAAACCTCGATAAGGTCATTCTTCAGCCTCTGGCCAGGGAAAACAGTCCTAGCCTATTCAAACTCTCCCTATAGCTCATATCCCCCAACCCTAGCAACATGCTTGTAAATCTTTTCTGAACCCTTTCAAGTTTCACAACATCCTTCCGATAGGAAGGAGACCAGAATTGCACTCAATATTCCAACAGTGGCCTAAACCAATGTCCGGATGCTGCCTGAATTGCTGTGCTCTTCCAGCACCACTGATCCAGAATCTGGTTTCCAGCATCTGCAGTCATTGTTTTTACCTCCTAAACCAATGTCCTGTACAGCCGCAACATGACATCCCAACTCCTGTACTCAATACTCTGACCAATAAAAGAAAGCATACCAAATGCCTTCTTCACTATTCTTCCTACCTACGACTCCACCTTCAAGGATCTATGAACCTGCACTCCAAGGTCTCTTTGTTCAGCAATACTCCTGAGGACCTTACCATTAAGTGTATAAGCCCTATTACGATTTGTTTTCCCAAAATGCAGCACCTCACATTTATCTAAATGGAATTCCATTTGCCATACCTCAGCCCATTGGCCCATCTGATCAAGATCCCATTATATTTTGAGGTAACCTTCTTCACTGCCCATGACACCTCCAATTTTGGTGTCTTCTGCAAACTTACTAACTATACCTTCTATGTTCACATCCAAATCATTTATATAAAGAAGTGAACTCAGCACCGAGCCTTGTAGCACACCACTGGTCACAGGCCTCCAATCTGAAAAACAACCCTCCACCACCACCCTCTGTCTTCTACCTTTGAGCCAGTTCTGTATCCAAATGGCTAGTTCTCCCTGTATTCTGTGAGATCTAACCTTGCTAATCAGCCTCCCATGGGGAACCTTGTCGAATGCCTTACTGAAGTCCATAGAGATCACATCTATTGCTCTGCCCTCATCAATCCTCTTTGTTACTTCTTCAAAAAACTCAAGTTTGTGAGACATGACTTCCCATGCACAAAACCATGTTGATTATCACTAATCAGTCTTTGCCCTTCCAAATACATGTACATACTGTCCCTCAGGATTCCCTCCAACAACTTGCCCACCACCAACATCGGGCTCACTGGTCTATAGTTCCCTGGTATGTCCTTACCACCTTCTTAAACAGTGGCACCACGTTAGCCAACCTCTAGTCTTCCGGCACCTCACCTGTGACTATTGATGATATAAATATCTCAGCAAGGGGTCCAGCAATCACTTCTCTAGCTTCCCACAGAGTTGTAGGGTATATCTGGTCAGGTCCTGGGGATTTATCCACTTTTAAGCATTTCAAGACATCCAGCGCTTCCTACTCTGTAATATGGACATTTTTCAAGATGCCACCATCTATTTCCCTACATTCTATGCCTTCCATGTCTTTTTCCACAGTAAACAATGATGCAAAATACTAGTTTAATATCTCCCCATCTCCTGTGGCTCCACACAAAGGCCGTCTTGCTGATCTTTGAGAGGCCTTGTTCTCTCCCTAGTTACCCTTTTGTCCTTAATGCATTTGTAAAAACCCTTTGGATTCTCCTTAACTCTATTTGCCAAAGCTATCTCATGTCCCCTTTTTGCCCTCCTGATTTGCCTCTTAAGTATACTCCTCCTTCCTTCATACTCTTCTAAGGATTCATTTGATCTACCTGACATATACATTCTTCTTTTTCTTAACCAAATGCTGAAATTCTTTAATCATCCAGCATTCCCTATACCTACCAGCCGTTCCTTTCACCCTAAGAGCAATACACTTTCTCTGGACTCTTGTAATCTCATTTCTGAAGGCTTCCCCTTTTCCAGCTGTCCCTTTACCTGCGAACATCTGTCTCCAAACAGCTTTTGAATGTTCTTGCCTAATTCCATCAAAATTAGCTTTCCTCTAATTTAGAACTTCAACTGATAGATCTGGTCTAACCTTTTCCATCACTATTTTAAAACTAATAGAATTATGGTCGCTGGCCCCAAAGTGCTCCCCCTCTGGCACCTCGATCACTTGCCCTGCCTTATTTCTCAAGAGTAGGTCAAGTTTTGCACCTTCTCTACTGGGTACATCCACATATTGAATCAGAAAATTATCTTCTACATACTTAACAAATTATTCTCCATCTAAACCCATAACTTATGTTTGGAAAGTTAAACTCCCTGACCATAACCACCCTATTATTCTTACAGATAACTGACATCTCCTTACAAATCTATTTCTCAATTTCTCTCTGATAATGCAATCCCAGTCAGGTGATCATCCCTTTCTTATTTCTCAGTTTCACCCAAATAACTTCCCTGGATGTATTTCCAGGAATATCCTCCCTGAGTACAGCTGGAATGCTAGTCTTCTTCAAAAATGCCACTCCTACTACTCTCTTGCCTCCCTTTCTATCCTTCCTGTAGCATTTGTATCCTGGAACATTAGCTGCCAGTCCTGTCCATCCCTGAGCCACATTTCTGTAATTGCTATGATATCCCAGTCTCATATTCCTAACCATGACCTGAGTTTATCTGCCTTCCCTGTTAAGCCTTTATCAGTCTAACCTTGTTCTCTGCTTTGTCCCTGCCTGCCCTGACTGTTTGACTCACTTCTTTTCTCAAATGTACCAGTCTCAGATTGTTCTCTTTCTTCACTAACTCCCTGGGTCCTACCCTCCCACTTTAATAGTTTAAACTCTCCTGAGCAGCTCTAGCAAATCTCCCTGCCAGTATATTAGTCCCCTTCCAATTCAGGTGCAATCCATCCTTCTTGTACATGTCATTTCTACCTGAGACAAGATTCCAATGATCCAAAAATGTGAATCCTTTTCCCATACACTAGATCCTTAGCTATGCATTAATCTGTTCTGTCCTCCTACTCCTTCCCTCACTAGCTCGCAACATCAGTTGTAATCCAGATATTACTACTCTTGAGGATCTCTTTTTTAGATTACTGCCTAACTCTCTATATTCTCCCTTCAGAATCTCATCTTGTTCCTTTCCTATGTCATTGGTTCCAATGTGGACAATGACCTCCTGCTGGTCCCTCTCCCCTTTGATAACATTCTGCACCCTCTCTGAGAGATCCTTGATCCTGGCACCAGGGAGGCAACACACCAGTCTGATTTTTCGCTGCTGGCCACAGAAATGTCTATCCCTGCCTCAGAATGAGAGTTCCACATCACAATTGATCTCTTGGAAATGGACGCACCCCTCATTGCATTACAGCCAGTCTCAATACCAGAAACTTGGTTGTTCTTGCTATATTCCCCTGAGAATCCATCATGCCCTAGATTTGCTTGAAATAAGGATAGCCCCAGAAGACTCCTGCACTACCTACCCACCTCTCTTATCTTTCCAGGAATTAACCCATCTCTGTGACTGTATCTGCAACTTTTCTCCATGCCTATAACTTTTCTCCATTACATCTCCTTGCTCTTGTAAATTTTTTATTACCTCTAACTGTCTCTCTAACCAATCCATTCAATCTGATAGGATTCACAATCAATGGCATTTATTGCAGATATCATCCTTAGTAACATGTAAACTCTCCCTGAACCCCCACATCTGACACGAAGAGCATGTCACTCAACTAAAGGCCATTTTTCCTTCTTCCAATCTCAATTAAACATATAATTAAGGACAAACCCACTCTACTCACTACTGTAGACTTACAGCAAGGCCACACTTGAAAATATTCATTCACCTGTTTCTGTGCTGTGACCTCTCCCAAACAGGTTCCTCCAAGCTTAAGTGTGAAATTAGTTTATTAATTTTCCTAGACACACTCCAGTGTCCAGCAATGCATAAATTCAAACAGCAAAGGCAGTAACTGTGCAGATTCACTGCTGTGTCAGTTAGCAGTATGGGTTTCTTTCTCTCTCTCTGTCTCTCCTGTACTGACCTCATTGTGTGCTGCCTTTGTCTGTTCATCTTCCTTTTAAAAGTGCTGTTGCTATGACTCTTTTTTTCTCCAAAGTTCCAAAACAATGCAACTGCATTTAAAACAGCAATTGCTGCTCCTGCAATTTGAGGAAATCACCTCCAACACCTAAAATTCCTCAAAAAAGGAGCAGCTTCTTACAGCCAGAAATTTTTCAGGAACTCCATATCAATGGACAATCAATTCATGACGTCAATGTCACATCTGGGATCCCCGGCTATCATCTTCTTATTACCTTAACCAATTAAAAGGTGATAAAGAGGCTGAAAAAAATGTCCGCAACGTAAATGAGGTGTATTAGTGTAATCAAAATAAAGAAAGATAGAAGAAATAAAGAGATGAAAAGGAAAGGCATGGAAAAAGATTCCTAAAGAAAGAAGCGAAAAACAAACGTACATATGAACATGAGGTTGTAACATAGTCCTGCTTAGCGAGTTGCTATGGTATTCCGTGGGAATTATGAAACTTACTTATTCCGTCAAGTGTGATCAGAAATGATGAAAATAATTAATGCAAAAATGCTATCAAATTGAAACTGCGATTCCATAGCTTCATTGCTCTATTTCGAGCCCTCATGCGTAAGTGTCCTTTCATAACTATAAACCGCAGATTGCAACACAAATTTCAAAGATCAATTATCCAATTTATGGATGCAAAATGGGCACAAATAAATTGAATTGATCCTCCACTGATTCAAGACAGATGCTGCAGTAACGTCTGTAACTGCTTTCTTTCAACATCGGCAAATCGACAGCGGAGCCCACACTGATTGTACCTGATTGTATTGAGGGCTCTGCTCAGCCAAACCACTAATTCTGCAAGCAACAGAGGAATAGGTAATGGAAACCAGTCAGAGTAGATGCCAGATAAGCATTAGGTCAAATGTAAGGGTGGTAACAGCGAGAGAGCACGAAGACCAGACAGTGCTTCAATGTGCAGAGGTGACGCCACTAAATGCAGAGGCATGACTGCATCATGTATGGTGATCCATTGTGGTGTGAGTAAGTGATTGACAACAATTGGCCAAAGTGGGTCTTGGAAAATAACGGTGTAATTCAACTACTGCATTTTTGTGGCCCAGTCAGTATAAGTTTGCTGCAGACAACAAAATGAGCTCAGACTGTACTGCTGCTTCATTGATTAAGACAAGTCTTAAGACAAGCCATTTGGTTTTGAATGGTGACTAGGCTCCTACCCTATGCAAAGACTGTCGACATTTCAGAAAAATAATCTGAGATTTGCAAAGGAGGAATGGGGATCAAATTGAACTTCAACAGAATGAAAAACAGGCGCAACTGAATTATTCCTAACCATGGAAGAACCACAGACACAATGAAATTTGATTATAACATTACCAGAAGCTGTACAAATTACTACAATGCTGACTTGCATTCATCAATATTTTTCTGTTTATGTATAGACAATAAATAGAGGCTCATTTTTCTATTCTGCACTTAATTATGAGAGAAACAAAGAGAGAAAAATAGGGAGGGTAAAACAAAGAGCAGGATTTTTTTTAAGAAGATACGATCTAGAAGAGGGCACTGTTGGTATGATCAGCAAGTTTGCAGATGACACAAAGATTGGTGGAGTAGCAGAAAGCATAAGGGACAGTCAGAGAATACAGGAGGATATAGATAGACTGAAGAGTTGGGCGGAAAAGTGGCAGATGGCTTTCAATCCAGACAAATGTGAGGTGATGCATTTAGGCAAGTCTAATTCTGGAGCGAATTATACAATGAATGGAAGAGCCTTGGGAAAAGTTGATGGGCAGAGAGATCTGGGAGTGCAGGTCCATTGTACCCTGAAGGTTGCTGCACAGGTGGATAGAGTGGTCAAGAAGGCATATAGTATGCTTGCCTTCATTGGACGGGGTATTCAATATAGGAGCTGGCAAGTCATGTCAAAATTGTACAAGACATTGATTCGGCAGCATTTAGAATATTGTGTACAGTTCTGGTTGCCACATTACCAAAAGGATGTGGACGCTTTGGAGAGGGTGCAGAGAAGGTTTACGAGGATGCTGCCTGATATGGAAGGTGCTAGCTATGAAGAGAGGTTGAGTAGGTTAGGTTTATTTTCACTATTAAAAAGGAGATTGATGGGGGACCTGATTGAGGTTTATAAAATCATGAAGGGTAAAGACAGGGTGGATAGAGATAAGTTTTTTCCCCAGGGTGAAGGATTCAATAATGAGGGGTCATGCTTTCAACGTGAGAGGTGGAAAGTTTAAGGGGGATACATGCTGCAAGTACTTCACACAGAGGGTGGTGGGTGTTTGGAATGTGTTGCCAGCAGAGGTGGTAGAGGCAGGGACGGTAGATTCATTTAAGATTCGTCTAGACAGATGCATGAGTAGGTGGGGAATAGGGGGATACAAATGCTTCGGAATTGACCAACAGGTTTAGATATTTGGATCGGCTCAGGCTTGGAAGGCTGAAGGGCCTGTTCCGGTGCTGTAAATTTTCTTTGTTCTTTGTTCTTTGTTCATGCAGATTGCTTCTCCAGCCTTTCATTTTTATGAAGAAAGGGAGCTTTTTGTATATGAGAGAAGTTTCCACTCAGGCTCCTTCAACAATGCAGAGCAGTACTTCCATTCTGACAGATCTTTTATAGCATAGAATTTTCAGATTAAGGTAAGCAATGTTTAATTTTCACAGCAATCAGCTGTCATAATCTGAAATATAAAGGTTTGGATAACCATTTGGACAGCTGCTGTCAAACCAGAAGTACATAATGTCGATGTCATATTAGGATGCTGGGAGGGTCGAGTACCAGAGAGGTAGGGGGCATAAGGTGCCAGGTAGGTAGGGTTCCAGGTGGGTAGGATGTCAAGTAAATTGAAACAAAAACAGAAATTGCCAGGAAATCTCAGCAGTTCTGGCAGCATCTGTGAAGATAAATCAGAGTTAATGTTTCAAGTTCACTGACACTTGCTCAGAACTGATGGCAACTGATGGTTTTTATGCAGTAGATAGGGGGCATAAAGGGGGTAAGAGTAAATTATAGATGGAGATAGAGCCCAAAGAGAGAGAAAAACAGTTGAGCAGATAAAGGAGTGGATTTCTGCTTATGTTTCTTATTTACAACATCCACTCTTCTTTTTTTTTTTGCGAAGTAATTAGGCTGTCAGCTAGTATGGGTGTCAGTGTCAGGGTAGGATGCTCGATGGGTAGGGTATAGGGTGCCAGGATGCCTGCTGAGTATGGTTCTATCTTGGTAGGGAGCCACCTGGAAATGGGGGTGTGGGGATGCCAAGAATTAAAAGCCAGATATGTATGGTGCCAGATAGGTAGAGGATAGAGTGCCAGGTAGGTGGGATACAAGGTAATTAGACTAGTAGCTAGGAAGGGTAGCAGCTGGGGACAGAGTCAGTTGGGACAGCAGGAGGGTGAGAAGTGGATATGTTACCAGGGAACCTGTTGAATCTAGCTTGCTGCAGTGCCAACTACAAAAGTGAATAGCTGGAGGGACAACTCCTCCTCTTCCACCTGAGTACTCTCCAACCTTCAGGATTCAGCACTGAGTTTAACAATTTCAGACCATGAACACTCTCCTCCATGTTCATTACCCAATCCACTCCATTAGGTACTGTTTTGTATGGGTTATTCCTAGCAAGCCAACCCCTTTTCAGCTATTCACACCACTCATTAGCACCTTACCCAGCATTTATCTCCCTCTCGGCTTACCATCAGCAATATCTTTGTTTGCCTCTTCTTTTTTTTGCTCTGTTTCTTGGCATTGTCTCCAGTCACTCTTCTCTGTTCTACCCCTTCATCTGCATAAATACCACTTATTCCCAGCTGCTCCCACTTCTGATGAAGAGTCATTGGATAGGAAACATTAATTCTGTTTTTTCTCTCTACAAATGCTGCTCAACCTGCTGAGTTTCTCCAACATTTTCTGTTTTTGAAGCAGAACATCTATGAGTGGTCTCAGATAGTGAGCTAAGAATGGATTACTTACAGATAGTGAGGCTCAGAGCCAAGTATCCTCAAGGGTGAGGTCCAGAGTTTAATTTGTTCATTCATGGAGTAGTGTACATTGGCTAGACCACCATTTATTGCCCAACTCCAAAGGCCCTCATAGTTCTCTTGAACTGTTGTTGTCCTGGGGTTTAACTATAAACACAATGCTGGTAGTGCATGAGTTCAGGGATTTTATTCCAGCAAGCAATGATGAAACAGTTCCAAGTCAGGATGGTGAGTGATTTATTGATATATGGCTGGTCCAGTTCATTTTCTGATCAACAGTAACACCCAGGATATCGATAGTGAGAGACTCAATGACTATAATGCAATTGGAAGTCAAGGGGAGATGGTTAGATTCTCTCTCATTTTTCATGGTCAATGCCTGATATTTGTGTGACATTAATGGGACACGCACTGCTTGAGTGTTTAAGGAGTCATGAAGGGTGTTGAACATTCTGCAATCATCAGCTGAAAGATGGTTGGGTCTAACACATTACTATTTGGAACTCCTGCAGTGATGTCCTGGTTGGAGATGATTGACCTTGAACAACCATTAGACTAGTCATATAAGTATTGTGGCTTCAAAATCAGATTAGCGACTAGGAATACTGCAGTAAGTAACTCATCTCCTGATTCACCAAAACCTGACCATCATATAAGATACAAGAGAGGAGTGTGATGGGATACTTCCCACTTGTCCGGCTGAGTGCAGCTTGAGCAACACTTAAGAAGCTTGACATCATCTGAGACAAAGCCATCAATTTGATTGATACCACTTCTACAAACATCCAAACCCTCCACCGTTAACATTCAGTAGTAGAAGTCTACAAAATGCACTGCAGAAATTCACCAAAACTTCACAGGCAGCACATTCCAAACCCAGCATTACTTCAAAGTAGAAGGACAAGAGACAGTAGATACATGGGAACACTACTGCCTGCAAATTCCCCTCCAAGCCTCTCACCATCTTGACTTGGAGATATATCACTGTTCCTTCACTGTCACTGTGTCAAAATCCTGGAATCCTCTCCAACAGCATTGTAAGTCTACCCAAAGAATGTGGACTACAGTGGTTCAAGAAAACAGCTCATGACCACCTTCTCAAAAGAAATTAGGGATGGACAATAAATGTTGGCCAGCCAAAAATGCCCCTCGTACAACATGTGAAAAAAAAATTGTGATCCAGTCAATGACACCCACAAAAAAACCCCACAACCATCTTTGGTTGTGTTTGCAATGATTCCAATCTCTCTACAGTTTCCTCCCTAATTCCCATTAATTCCAATTTTGTTATGGCTCCTTAATGCTATTCTCAGTCAATTATTGTTTAAGTGCCAAGGGCAATCGCTTTCAATTCAACTGTGGAGTTCAGCAATTTTCACCAAGTTTGGACAAAGATTGTAAAGAGGTCAAGACCCAAATCACTTTAGCATAACCCCAAATTATGTCAGTGAGCAAGTAACTGCTGGGCAAATGCCATTAGATAGCACTGCCCAGAAAACCTTCCATCATCTACTGATACCCAAGTATTAGAATTAGAATTAGCCTTAGCCTTTATTGTCACATATACTCATTGATTATTGTGAAAAGCTTATAAGTCACCACTTACAGTGCACATGGGTACAAAGGTACCGAGATACAGCTTCTTTAGTTACAAGATCATGGAAAATAGAGAAATAAAATGTCCAGTATGCAGAAATACAAGTTCAGAACAACGGTCTTCCAACCCAGGCCACACTGGCACCCAAACTCCAGTCTGCAACGGGCCCTGGCTCTGGACCATGTGGGGTTCACCTTGACAATTATCGGGCTGGGAGGTCGCTTCAGACCACCACACTGGCCAAGAACACCGGTAGACTGATAAGGTGGTTATTGGTCAGATTAGATTTGTACTTTTTTTTGTGGACAGACAAAACTGGACATTTTCAGCATTTCTTTGCACTTGTGAATGTTACAGCTACTCAAAGAACTTGGCTAATGTAAACCTAGTTCTGGGACACAGGTCTTTCATACTATTATCAGATTGTTATCACTGCTCATAGTCTCTTGGAATAATGAGCGCCTCCAGCCATTTCTTGATAGCACATGGAAAGAAGTGAATTGAGTGCTGGGGACTTCATGAAGAGACCAATGTGGGTTATTTACAAGCACTTCTGGCTGAAGATTCTTATAAATATCTTTTACACTGATGTACTGGGCTCCCCCATAATCGAAACACAGAAATATTTTTGGGCTATGGGAACCTGGAATATGAAATTGTTTGGAGATTAATGGCTCAAAAGTGATTTATCCTGTGATTTCTTTGAAAAGAAGAGTTTAAAGGTCAAAGAGATGATGGTGTATCCAGCTTACAACTGTCCAGAAAAGCTTTTGAAAAGAGATAAGAAGTGGGTTATGCTTTTTCAATACACATCTGGGTATGATAGTTGTGATGAGGTCTGCATGGAAAAGTTAACTCACTGTCTCTCTCTCTCTCTCACTCTCTCTGTCTCGATTTGTTTTTAACAAACACGTTGTTCTTGAGTTTATTGACGAAATCTAGTAAAAGTTAATTTTGCTGTAGAAAGCAGTAAAAAAGAGAAACAAATTGATGAGTTTGGTGATTAAAGATAACATTTTTGATATGGTTTTGGGGTAGTGAGGGATTAATTCCCAGTGCACTCCAGTCATCAGAGTCATGAGATCATCATTCAGGATGGAGTGTCCTTTGTTAGTTTAATCACCCACCGTCATTCAGGATGTGACAAGACTACAGAGCTTAGATCTGATCGGTTGGCTGTGGCAACACTTATCCCTGCCTATTGCATGCTGCTTTTGCTATTTGGCAAACAAGTGGTCCTGTGTTGTCGCTTTACCTGATTGACACCCAACTTTTAGGTATGCCAGTTCCTGTTTCTGGCATGCCCTCTATTGAAGCAAGTTCTTGTTGCAGTTTGGTGGTAATGGTAAATTGGGTAATATACTGGGCAATGGGCATAATTTTGTTGTAGTACAATTGTACTGCTATTAATGGCCTACAGTACCTCATGGATGCCCAGTCTTGCTAAATTAAAGTGTCAACAATCAGTCGATTGATGAGTGAGCCAGTGAGCAATTACTTAAGTTTTAAGAGTGTAGAATCTTAACTTATTTTATGTTCTAGTAAGCAAAGTTTTGGCAGAGTGAATCAATGCCATGAAATGTGCCAAATTGCTCCATGTGGAAACTACAAGGTGCTTCTTGTCTCATGTGCAGGAAGTGTCATCAGATGGAGGATCCCCTAAAGAGCTTCTGTTCTCTGCAAAGGTTAAAACTTCAGGAGAACCTAATGGGAATTCAGTGTGAGCCATGTACTCAGCCTCATGATAATACTTCAGCTTCACAATATCCATGTCCACACAAGCTCACCTTGTCCATTATTCCCTGTAAATATATTTACAGTGTGCATTGTCAGTTCAGAAACATGACATACACCAGCTGGAGCAGCAATTAAATGGTGTAAAACTGAATGTTTTGGCCTGCACATTAGAAAGAGTTCAAGCAAGATTTTAATTTGGTCTTAATTTAAAAATAGTAATTTTGAAATGTGTAATAGTTATACCAATGGCCAGTATAAAAATTAGCCTGCAATATGTCACACAGAATGACAGCTTATAATTTTGAAGACTAGCATATCAACATAATGAATGAACTGATTAATTAAATTTCCTCCAGAAAAGGCCGAAATTCCATCTGACTGGTTTCTGCATAATACTTAATATGTCAGGAGATTATAGGGGTTGAATGCTTTGACTATTTGATTTGGCTGGAGAATTTTTGCTGTGGCAATTTTCCTGCAGAAGACCATTTCACTGATATTGTGCTGTTTTTACAGTCTCTACTTTTGAAGTTGGGTATTGGTTTTACTGTATCACTTCAGAGTTATATTATGCAAGGTGACTTTAAGCTAAGATTAGTGCTAATCAGTGAGAAGCTCTGGGCAATGTTAAGAAACACAGGCTGCAACTCTTCCTCTTATTTGCATAATTTTAAATAGATTTCAGGCACAATATATTTGCTGTAAAATCATTGACTGGAAAATTGCTTTCCAGAATTTCAGTAGTTTTATCATTTCAGGTACCATCCACATCGCATGTGCACACTTTGGTGCAAGTTGGGTCCAGACTCCTCTCTGATTACTGACAGTGGCTACAGACTTTCTAGCAGGTCTGTCAATGCACCATTCGTAATCATGACTGATCTTCAGCTTCAACTCCCCATTCCTACCACACCCTACCCAGCACAGGTCACTGGGAAGTCCTGCACGGAACCATCAGTGCACTGACACATTGATTCCCACTTCCGGAAGTTATTGCTACACATGGGTCTTGGGGATCCACACAACAGAGAAACAAAATTAAAGGAAACTTCATCCTCATATCTCTTGATTCCTTGACAGATCACAATCCTGAGTTGTAAATACATTCAGCGATGGGGCATTTCCACCAGTCTAATTCCGTACATTCACAACATTTTGAGTGAAGAAACTCCTCTTTTCAGTCGTAGATGATGAGCCCCTTATCCTGAGCCTGCACTCCCATATTCTAGATTCCCTGTTAAGCTCCTATAGTATAAAACTGTATTAGATATTCCATGTATGGTTTCACAAAAGCCATGTTTAATAGGAGCAAGACTTCTTTATTTCTGTACAGGGGGTCCCAATTTATAAACGTCTGTCTTACAATGCTTGTACTTTGGTACACAACCTCATGCAGAAGTGTAATTTTAAATATTTGACATCAAACATTTCCTGTCCTTATAAACAATTGCTTTATATTGCCTTGTATTGTGTTCCAACTTGCGTCGGAATCAATTTGCAAACAGACTCAGTAACACAACCCATGGACTGCCTGTATTCCAATACCTGGCAATAAAAGCTAACATGCAAGTTGCTTTCTTGACTGCTGTATGTGCATGCTAACTTTCTGTCTGCCTTGTATGGTCACACACTCAAGTGTCTCAGAATATCAATACTTACGAAATGTAAGCCTTTAAAAAATGTTATTCTGTTCCCCATATTGTCATTCACAGTTCCCCATATTGTTCTTCATCTGCCAACTTTTTATCTATTCAATTAACCTGTGCGTTTCATTTTTGTGTACCTACACATTAGTCTTTTTCTACATGCTACCCCTATCACAGTTCTCATCCAAGTCTTCTGCAAGAGAGCTCATATGTGACTTTGTCCTCTTGGAAATTGGCATCAGACTGGTATTTCCAACATTCCTTGTTTGGACTCCACTTGTAGCCAGCAACTGATGACTCACAGATCCAGCCGCTATAGAACCATCAACTTATTGTACAGTATCTGTGATACCAGATTTGAGAGTGGGATCAAGTAATTGTGGATGAAATTTAAAGAAGGTAATGCAAGTCTGTCTTACTGGTTGGAGAGCCAGCATGAGCCCTGCATTAGCTCCTTTCAGGAACTCTACTGCATGAAATGGCATTCAGATACTTAACTGGCCAATGACAGTCCTTCCCTGGGACCAAGGACTTTGGGAGTGGAATTGCTGCCCTCCAGTAGCTACTTGTCAATCAGAGGCCAGGAGAGCTGAGGGGCCCAGGTCACAATAATGGTTGAGTAGGATTATGGGGTAGATATTGGCAACAATGATAATTGTAGTGTTCTCCCACTTTCTGATGCTTGGTGCATTGTCCGATCTCTGAGTGCCTTGCTACAAGCAATCCTCCACCTTTCCTCACCACACACAGAAATCAGCAAAACACACCATACAGGATTTGTTTACGAATTTTCCAATGGTTTTCCCCAAACTGTCAATTGTTCCGAAACCCAGCAGTTTTAGCCCCTTAACTGCCTCTATTAGCACAGAATTTAGCATCAAAGCAGTAAGTCCATTCAAGAAGCTTTACTCTAGGCAGAGGCAGGAAAGATGGCAGCATCTTTACCCTGAGACCTAAAACTTGCACCTCGCTATCTCATCATCAAGCTCAACTCAGGGAAAGGCATTCAGCTCTCAGTCTCTTGTTTGTGCAATGCAGAAGCTCACCAATGTTCCATCAATGGCATCTTTCAAATTCAATCTCAAACAAACAGACAAACAATGCCTGACCCATCTCTTGCATTTCTGCTTCACCTCTTCTCTTCCCACCACAAAAACAGAAATTGCTGGAGAAACTCAGCAGGTCAGGCAACATCTGAGAGGAGAAAATATGGTTAACATTTCGAGTCTGGTGATTTAACTATTTCTGTTTTTGTGTTCAAAGAACAATAGAAAATTGTATATTGGAACAGCAGTACCTCCAAGCTACAGATCATTAAATTGTCCCTCGCATGTTACTGGGTCAAAATCATGGAAAACTCTTCCTAGCAATACTGTAGCTGCACTCCAATACATGGTTTGCAATAGTTTAAAAAGGCAGCTCACTACCACCTTCTCACACACAATTAGTGATAGATAATAATTGCTGAACTATGAGCAATGCTCGCACATTTTTTTAATTAAATGCCAACAAGAAAACCCTCTTGGCTATTTTACACACACACTCATGTTGGAATGATGCTTCTCTTTTGAACCAGCATACAGAATTTGTGCCTCAATTTAACCATTGGACCGACTGGATCAATAGATAAACATCAACTCCTAACTAGTGAAAGGGAATTCTGATTTCCACATTCTCACAAATCCAGATAATAAACTAGATTACTCATTCAATGAAATACAATGATTAGATAGTTTAATAATTATCGTTTTAATAATAAGCAAACCCACGTCTGAGACTCTGTTGATGACATGGAGTCATCCTGACACATACATTACAAAACTGCCCTTGTATCATTGTGTGTCCCACTCACAAGGTAATACAGACATTTTTCAGGTTGTACATAAAGCCATGTTTTTTTTAATTCATTCACGGATTGTGGATGTAACTGGGAAGGCACTTAAATCTTATTCCTAATTATACCTAAGATACTGGGGGAGAACTGCATTCATGAACCACGGCAGACTATATGATGTAAGAACCCCCATCATACTATTTGGCAGTGTAGGGGTGTACCGTACCTATCACAAAATAGCCCATGTCTGATCACACAAAATGGCTGACAAATAAGATGGGGCAGCACTGAAATACTAAATGATTGAGAAGAAATAAAAAAGACAAACAGTCTGTTCCAGCCTTTAATTAAACAAAACAACAACAGCTTTGAACAGAGCTATTCCAAGGCCATGTGTCAGCTATTCCAAGCAGTTTTAATAAGAGCATGCCGGCAAAACAGACAAGTGACTAAACTCAGCTATTATTAATGAAAGTATAATTGACCCAGTAAATGAATAAACGCCACGTGCAAGATGTCGCTTAACTCTCTAAGCAGCTGTCAGAAAAACTGCTAAAGTTATTTTGTAGTAAATAATTGGTTCCTGCATCAAAGCCAGATTCGGGGATGATCCTTTGGCTGTCTCCCTGAATTAACCAGTTTCTGCTTGAATAAACGTCTTCCACTTGCCTGAATCCTGCCTGCCTCCTGTATGTTCAATTCTAGTCAGGAGAAAACGCTCTTACAGGCAGGGAGTACCAATAGTTTGAGCCAGCAACCGTAAAGGAAACATGATATAGCTCCAGGTAATGGTGGTGTGTGGGATGGAGGAAAACCCTCAGGAGGTGATGCTCTCATGTATTTGCTGCCCCTGTCCTTGTAGGTGGTAAAGGTCATGAGTTTGGAAAGTGCTGCTGAAGGACCTGTGTAGAGTCACTGAAGTGTATCTTGTAGGAGATGTATACACTGCTGCCACTGTGTGTTGGTGGTGAAGGAAGTAAATAATGAAGGTGCTAAATGGGGTGTCCAATAGATGTACCAATCTTTATTTCGCTTTCTGAAAATTATTTAAATTTAATGCATAATTCTTTATTTAAACGCTCCGTAGTTCAGTGAAGAAGCTGATTGGTTGAAGAGTCAAGAGTGTGGTGCTGGAAAAACACAGCTGGTCAGGCAGCATCCGAGGAACAGGAGAATTGATATTTTGGGCATAAGCCCTTCATCAGATTCCTGCTTTGAGGCTGTAGTGTTAACCACTGAGCCACCGTGCCGCTCGAATTTACTTTCATGAATTGGCATATGCTTCAATTTACCCGATATATTAATCAACTGTTCATAAATAATATTAACAAAGTAATAGAGTCGTCATTTGAAAGGGGCACCATATTTACTACTTGCTTTGTGTTTTGTAATCTTAGTAGCAGTGTCTGTGGTTGTTCTTTTTCTAATTCAGGTTAGAACTCATAATAAGAACTAGTTATTATTTAGATAAATTTAGATAAACTTTGTAATTTTTAATTTGTAAAATTTTTGAATTGTAGTCTTACAACAGCCTGATTAATTTTCAAACAGGATGTCTTCCATTATTTGTGATAACGATATATGCCATAGATGCATATTGTACCTAATTTATAATTAGCAAATACTTGAAACTAATCTTAATTTTTTTTTGCAATAAATTAATACTTTGCATTTGTTTCAATCAGTTATAAATTCATACATCCTTTGCATTTGACCAAATTTTATTAATAAGACTAATATAAGGTTAAGGGTATGCTCAATGTTTAAGCTAAATAGTCAAATGTTTGACTCTGCAAAATTTAGTCCAGTCACCTTAGTATCCTTGAACCAGTTTGGGCCAACCAGACATCAATATAGCAGATTCATGTGTCAACGTTTGCGTTTTTTTACAATTAGCCACATATCAGGTAGATTAAATTTGACAAGAAAATGACATAACGTATACAATAGAGTGTTTGAGTAATGGCACTCAAAATAAAAGACTGCATTAAATCCAAAAGAAGTGACAAATTGGTTAATAAGTTAAGGATAATAAAATCAGTCTGGTTTCTCAGGATTAGTAATATTTATCATCACTTTATTCTTTCATGGAAATTGAGCCTTGCCTGCAAGTCTAGCATGTCTTGCCTGTACTAATTGCTCTTGAGAAGGTGAACTGATTTCAACAACTATGACAGTACCTGTGTTGTATGGACGGTGCTTTAGGAAGGACATTCTAAGATTTTGTTTGAGTGACAGTGAAGAATCGATGTATAGTTTCAAATCAGAACGTTGCATGGCTTGGAGGAAACTTACAGGTAACAGTCTTCCTATTCGCCTGCTGCCCTTATACTTATATATTATACAGGTCACAGATTTGAAAGGTGATGTCAAAGTGGGCTTGGTGAGTTTCTATAGTATAACTCAAGTGGTATGGATTGCTACCATTGTGTATCAACAATGGACTGATTGAATAGTTAAGGTGTTAGATGGAATGCTGATCTAGTGAGCAGTTTTGTCCTGTGCACTGTTATGTCTCTTGTGTTTTGTTGGAACTACTGTCATCCAGATGAATATTCTATCACATTCCTGACTTGTAGTCAGTGGGTAAGTTTTGGGGAGTACTCATCCCCTTCCAAACTAGGGTGATCACTTATAATTGAAGAAATTTTTGGATTTCTTCCAAAGTAGATTGATTTCTGGACTGCATCTTCAGTCATTTGCAGTGCGTTCTTTGAGTGGGCTGTCCCTGCAAGAGTAGATATTATTTTAAAATTTGGTTGTCCTGTGAGGATAATGTGAAACGTTTCATCTGTTACCATACATTCCATTGCTGAAGGCACTTTCAACTGCTTTGTTCACCACTATGATGCTCATATTTTCACACATGCTCCTACATTCATCATTGGCAAAATAAACCAACTCCCAATTCTCAACTTAGCCAGTTCCCTCAATCAGACCCCTAATAATTTCTCCAGGAATGTGTACACTATTCCTCTTTGCTATCTATTATTATGGACCGATTAAATTTGCCTGGTCTCCAAAGTGCAAGATGAAACTGTTTATTTCTTTACCTTCAAATCCATGGCTGGAACTTTGTTTAAGTGTCTCATTAATGGGAGACTCACTATGGGCAATGATGACATTCTTCTATGTATTTTATACATATCACTTTACTGCAAATCTCTGCTGTAAATTCGGTATACTCATCATCCCTTACTCCTGTGATCTTCAGTAGGATTTCTAACCTGTGAGAGGTTGGACAGGCAAATTGCCAATGTCGTTTTAAGGTAATTGGCCTTTTCTCTTTAAATTCCTATCTCCTAAAGGCGAGAACATCTGCTTCTTGTTTCGATTAAAGAAGTTAGGTTTGTTAAATTAAAACAACAATGCCCAGTTTATCTAAGTTACATATTTTTGAATTTGCTCTGGAGATATGAGCCTCACTGGCTGGACCAGCATGCATTGCCTTTCCCTAATTGTCCTTGAGAAGGTGATCTTCTGAAACTGCACACCATGTGCTGTAGGTAAATCCACAATGTCATTAGCGAGGGAATTGCAAGGTTTTGACTCAACAATGCTGAAAGGCATGATAATATATATCCAAGTCAGGATGTTGAGTAGCTTGAGGGGAACTTGCAGAGTGTGATGTTCCCATGTATCTGCTGCCCTTGTGCCTCTAGATGTTGGTATTCATGGGTTTGGAAGATGCTGTCTGAGGATCTTTGGTGAATTACTGCAGAACATCTTGCAAGTGGTACACAGTATTGCTACTAAGTGTCAGTGGTAGTGGGAGTGGATGTTTGTGAATGTGATGCCAATCAAGCAGGCTGCATTTTCTCTCATGGTGCTATGTTCTTGAGTATCAATGGAACTGCATACAACCAGGCAACTGGGGAGTATTCCATACACTGCTCAATTTTGCCTTGTAGATGGTGGACGGGCTTTGGGGAGTAAGGAGGTGAGTTGCTCGCTACAGTATTCTGAACTTTGAGTTGCTCTAAATTGGGTGAAGGTATTACTGCAGATGTTCGAGATTAGAGTCGAGTGTGTAGTGCTGGAAAAGCACAGCAGGGCTGAAATGTCGATTTTCCTGCTCCTTGGATGCTGCCTGTGCTTTTCCAGCATCACACTCTTGCTCTAACTTGGGGCCATTGAAGGCTTACCCCAAACAGGTTGCCCTGATTTCCCAGTCCAGAAACTAGCCAATTTTCTTACTTGGTTGGGTGATAGGTAACTGGGGAGGTGGCAAGTTGAGGCCATTAACTGGCCACTTAATGTCTTTAATTGCTGGTGAGTTGGGAAATATGCCCACGGATCTTTGTGCTCTGCATTTAATTGCAAAGGTGGCAAAATGGGTGTATCATCATGCTACGGCCCTTGCCAGATGGGAAAATTCTTGCCTCGGAGACTATCCATCTTTGACATCTGAATACAGTCCAACACCTTAAAGGCAAACATTGAATTGGAAAAACCCAAGCAAATTTTTGCAATCTTGCACTTAGTCTGTTAAATCCCATTATATATTCTCCTATAGAATATTTATTCTGCTTTCCAAATGTATCAAAACCTGACCATGTCTCATATGCATTTAATAGATCAACATACGTAGAAATTTTGTGCAATAGCTTTAATAGAATTTTCAAATCTTCCTCATTGCCCAGTTGTTGAGCCTATAATTCTGACAATATATCACACCTGATCTTGCTTCTCACAGCTGAGTCTCATGTTTTCTGGATGAAGACATGATCTGTGTCCACGTAACCATTCATTTTCCACTGATTATAAAGTCCAGATTCACAAAACATCAGTTGCTAGTCATATCCTGACATTTTGTACTTGGCCTCAGCCAATCTTCTCTAAAGTAACTCCAATTATAATCTTCTTTCTGAAAACAATTCTTAAAGTGGAATCTTGTGGAAGTCTGAGTGATGTAGGCTGTGGCGTGATGTTGACAGAATCAGATGAGGAGTCAGGTGAGGTCCATCTCAACATTGGCAGTATCTTACTCCACCACAAAAGCAGTGAGGTGAATTTCTTAAAAGGCAACAGTGAGTTGCCAATTAAGGTGTATTGCTTGCTAAATGCCTTGTTGATGCCCCAGCTCAACTTTTTCATATTCAGCTTTCTATCTTACCAAAGTCACCAAACAGCTGGGCATTGAGAAAACTTGACATAGAAACCTTGTGCCTGGTGAATCCAGCTCAAATAACTTCCAATTTGAACACAATGTAACAATATCATCAGAGGATCCCAGCAGTGAGGAAGCAGGCCATTCGGCCCATCGATTCCACACCAACCCTTCAGACAGCATTCTCCCCAGACTCATCCCCATAAACTATACCTCTAACCCTGCATTTCCCATGACTAATCCAACTATCTTGCACATCCCTGGACACTACGGACAATTTAGCATGGACAATCCACCTAATGTGCATATCTTTGCACTGTAGGAGGAAACCAGGAAAACCAACACAGGCACAGGGACACTGTGAAAACTCCACACAGACATTCGCCCGAGGCTGGAATTGAACCTGGGTCTTTGGTGCTGTGAAGCCGCAGTACTCACCACTGATTGACAATGCCTCTGGCCTTCTCCATGGGATAACAACTGTGCCACTGTATCTCTGGCTTTCTCTCTCTGGGCAGTGGCCACACACATCTTACTTTCATGGATTCTGGCTTTGGACATTTGTCAGCCTCTAAGAACCCTTATGTCATAAATCAGATTCGCTGCACTTTCATATTGTACCTCAGGTTGCAATAGCAGTTGTCATTGTAATGCTGCAGCAAGGACAAAGGAAAGATGCTTGTCATGGTTGTCAACTGGCCTCAGTCAAATCAAGGTGGATAACCTTTGGCGAGGAGCCCCGATACAAAAAGTCAAGGGCAGACACCAATATTAGTTCTGGGTCGTGGACACAGTCAATCAACCTCGTGGCACCATCAAAGTGAGGATGCTCTCCACAGAAGAGGTCAAAGATCTAATGTGTGGCAGCCCATTGTTTATCTGATGTTGTTCTGCCATAAAATGGACTGTTTTCCTTCAATCCTGAGAGAGAGATAGGAGTTGACAAATGATAGGCATTGAAGGTGGTTGTTGAAGAAGATATCTCTGAAGTCACCTCTATGCCTTCTTCTGAACACCTTAAAACTATGACCCCACGTGGCAGTCAATCCTGCCCTGGGGAAAAGTCTTCGGCTATCGACTCTATCCATGCCTCTATGAAGTCACCTCTCTTCCTCCTTCTCATGAGTGAGTGAATAAGTAATGCAGAGGCCACACAGGATTATTAGTATTAGGGGTTGGGGTGGGCAACAGTGAATGAGGGAAGATGCTGTCTCATGGTAAAAAATTGCTCAAATAATTCAACGAAACTCAGATGTAGCCAAAAACATATAAGATTCTGTCCTTAGTTTCCTATATTTGCCTTTGGGCAATCATCTTCTACCATCTATATCAATCTGGATCCAATTTAGTCACTGAACATAAACCATATCAAATTTATGTCAATATTGATTATGAATTTCTCAGTCTTTCAGCTCCATCCATACCCTAGATGTCCCTTATATCTAACCACTCAATTGATTAATTGATTCACCCCACTAGATACTCCTTATATTAAACCACTCAATTGATTAATCAATTCTACTTAATATTTTGCTATGTTGCGTCTCCAACCACCCATTTATCTTCAGGAATTGACTTGAGAAAGTCATGCTATGGAGTGTAATATATTTTCATTCATTAAGTGAGATTGTGAAGTTTTCGTTTGTCAACAGCATTAACGATTACAGAACAAAAGCAAGTTGATCAAGTTAATATACAGATGCAGACGTGATCTTTCTGATTGAGGATTTGAATGGGATACTCAGGTTCCTATATTCAGATAAATTCCTGTTATTTCTTCTTGTTTATTTATAGCGTTAAAAAATCTTATATGGAATCATGATTGTAACTTGTAATAACATTTCAATAGACCAGAGGACGCTTTAAGATTTATTCACTCTTATCACTTGGTCATGTACTCTTAATTCACAATATCATTTTTTTAGACTAAAATACTGGATGATAGAAAAGCCTCTTCCTTCTACATGTACAAATTTGCTCTTTTCATAAACAGTATTAAAATAAAACTCGTTTCTAGAAAGTTTTCCTTACAGCAACATTTTAACATTAAGAAACTAATGATAAGAAAATTGTGATTCTGCATCTTTGAATTTCCACAGTAACTCACTGGAGAGTGAGGCTCCCCTCTACAGGCTTATAAAGTCAACCCAAGGTTAATTGTTTCAAATATCTGTGTAAATTACAAATCAAATTACCAAATCCATCAAAGGTGCAAATAACTGATTGAAAATCTGTGGTGTATAATGTGTGCTCAATGCCTGCTACTTTTTCTTAAGCATGACTGCATTAGTACAAGTTTTGTGCATCATTCAGTTGATACAAAAAATGGCAATTTAATACTTAGAGAAATTAACATTAAACAACAGATAGTTATGTAGCATCTAACATCTTCAGGGTGGCATGATGGCTCAGTGGTTAGCACTGCTGCCTCACAGCGCCAGGACCTGGCTTCATTTCCAACCTCGAGTGATTGTCTGCGTGGAGTTTACACATTCTGCATGGGTTTCCTCCGGGTGCTCTGGTTTCCTCCCACAGTCCAAAGTTGTGCAAGCTAGGTGAATTGGCCAAGCTAAAGTGCCCATAGTGTTCAGGGATGTGTCAGTTAGGTGCATTAGTCAGGGGAAAATAGATAATAGGGTAGGAGAATGGGTTTGGGTGGGATACTCTTTGGAGGGTCAGTGTGGACTTGTTGGACTGAAGGGCTTGTTTCCACACTGTAGGGATTCTATAGTTCTATGAAGAGTAAGGAACTTCAAGTAAAGTAATTCATGTGAATGAAGAGAAAGTATTGGAGCAATTATGAGGTCTAAAGCCTTAGACAAGACAGCCTACACCCTAGGGATTTAACCAAGGTAATTACACAGATAGTAAAGGATCTTTCAAAATTCCTGAGTTTTCAGAACAGTCCCCATGGATTTATACTGCCACTTTTTAAGGAAGGAAGGAGAGGAAAAATGGGAACTAATAGCTTGATGTCTGTTCCATGAAAAATGCTAGAAGCTATTTTTAATGACATGCAAACAGGGCGCACTTAAAATAATAGTATAATTAGTCAGAGACGAAAAAAAACTGTAGATGCCACAATCCAAAGTAGATAACCGGGATGCTGGAAGAACACAGCAAGACAGGCAGCATCAGGAAGTGGAGAAGTCAACATGTTGGGTATTTGAAAGTTAATACCTCCTGATGCTGGCAGGCTTACTGTGCTCTTCCATTATCTTGTTTATATAATTAGGTAGATTCAATGCATTTTTATGAAAGGGGAGTTGTGTTAACAAGTGTATTAAATGGGTTTGAGGGGTTGGATAGAGGGTTGATGTTGGTGTAGAAATTTTGGATATTCAGAATGAATTCGATAAGGTGCCACACAGTAACTGTACCATGGAGGAGGTACTGCAGCAATTTGTCAAAATTTCATGAACTGGATCTCTCAAGCCATCAGCCTTGGCTCCCTTGAAAGTGAACTGCAGCAGGTGCATGGGAAGACCAGACTCGAAATTTACTGTCTAAGTCATAGATTATTGCTGTCCTTTCATCATCACAAGATTAAAATTCTGGAGCTCCCTGTTTTTACAAACTGGGAGTTCTTGTGCCAGACTGACTACAACTGTCAAGAAAGCAGCTTAACACTATCTTCTGAAAGACAATTGGGATTGAAAGTAAATTTGTGCATCACCAAAATGTTTATATCCAATGCATGAAGCTTAAAATAAGGGTTTACATGATTAGGAGAAATATATTGAAGACTGATTAAGTTAATAAAAATTATAAATATAATTTTTCAGTTAACAGAGTGTGACATGTCATTGCTGCGAGGGTCTGTAAGCTCAACTATATCAGCATATTAATGAATTAAATGAGCATTGTGGCAGCATTTTAGGGAAAAAGTCAGACATCTGCACTAACTCTTGGGAGTCACTGGCATGTGACTGAACAAAGTAAACAATGATCATCTAGGATAGCACTGAACACATAGGAGTGGATCACTTCGATGTGTCACATATTTTTAAGTTTCAGGACGCATTTCTATAAATTAGGCCAAATGAGATCTCTCGCCATTTATTACCAAACTGGTCTCTTTGACAATCTAATCTACCCCTCTGGCACACTTCTCATCTGAGTCTAGCCCCACCACTGAGTGTATATCCACTGAAAGACCAACATCTCTGATACCCATGCCATGTTTAATGGGCTTCTGTGCAGCAGAGCCAGTGCTGGTATTTTGAGGCTGCCCTGCCCAGTGACCAGACAGTCATTTTGAAGATGTTAGAGAAGGTGAGAATGGCACCTCCATACTCCAACAGGTTACCCTTGACTTATGTGTGACAGGTTACCCGACTGACAGGTGTCTCCAAGGAATTTGATCAAGCCAACTCCCCTTAGGTTTTGAGACATGGCTACCTTCTTGGGGTTATATTTGCTGCATAACCCCATGCACATGGTGGAGGTGTGAAATCGACACAGCAAACTGCCGTAAAGCAACATGTACTGTTCCCTTGACTGAGCACTGCTGAGCAGCAAAGCAAGCTGATTGTTGGTGCAACTGCTCTAATAGGCACAGAAAGGCATAAATGTTGTAAGCATCCAGATAGATGACAAGTAAGCAAGCACTTAGAGAGCAAGCAAGTGACTCTGAGGTGCAGCCTGATCTAATCTGCGATCTGGGTGCCTTAGATTAGGTTAGATTCCCTACAGTGTGGAAACAGGCCCTTCAGCCCAACCAGTCCACACTAACCCTCCGAAGAGTAATCCACCCAGACCTATTTCTCTCTGACTAATGCACCTAGCACGATAGGCAATTTAGCATGGCCAATTCACCTGACCAGCGCATCTTTAGACTGTGGGAGGAAACCCATGCAGACAGGGGGAGAATGTGCAAACTCCACAGTGGCAGTCACCTGAGGCTGGAATCAAACCTGGGGTCTTGGTGCTGTGAGGCAGCAGTGCTAACCATTGAGCCACCATGCTGCCCCGGTTAGTCGTGTTAACCACTGAGCCACTGTGCAGCCTGTTCCAGAATGCAAAATATACTTGCAGCAGCCTGTTAATGCTAGTTGCTGGCATGCATGTAATGCAGGTCTTTGTTTCTTGGCCATCCTTGCAATGATAGTCGTGAGGGGCTGGCATAGGCTGGGTGCCAATGTCCATGTACACGGGATCTGTGAGGCCATAGATATCACCCTGATATATTGTTGTGTGGTGAGCAACATGGAGGCAATGGACGTTTTAACTATGTTTGATCATATCAAATGCACATAAAAGCAAACAATCCTCGATTGTGAGAGACTATAAAAGAAGAAAAGATGAGAAAACTGAGTGTAATATTTACCCTTTTGCTGAACAACAAAGCCAGGTCGGAAAGTAAGCTGGGAGGATGAAATAAACAAAAATAAAACGGGTTGTAAAGACTTACAGATTGGTTGAGTGATTACACTAGATGGCGGCAGACAGAGGACAATGTGGGAAAGTGTGAGATCTTAAACTTTTGTGAAAAGAACGAAATGCGGAATTTATTTCAAAGGATGGGAGACTAGAAAACTTTGTCATTTGGAGGGATTTGGGGCAATAAATTGTTGGAAATTGACATATAGGCACAACAATAATTAGGAAGGCAAATTGCACATAAACCTTTATCACAAGAGAGCAATAAATAAGAAAGTCATGCTGGAGTTATATGAGGCTTAAGTAAGACCACACCTGAAGTACTGTAAACAGCATTCGTCTTCTTCCCCAGGGAGGATATACATTAGCTCACTTGATTACTTGAGAGGGTTGTGCTGTGAGTAGAGACTGTGTAGAATGCACTTATATCCTCTGTCATGTAGAAAAATGTGAAGTGATTGAAACGTATAAAATTGAAAAAGGGCTTGATGAGTTAGATGATGCGAGACTGTTTGCTTTAAAAGAGGCCCAGCAACCAGAGATAATTGTTTAAGGATAAGAAGGATTGGCCCTTTAGAATTGAAAATCCTCTGTCCTAGAGCCACCCATGCTTACTTGATGAGCATATTCAAGACAAATGAGTGATGGGTTTTTGAGCACCAAAGGAATCAAAGTATATGGGGATTGGGCAGGAAGATAGAATTGAGTGTCAAAGTTTAGCACTGATCTTATTGAATGGCAGATCACCATTGAGGGCCAATTCTGCTGTTAAAAAATGTACAACTTATTAATACCATACTCTAATTCCTTGAATTTTGTTTGCTCTCCGTTTCAATTCAATTTTATTTTCTTTACACATTTTCACACATTTTCAAATTTCCTCTTTCAAACTGTGCAATTATCCTCCATTTGTGATTCTGTCTATTCTGTTAAAATATATTCAATCGGGAAAAGTAATACTTACCTTTACATTCAGTAAGCATTATGTGCATTTCTAAATTATGTACTTGACCCATGATTGAACAAATTACTGTATAACTAAATTACTTTTGAGCTTCCTTTATTACATTAATGTGTGCAATTCTAAAACCATAATGCAGGAGACTTTGATTCAGGTGTCTGTTTGCAAAGCCAGAGATCCAAAATAATAACTCAACTAATTGGAATCTGCCCGCTTTGAGTTTTCACAGAGGTGGGATGAAGGGTGGACAGACTATCCACTAGTATCACGTGGGTTTATCATTTCAATGTTTTAGTGAGGCTTAGCACTTTCATTATAAGTGTGACGGCACTTTCAAAAACAGACAGTATGGTTTCCTGGCATTGTGAAATAAATGAAAGAAATAATAAGGACTTAATGCATGAGCCCAGCTCTTTGATGATACCGCCTGCAGTCTAGGAAGTACAGGTGGGTTTCCGCCAGGTGCAACAAGTTGTATAGTTAGAATCCCTAGAATCTGACTGCTCTTCCCCATCCCACTTGCCATTAAGAAACCTGACCAGGTGCTCATTTTGACCACCACCTGTTCCTTCTAACCCACAAGAGGATCTGGAGTTCAATAAATGAACACCCTACAGTCTGACTCAGTATTTTCTTATAAGGGTGTTTTCACAGCAAATTCATTTGCTGAGTCTCTTGTAAAGTGCTTCAAACTATTTAGTATTGTAAATGCTATATAAATAAAAGTTGTCATTGTTGTCTGATTGCCAATCTCATTCCTTTACTAGCAAAATTAGTTTCTATCCATTTACTTTAAGCTGGGGTCCAAGCAAAACCCTGAACAACTAAACGTAGAACAGAGCCATGAATGGAATACGATTAAATCTCGCTTTAGAAACAGTGTTTAAAGTGTTGGCAATGTAGTCACATTGCAGCCAACACACATTTTAAAAGTTCATACTTTGGAAACAATGTCCTCAATTCGTCAATCGCGTCACAGCAAATTTGCGTTCACGAAACGTGCTTTATAGCAGAACGACCTATACAGAAACTCATATGTGGGCATTGTGCTGTGTATGGATCCTAATATGTATGGAGGCAAACAAAGATCAGGGAGATTCATCCCAAGAAAGGACTGGAGCTCTAGGTGTGAAACATTTGGCAAGCTCAAGGATCCTGAAAGAGGAAGGGTCTGTGTGAGAACTGAAATCTGCAAAATATATATTGTTTAATTTAAAGGGTTTTCTGTCATTGTCAGTAGGAGTACTCATCTCTGGAGTTTTAATTGAAATTCTGAATTATAGAAGTTTTTCTTCAGATGTGTCAGTACACATCTCTGGAGCAGATGAAGCTTAAACACAGGGCCCCTTTCTTAAAAGTAAGACCCTTGATCTTGATTATTTGCTGAGGACAGCTCATGTGTAAAGGGGGAGACTCTGGCCCAGATTCTTCTGCTGCTCATTGAATCAGTTTGGTGGCTGAATGAGGTTTTTAACTAGGCAGTGCCTGTCAACTTAAAGGCGTCAATTGGGCCACAGCTGGATGATCAATCCAATGTTTCTGTTGCTGCTCATAAAATCTCTAGAAGGCAGAACCGTGTTATCTGATGGTTTCCTGATACCATGCAATTTTGCCAGCAGCTGTAATGTTTACAGATCAGCCACCTGTTGGCTGAGGCAGAAATGCGTTCAATAAGTGGCCTCTCCTCACTTCCGTGGGTATTTTGCCATGTTCTGCAGCTGATGGTTATATTGGGGAGACTGTCATGGTGATTTAACAAAGAGCCCTCGGAGTGGCAGTGGGGCTGTGAGAGCTGTGGTCCTCCACTAACAATGCTCCATGTCACTGGAGGACACTGTAAAATGCACTGGCTGATGGTCACTGGTTTTCCCCAAACAATTGTCCTCAAATTTAGGGCAGCTCAGCCACTGAGGCATCATCTGCATTCAGCCACAGCCTTAGTAATGGTTACTGTCACCCACCCTTAATGCAACAGCAGCTCCAGCAGCAGTGACTCAACTGGTTGTTGCTGATGATATGCCAGGTCCCACCACTGGCTAAAGCAGGGTTCCCTCCATCGTTAGTTCTTGTGGAAATTCATTCTGTTTATGTCTCCAGACCAGCTGAGCACTTCTATTATCATTCCTGAAGGGAAATGATTTTAACAATTGGTGTCATATCTTACAGGCAGAAAATCAATAGAGATTGTACAGATGTGTACTTTAAACATTTAATTGTTTCCCAATCTTTTCTGTCCTTTTAATTCAATCTGTTAATCTATCTCTTTGTCCTGGTTTTATTTTACTGAATCATTCCTACTTGGGAAGTCCTGAAAATTGGAAGATAGAACTGATTTTGGGGATTCCTACTTCCATTCCTGTCTTCAGCAACTTTTGCCAAAATAGAGTCAGATACAGGAAGCCAATTCATATATGATACACCCATTCTGGTCAGGTCCATCATGAGGGAGGGCACTTCAAACTCCCATTACAAGTTTGATAGAGTCAGGCCAGTTTGGTAAGTAGACATAGATCCCAGCAACTTGGAGTTGTTGTATGCCATGGGAAACATCAGTCATGTGTTATGAATGAAAATGTAAAAGTTATTTAACATTCTTGTTGAAATGCATTATCCCCTTACCTTCTCATAATGCTGTCAATGAATCATTCATTAATGGCATCAATGACAGAAGCTACCAGCCACTTCATACTCTAAATCTTGTATAAATAACCACACAAACCATAACAAAAAAAAATAATTTATTACAAACTATTAAAGAGAACAAACTTGCATCAAAAACAGGAACAGGTATAGACTGTTTTTCTCCTTGAGCCTGCTTCACCATTCAATAGGATCATAGCTGATCAAATTCCTCACTTCCACTTTCCTGTCCTCTCTCTGTACTCTTTGATTCCCCTACTGATCAAGGATCTATCAATCTCAGCCTTAACTGTGCACAAGGATTCTGCCCCCACTGCTATCTGTGACAAAAAGGTCCAAAGACTCACAAGACTCTGAGAAAAGAAATTCTTCCTCATCTCAGGCTTAAATTAGTGTCGCTTTATTCTGACAATATACCTCTCTGGTCTTGGACTTTCCCATGAGAGGAAATATTTATCCTGTCAATCCCCTTAAGATTCTTTCATGTTTCAATGAATACACCTCTCATTTCGGGCAGCACGGTGGCTCAGTCATTAGTAAAGCTGCCTCACGTCACCAGAGGCCCAAGTTCAATTCCACCCTTGGGTGGCTGCCTGTGTGGAGTTTGTACATTCTCCCTGTGTCTGCATGGGCTTCCTCCGGGTGCTCCAGTTTTTTCCCACAGTCCAAAGATGTTCATTCCTGATTAAGGGCTTATGTCTGAAACATCTAACTCTCCTGCTCCTCGGATGCTGCCAGACCAGATGTACTTTTCCAGCACCACACTCTTTGACTCTGATCTCCAGCATCCACAGTCCTCACGTTCTCACAGTCGAAAGATGTACAGGTTAGGTGGATTGGCCATGATAAATTGTCCAGAGATATGCAGGCTGTGTGGATTAGCCATGGAAAATGCAGGTTTACAAGGATGGGTTGAGTCTGGGTGAGGTGTTTTTTGAGGGTCAGTGTGGACTTGATGGGCCAAATGACCTCCTTCCACACTATAGAGATTCTATTCTTCTAAATTCATTCATGTAAACTCCAGAGAGTAAGGTCCCAACCTTTACTCATTAAATAATCCTTCCATTCCAGGATCATCCTAGTGAATTTACTCTGAACTGTCTCTAATAAGCTGGTCCTTAAATAAGGTGACCAAAACTATTCACAGTATTTCAGAGCACTCTACAGTACTCTCGCACCAAAACTGATTATCAGACAACAGTCTCATGTTACCACAACTCATCCTTTTATGATATCCTGACATTCCTTTCTTCCTCATTTCTCATGCTTCCTTGTAAATGTATCAATGCTACTTGTCTCAACTACTCCAAGTTATAGTGAATTCCACTTATACATATTTATTCTGCACTACTGTAAACCTTCTGCTGTTGCTCTATTTTTCTGTCTATCCATTTTACCTCAACTAGTTCATTCCTCATCTTTTAAAACCTGCCCAAACTGTAAAAAGCATCTATTTTGTGTACTGACCTTCCCCCACTCAATTTGTGTCTTTTTTCACTAACTGTATTGTGATTATTACTCCCAATGTATTGACTGACATCTATTACATTAAACACAACCAAATCAAGCAACACTTCCACTCTTGCATGTCTATGAACATACAACTTAGTGAAGAAGCTTTGAGCATGATTTCAGGTTTCTATTGTCATAGTCTGCATGCAGTTACTGACTCAGTTGATAAGTGGACAACTAAAAGCTCACAGATGTTTTATTATTCCTGTTTATCTCTCAAATCTGGCATAAAATTCCCTATACCACTCCCTTCCAACAAGTTGAACTTCTGTATCACAGTCAAACAATGAATAAACTTGGTTTATCTTTGAGTTTTGATGTTACACTGTTTCTATTCCTATCTTACATGCATCATCTCTCTCTGTACAATATACATTTCTTTTACTAATATTGCCACTAGCTGTCTTAATTATTGAAGCTTTTTATACACACAGTATTTTAAATTCTTACCCAGTTTGTGGCTGAGTTTCTTTTTATGCCATTAGATCAAGATCCCCCAGTTAAATATTTGTTTTCAGTTTCCCAATTTATTTTACACAGTCTAACCTCCTTATGATTTGGAGAAGCTTTTGTTGATTTGGGATGTACAAAGTTAAAAATCATACAACACAAGGTTATAGTCCAACAGGTTTATTTGGAAGCACTAGCTTTCAGAGCGCTGCTCAATCACCTGATGAAGGAAACAGACTTGGTTTTATATTTTCAAACAATTTTTCTTGCTAATTGGTTTTGCATGAATATTATCTTTAGCATTCTCCCTTTGTTATTTGCTAAACTTGCTTCAGCTTATATGCCCAGTCACCAGTCATCTTTCCCCGCAAACAGCTCACCTCCCAAAATAAGTCTTCCAATTCAATTTATCACTTCCTCATTTAGCCACTTTGGCAAGCAGGCAGTCTGCTACTTATAGCAGATGGTTTCCTTTTCGAATTTAGGTTTTCAGACAGCAGAAAAATCTTATGTTTAAGATTGTGTCAGCAGGGAAGATGGGTCAGTTTGAAACTTCACCATGTTCCATAATGTAGGAAGTGAACTTCC
The DNA here is from genome assembly GCF_037043375.1 of Chiloscyllium plagiosum. Classification (NCBI taxonomy): domain Eukaryota; kingdom Metazoa; phylum Chordata; class Chondrichthyes; order Orectolobiformes; family Hemiscylliidae; genus Chiloscyllium; species Chiloscyllium plagiosum. The sequence continues at coordinate 26,182,251 of NW_028270142.1, read as the reverse complement.
CTTTAACTTTACGAATGAAACTGCCTTGCAATGTGTCGTCAACAGACATTCAATTACTTTCGTAACTTTACTCTTGTGCTGTAGTTACCCCAGAATTGATGCTCCTGCCCAACAAACTGGAATCTCTCTTCACAACAATGTACCTTTAACCATACATTTATTTCTAAACTTTGTAACACATGGTTTTCCTAATCTTTCTAGTTCATGATTTTTCTAATCTTCTCAGCATATGTTTTCCTAATCTTCCTAACACATTGCTGGTGAAGTAATCCTGTGATTACCCATCTCTGAAGTTTTGATCCTGAATGTGTTTCTTAATCTCATGTTGCAGGGATTCAGGTCATTATTTACCTACATCACTGACTTGTACATGGAATGTAGTAACTGGTTGCTCTCTCACTCCTTACAAAAGCCATGTAGAATGCCTCTTACTCAAGTGGATGGGAAACACCAAGCTTCCAGTGTTATTGTTAAAGAGCATCTCAGCCCCATTAATGAACAAATATCTCATCATTGATATACTTGTTGCTAATCTCTTTATTATTCCCCACAGTCGTAACCTTGGATCCTTATCTGGGGTTGTTGACAGTCTATCAGCTGATGGTTTTGCTAAATCATTTCCAGAATTCACTATCACAGATATTTTGCTGAATAAATATAAATAAACACAGAAGACTCCAAAAACCAAAGCCAATTTTTCCTGCTAAATGCTTCTGTAGTTTGACTGTAAGACCACAAAACGTTGTGAAAGTGGATGCTGCTTGACCTGCCGAGATCTCCAGCAATCGTTGTTTTCAGTTCAGATTCCAGCATCTGCAATAATTTGCTCTTACATTGTGTTTAATCAACTGCTATGTCTCTTCGAGGAATGCCTCTCCCTGGGTGCTGCCTGACCTGCAGTGATCTCCAGCGTTTTTTTTTGTTTTCAGTCAAAACTTTATGAAATTTGGCTTATCTTTTAGTAGTAGGCATTGTCCTCAACCCATTCCAAAAGACATCTATATCCAGGATAGCTGCCTTCCTAGAGTTGTGAGATAGCAAGTTTGGTGCTTCTGTTAGTGACTTTCAGTGCTTCAAAGGGGCACTGGTGGCCCTTGTATTGACAGAAAAGCATGTCATTAAGAAGTGTTGACATGCTTCTTATATCTTCTATTTTAATTGGAATAAATAGAACTGAAAAACTTAATTTGTGACAGGATTTGATATTTTTCAGTGCATAACACCAATCCTTCACTGTGGCCACTTACATCAATAAGTGCAGATTATGGTCATGCTCTCGTTTTTTTTCTTCTTACCATAACAATATCATTGGTGATGGAGATACATCTTGGTTCAGTGAATGCAATATGATCCATGTGAATTTGAAAAAACTCCTAGTTAATGATATGATGAAATGTGAGTTTTTCGTATTTTGGAGTGGGAATTGTTTGATTGATGGATGGACATACCTGTGAAATTTTCCACAAGTCTGGTTACATGCCAACATTACAGCTGTACTAGAATATTTTGACAAGGCTCACAACTAGTTCTAGAACAGAGGTCTCAGTACCATTGTTGGAATGTTGTCAGGGCCCACAGCCTTTATGTTATCAGTGCCTCCAATAATTTCTTGTTGCCACACGGAATGAATTACGTTGATTGAAGACTGGCATTAGCAATGCTGGGGACCTTAGGAAATGGCCAAGATGGCACTTCTGACTGAAGATGGATGGAAATGCTTCTGTTTTGACAAAGTTTGCATTGATGCACCGGACTTCTCCATCATTGAGGATGTGGATATTTGTGGAGCCTACTCTTTCTTTCACTAATATGTCAACTCACTTTCAACCAACTGAGAAAAACAGGCTTTGAGGACCAGGACCTCAAACCTGACACACTAAGGTCATGGTTTACCAGTCAGGAGTGGTCCCCATATTCATATATGTTTCAGAGTCTACCATTGACATATCAAACAGTGGAGAATTATCATCAGTGGTGCCTTTGCTATTGCCTCCAAATCCAATAGCAAGAATAGTAGCTTCCTCTCCCAGACCAATGTGCCAAGCATCGAGATGCTGATCACATAAAACCAGTTTTCCTGGTTAGAACATGTCATTCATCTGCCTGATACCTCTCTAAACAACTGCCCCATTTGGAAATCAGTCAAAGATGGAGTCTCCTGGGTGGGGTGTGGGGGGGGGGGGCGCGGGGCGGTTGAACGGGCACAGTAGAAATATTTTAGACATTTCATCAAAGTATTCCTCAAGAGGTCAAGCATCCACAGCAATTGGCCTGTGGCCAAAATGAAGAAGGTTGATTCAAGAATCTCAGAATCAAAGATCATTGAATCCCTACAGTTTGGAATCAGGCTACTCTTCCTATCGAGTTCACACCAACCCTCCAAAAAGCATTCCACCGAGACACATCCTCCCTACCCTATCCCTGTAATCCTGCATTTTCAATGGCTAACTCACCTAGCTTGCACATCCCCGGTCACTATGGGTTACTTAGCATGACCAATGCACTTAACTTGCACATCTTTGCACTATAGGAGAAGGCATCAATCACATCGAGAGACTTTAATGGGAACTCACAGAGACTTAGTCAATGTGCTAGAGGACAAAAGTCTTCTCGCAACTCACCTATTCAATCCTCCAAACATCACTGCCTCACCTTTAGAAGAGTCAGCAGATCATGTATTAGACTTATCAATATCTCAGTCATCAAACATACTAGATCCTGAAGCACTGGTTTAGAAGAAGGAGTCAGCTTTTTTTCTTTTTTGCATCCCCTAATATGTTAGTGTAAAGCCTTTGCTATCCCCATTTCCATTTCTTTCAGATGTAACCTGTTGACCATTTCCATTACTCTTTTCTGTGTTTCAGTAAGTATTCTTTAATCTAATTGGTTGAGTGGTCTGGCTGTTGCTTGCCTGTACACTCAATCCTGCAATAGATAAGACTGTTGAGTTCAACAAAATCTTTGGTGACAAGACAGTGAAAAGCCTGTGGGTAGCTGTCACAGAAAGCTCTCTCTTTACTACTGAAAGCAAGTCTTCAAGTTTTTTTAAAAGATTCTGCTTTGCCACTCAATGCTACAACGGGAAAATGCAGTCATGGTAATAAGCCTTTACTGCAAGACAGATATAACATGCACATTTCACTCAGGGAAAAAAAATGGTTATGGTATCTACTGAGGTTGCAAATATTTTCACTTTTAAATTTTCACATAAAATGTTAAAATGTATGCAATTCCCTAATGTTCAGTCACTAATAATATTAACATTTCACTGGCTCCTAGAGGCTATTCTAATTTTCTCCACAAAATCAACTTCCAGAAATTTGGAAAAGAATCAAAGTTTATTTGCAACAGAGGGAATAAGTTATTCAGTTCAACTATAAGTGAAAAAAATTGCCCTTTCATTCTATCTCTCTCTTTTCTATGTCCTGTCCTTTCTTTTCTCTGCCAGCCAAAGCTCCAATTTTGGGAACATAGGAGCAGCAGTAAGACATCCATCCCCCTGTGTCTGTTCCACCATTCAATGGGATCATGGCTGATCTGTGTCGTAACTCCATATCCCTGCCTTCTGATTCCTGTATGCTCCAGTATTTCTTACCTCTTCCCCTTCAGGATGGATTCACTTTGGTCTTCAATGGCCCTTTATCAAAGCCCCATTGCTTTTGTATATTTTCAAACTAAAAGCGTGTGTTGTTAGTCTACGTGACTCCTTCTTTCAAGAACAGAATGCACTAGCCTAACCGCAACAGAATAAATTAGTGGGTAATTTAATTATGGCACTTAAGATTATAAAAAGAGAGGACATAATGGATAGTAACTAACAAGGGTCATCCAGTAAGGAGTCGAGAACAAGGAAAATGCAACATAAATTAGTTATAGGGGATTTAGGATCAACAGTGGTGGACTGCTTCTCCAGCTATACTGATTACAGCGGAGAGCATATTAACATGAAGAAGAAGCTGAGATAGACAGACTCTTGGTCAGTAGGGGAATCATGGGAGTTATGGACCAGGCGATGCACCTTCAAAGAATTTCTGGAAAGTAACCCAGACCCTAACTGTGCCAGTTGTTTTAAGCAGGTCTAATGCAGATATTCCAGGAGTGATGCAATTGGTCAAACCACTTAGTTTTAAATAAATTTTACAAGATTCCAGAATGAAACACAAATAAAAGAGAACAGAATATCAAATAACTTAACCTTTTTGAAAACCCAACAAACTATCCTCATTTAATAATGCTATTCCAAATACTTGCAACAATCCCTATAAACATCCCTTGGCACAAAAGGTAAAATCAAACACAGGATCTTGCATGTGAGATGTCAGAGAGAGGGATGATCAGCCTGGACCTGCCTGTTTGGGTCTAGCAGCACCTGCCTGTTTGGGTCTAGCAGCATTTTCAACTGCCGGACTGCTTTCAAGTGAATAGCCAGACAAAACCAAACCAGAGAAAAGCTGACCTGGGAAAACAGGTCATTCCCCTTGCATTGTACAAGAGTTTTATTTTAAACTTGAAAGCCTTTTGCCTGAGAAAGTATCTGTTAGCTATAATCAAGTTGGCCCTAAAACCCATCCAGGCTGAGACTTTTCTGAACCTGTGATTTTATGACTTCCTGAAAAAAAAGCCAGGAACAACATAACCTTGTTAAAGGAGCAGCATCGTCAAACCTCTCCCCTTAAAACTAATTAACCATCAATATCCAAAGATGCTTAATTTTAAAACCCCTTAGTCCTAACTGTTAGTACTCTATAACACACATACACTACATTGTTTATAAACATGCAAATTTGCACAACTACAGTGTTGATGAATGTTCAATTTCCTGGAGAAATACTCAGTAGGTCTTTTTATCTTCTCATCATCTTCCTGCAAGAGCACACCATCAACATCCACATCACTCACATCGATAACCACCTTGAATTCAGAATTCTCTGAATTCAGTTCTTCCCTCTGTGCTTGCCTATTGGACCAACCGATCAACGTCAGATGCCATATCACTTGTCCTTCACTCCTTCCTCAAACATCTTGACACCAAGAACAGCTACGTAAGAATCCTACTCATTGACTACAGTTCAGCCTTCAACACTACTCTCCCCTCGAGACTGATTACTAAACTTAGTGATCTTGGACTAAGCGCCACTCTCTGCAACTGGATCCTCAGTTTTCTGACCCACAGGCCACAATCAATGAGGACTGGGGACAATATTTCATCCGCAACATGGTCTTTAATGCCTGTTACCACCTTTCTTTTGCTCCCTGCGACTCAGTAGATTTGAATTGATTTACTCCGAAGTTGTCTATAACTTCCTTGAATAACTTTGATGTGAAATTTGATCCCTGATCTGATTGTATCTCTGTGGGTATCGTATCTTGTGAAAAATTTGAGTAATTCCTCTTCAATCCTTTTTGTTGTGATATTGTGTCATGGAATGGCCTCTGGAAATCTAGTCGACACATCCATTATTGTTAACATATACTGATTCCCACTTTTTGCTTGAGGTCGAGGGCCTACGCATTCAATTAAGACACTGGTAAAAGGTTCCTCAAATCCAGGGATAGGTATTAAAGGCCATGGTTTTAACACTGTCTGTGTTTTTCCAATTACTTGACATCTATGACACGTCTCCCAAAACTCAATTACATCCTTGTGCAGTCTTGGCCAGTAAATAATGTTTTTGTACTTTAGTTTGAGTTTTTGTCACTCCTAAATGACCCCTTAGAGGTAGTTTGAGTGCTACTTACAACACCTTTCTTACCTATACTTTCCTGGGATGGGAAAAATTTCTGGCTGTAACAGCTGCTCCTTTTTTGAGGTATTGTAGATTGCTGGAGGTGATTACCTCGAATTCCAGGAGCAGCAATTACTATTTTATATGTTGTTGCATTGTTTTGGAACTTTGGGAAAAAAAAGTTAAAACAAGAGTAGTTTTAAAAGGGAACAGAACAGACAAAGGAAGCAGATGGTGAGGTCATTGCAGGAGAGAGAGAGAGAGAGAACCTGCACAGTTACTGCCTTTGCTGTTTGAATTCATGTATCGGAGTGCATCTGGACATCGGAGTGCATCTGGGAAAATTAACAAACAGTGAAATGGAGGAACTGTTGGATGAAGTTCACAGCACAGAATCAGATAAGTTAATCGTTTTTAAGTGTGGCCTACAGAGAATCTGCAGTAGTGAGTAGAGTGGGTTGTTTCTTGTTTATTTTTTTAGAGATATGTCTCTTGATTAAACTTAAAATATAAGCCATACTATTAAGTTAACCTGAGGCAGTGTTTGTAGAGGAATAAGATGGTGTTATTTTCTGGGTCTGTAGACTGTGAAGGAGCAAAAGTGGCCTTTAATAGAGTGATATGTACTTCTTGTCAGATGTGGGAGTTTAAAGAGAGTTTAAGGGTTACTGCGGATTATGTCAGCCATAAATGCTGTTGGCTGCAAATCTTATCAAATCGAATGGATCGTTAGGAGAGACGGTTAGAAGTAATGAGGAATTTGCAACAGCAACAGTATGTGATGGATCTCAGTGATAGGAAGGGGGAAATTCTCAGATAGAGTCACATAGATGGGTTAACTCCAGGAAAGGTAAGAGAGGTAGACAGCTAGTTCAGAAGTCTTTTGTGGATATACCCATTTCAAACAGGTATACTGTTTTGGAAAATGTAGGGGGTGATGGATTCTCAGGGGAACGTAGCACGAACAGCCAGGTTTCTGGTATTGAGACTGGTTCTAATGCAACGAGGGGTACGTTGGGTTCCAAGAGATCGATTATGTTAGGGGATTCTCTAGTCCGAGGTACAGACAGATGTTTCTGTGGCCAGCAGCGAAAAAGCAGAATGGTGTGTTGCTTCCCTGGTACCAGGATCAAGGATGTCTCAGAGAGGGTGCAGAATGTTCTCATAGGGGAGAGGGGCCAGCAGGAGGTCATTGTCCACATTGGAACCAAAGACATAGGAATGGAAAAGGTTGAGATTCTGAAGGGAGATTAGAGAGTTAGGCAGAAATTTAAAAAGGAGGTCCTCGGCAGTAGTAATATCTGGATTACTTCCGGTACTACGAGCTAGTGAGGGCAGGAATAGGAGGATAGAGCAGATGAATGCATGGCTGAGGAGCGAGGTATGGGGGAAGGATTCACATTTTTGGACCATCGGAATCTCTTTTGGGGTAGAAATGACATATAGAAGAAGGATAAATTGCACCTGAAATGGAAGGGGACTAATATACTGGCAGGGAGATTTGCTAGAGCTGCTCGGGAGGATTTAAATGAGTAAGGTGGGGGGTTGGGACCCAGCGAGACAGTGAGGAAAGAGATCAATCTGAGACTGGTACAGTTGAGAACAGAAGCGAGTAACAGTCAGGGCAGACATGGACAAAGTAGGACTAATAAATTAAACTGCATTTATTTCAATGCAAGGGGCCTAACAGGGAAGGCAGATGAACTCAGTGCATGGTTAGGAACATGGGACTGGGATATCATAGCAATTGCAGAAACATGGCTCAGGGATGGGCAGGACTGGCAGCTTAATGTTCCAGGGTACAAATGCTGCAGAAAGGATAGAAAGGGAGGCAAAAGAGGAGGGGGAGTGGTGTTTTTGATAAGGGATAGGATTACAGCTGTGCTGAGGGAGGATATTCACGGAAATACATCCAGAGAAGTTATTTGGTGGAACTGAGAAATAGGAAAGGGATGACCACCTTATTGAGATTGTATTATAGACCCCTAATAGTCAGAGGGAAATTGAGAAACAGACTTGTAAGGAGATCTCAGCTATTTGTAAGAATAATAGGGTAGTTATGGTAGGGGATTTTAACTTTCCAAACATAGACTGGGACTGCCAGAGTGTTAAGGGTTTAGATGGAGAGGAATTTGTTAAGTGTATACACAAAAATTTTCTGATTCAATATGTATACGTACCTTCTAGAGAAAGTGCAAAACTTGACCTACTCTTGGGAAATAAGGCAGGACAGGTGACTGAGGTGTCAGTGGGGAAGCACTTTGGGGTCAGCGACCATAATTCTATTAGATTTAAAATCGTGATGGAAAAGGATAGACCAGATCTAAAAGTTGAAGTTCTAAATTGGAGAAAGGCCAATTTTGACGGTATTAGGCAAGAACTTTCGAAAGCCGATTGGGAGCAGATGTTCGCAGGTAAAGAGACGCCTGGAAAATGGAAAGCCTTCAGAAATGAGATAACAAGGATCCAGAGAAATTATATTCCTGTCAGGGTGAAAGGAAAGGCTGGTAGGTATAGGGAATGCTGGATGACTAAAGAAATTGAGGGTTTGGTTAAGAAAAAGAAGGAAGCATATGTCAGGTATAGACAGGATAGATCAAGTGAATGCTTAGAAGAGGATAAAGGCAGTAGGAGTATACTTAAGAGGGAAATCAGGAGGGCAGAACGGGGACATGAGATAGATTTGGCAAATAGAATTAAGGAGAATCCAAAGATTTTTTTACAAATAGATCAAGGACAAAAGGGTAACTAGGGAGAGAATATGGCCCCTCAAAGATCAGCAAGGTAACCTTTAGAACATAGAACATAGAAAAATACAGCGCAGTACAGGCCCTTCGGCCCTCAATGTTGCACCGATCCAAGCCCACCTAACCTGCACTAGCCCACTATCCTCCATATGCCTATCCAATGCCGCTTAAATGCCCATAAAGAGGGAGAGTCCACCACTGCTACTGGCAGGGCATTCCATGAACTCACGACTCGCTGAGTAAAGAACCTACCCCTAACATCTGTCCGAGACCTACCACCCCTTAATTTAAAGCTATGCCCCATCGTAATAGCTGACTCCATACGTGGAAAAAGGTTCTCATGGTCAACCCTATCTAAACCCCTAATCATCTTGTACACCTCTATCAAGTCACCCCTAAACCTTCTTTTCTCTAATGAAAACAGCCCCAAGTGCCTCAGCCTTTCCTCCACCTTTGTGTGGAGCTGCAGAAAATGGGGGAGATTTTGATGAATATTTTGCATCAGTATTTACTGTGGAAAAGGATATGGAAGATATAGACTGTAGGGAAATAGATGGTGACATCTTGCAAAATGTTCAGATTACAGAGGAGGAAGTGCTGGATGTCTTGAAATGGGTAAAGGTAGAGAAATCCCCAGGACCTGATCAGGTGTACCATAGAACTCTGTGGGAAGCTAGAGAAGTGATTGCTGGGCCTCTTGCTGAGATATTTGTATCATCGATAGTCACAGGTGAGGTGCCGGAAGACTGGAGGTTGGCTAACGTTTAAGAAAGGTGGTAAGGACAAGCCAGGGAACTATAGACCAATGAGCCTGACGTCAGTGGTGGGCAAGTTGTTGGAGGGAATCCTGAGGTACAGGAAGTACATGTATTTTGAAAGGCAAGGACTGATATGGAATAGTCAACATGGTTTTGTGCATGGGAAATCATATCTCACAAACATGATTGAGTTTTTTGAAGAAGTAACAAAAAGGATTGATGAGGGCAGAGTGGATGATGTGAAGATATATGGACAACAGTAAGGGGTTTGACTAGGTTCCCCATGGGAGACTGATTAGCAAGGTTAGATCTCATGGAATGCAGGGAGAACTAACCATGTGGATATAGAACTGGCTGAAAGGTAGAAGACAGAGGGTGGTGGTGGACGGTTGTTTTTCAGACTGGAGGCCTGTGACCAGTGGAGTATCTCAAGGATTGGTGCTGGGTCCACTACGTTTTGTCATTTACATAAATGATTTAGATGCAAGCATAAGAGGTACAGTTAGTAAGTTTGCAGAAGACACCAAAATTGGAGGTGTAGTGGGCAGCGAAGAGGGTTACCTCAGATTACAACAGGATCTTGACCAGATGGCCCAATGGGCTGAGAAATGGCAGATGGAGTTTAATTCAGATAAATGCGAGGTGTTGCATTTTAGGAAAGCAAATCTAGCAGGACGTATGCTCTTAATAGTAAGATCCTAGGTAGTGTTGCTGAACAAAGAGACCTTGGAGTGCAGGTTCATAGCTCCTTGAAAGTGGAGTCGCAGGTAGATAGGATAGTGAAGAAGGCTTTCCTTTATTGGTCAGAGTATTGAGTACAGGAGTTGGGAGGTCATGTTGTGGCTGTACAGGACATTGGTTAGGCCACTGTTGGAATATTGCGTGCAATTCTGGTCTCCTTCCTATCGGAAAGATGTTGTAAAACTTGAAAGTATTCAGAAAATATTTCCAAGGATATTGCCAGGTTTGGAGGATTTAAGCTATAGGGAGAGGCTGAACAGGCTGGGGCTGTTTTCCCTGGTGCATCAGAGGCTGAGGGGTAACCTTATAGAGGTTTACAAAATTATGAGGGGCATGGATAGGGTAAATAGGCAAAGGCATTTCCCTGGGGTTGGGGAGTTCAGAACTAGAGGGTATAGGTTTAAGGTAAGAGGGGAAATATATCAAAGAGACCTATGGGGCAAAGCTTTCACACAGAGTGTCGTATGTGTATGGAATGAGCTGCCAGAGGAAGTGGTGGAGGCTGGGACAATTGCAACATTAAAGAGGCATTTGGATGGGTATATGAATAAGAAGGGTTTGGAGGGATAAGGGCCGGGTGCTGGCGGGTGCGACTAGACTGGGTTGGGATATCTGATCGGAATTGACAGGTTGGACCATGCTGTACATCTCTATGACTATATGACTCTATAACTGGTGATTTTGCGACCTTGTTACCACAAGTCAGGAAAAATCCCAGGATATGTCTCCTGCATTAGTTCAGTTGCCTGAGTTTCCACTGGCTTTTAATCCATAGTAGGCAACACTCCTACTGGTGAACCAACTATATCATTAGCAAGAACAAATGGTGTTCTTGGAGCTGAGAGTTTGTCTCGTACTCCTTCCAAGACTCCTCAACTCATCACTGAACACTCTAACCTCACTTTACATAATTGAGCACCTTTGGTCTCACTGCAAATTTCTGTTACTGGTACCTTTTCTGCAATATTCCTTCAGAGGCACATATCATCATCTTTCAACATTGCAGACTGAGAGGACTTTGTATCTCTTAATATTGTAACCTTTTTACCTGTTGCTCTGGCCTACGTGAGTAAACTTTACCTTCACGGGTATATGGTTTAAGACGATCTGGCACTTCCTCCTGAACCAACGCCCAACCAGGTTGTACATTCTGGTGAAGCTTTCTTGCCTGCATTGTGCTTTTTGTTACCACTCTAACAAAAGTCACTGGCTTATCCTGTTTTCCTATATCTGGCTTCCCATTGCTTTTCCTAAACCTGTGTTATTGCAGTGAAAACACCAGAGGTTTTTAATTTCTCTTTCCCCTTCAATGGTTTCCTTTTTTGCCCTGTGGTAAGTTATCCTTACGATCTTCACCGAGATCTACCTTTCCCGTTCCATATGAGGATTTCCCTTTTCCTCAATTTCTATCCCTCATGGATTGAAACTGATTTTGGAAGCCAAATGTTGATTTCTGGAACATTTCATAGCCATCACCCATGGCAGCTGCTAATCTTATGATTTTAACTCTCTGCTCTTCGACATGAGCTCTCACTACTTCAGAAAGTGAAATTTTGAACTCCTGTCTCAGTGCTAATTTCTGAAGTCCAAACTCCCTCTCTTCCTTCCTTTCCTCTCTCTCTTTTTCTCTCTCTTCTCTCTCTCTTTCTTTTTGTTCTGCTGAAGCGACTTGTCCTTTTTCTCTTGCCTCTGTTTTTAATCGTAATTTCTTGTCTTTTGCCTCGAATTGAAGCTGCTTCATTTTCAATTGAATTTTAGCCATCTCGAAAGATTCTGATGGCATTTCCAGCAAATTAAAATGCTGTTATTAACTCTCTTTTCATCACGGAAAGAGGCAGCTCCAATTCCAGCTTGTCTGCTAATTCCAGCAGCTTGGTCTTACTCCCCTTTAGTAAAACCCCCAAAGTCACTTCTTCCACTCCCAGAAATCTTTGGTGACTGAAAGAGCCATTGCTATCCCAAGCAATGTTTAAACCAACCAAATCGCAGCAGAGTGGCGGGAGCTGGGCGAAAGTTCAGGCGGAGCGCAAAGCCGGTCGGGAAGAGAGCGGCGGGAGCTGGGCAGAAGTTCAGACGGAGCGCAAAGCCGTTCGGGAAGGTAAGTGATTACTATATAAAGAACTTACCTCGACGCCAACGGTCTTTTCGCAGCAGAGAGCAGCGGGAGCTGGGCGGAAGTTCAGACGGAGTGCAAAGCCGGTCGGGAAGGTAAGTGATTGCTATTAGAGTGGGTGTGTTCTAAACCCCAGGTCCTACAAAGTAGGGTCTCCCTCCCTGCCTCCTCCTCTAACCTTAATTAAGAGTCCACAGACGAGCCACAAAAAGAGGGTCTAAGGAAGTTTAGATCGAAGAGTGAGGCTTCAGTTCAGGAATCTTTGACAAGGAGGTTGAGTGAAGTGATTACACCACAGTTGAAGAGGGTGAAGACATGACTGCCCAGCTGGTTCAGTGCGCTACGTGCTTAATGTGGGAGGTCAACGACTCTGGTGTGTCTGGCTCGTATATGTGTGGAAAATGTGTGCACATTCAGCAATTGACCGAGCATATTGCAGCGCTGACGAAAGAACTTGAAGACCTTAGGCTCATCCGAAAGAACGAGATCTTTCTGGACAAGACCTTCAGTGAGGTTATTATACCAATCATGCCAGAAGAGAGCAGAAGAGAGCAGACGATGAGGAAGGCGGAGAGGAGACAGGTGCAAGAGACCCCGGGAGAAGTACTTGTCAGGAACAAGTTGAAGCTTTTGGAAACAGAGACTGATGACACTGCCAGTTCGCAAGGTGGCCAGGTTTGTCATTCAAAAGTTGCCGCAGAGGCAGAGCGGAAGAGTCGGACATCGCACAGAGCCGTGGTAATAGGGGACTCCATTGTGAGAGGAACTGACCGGGGTTTTTGTGGCAGCAGACGGGATTTAAGGATGGTGTGTTGCCTTCCTGGTGCTAGAGTGAAAGACATCGCGGACAGAGTGCAGGAAATCCTCAAGGATGAGGGTGAAGAGCCAGAGGTGGTGGTACATGTCAGCACAAATGATGTCGGGAAGAAGACGAGGAACATACTACAGCGAGACTTCGGAGAACTAGGAAGAAGGCTGAAAAGCAGGACGTCCAAGGTGGTTATCTCCGGTTTGCTTCCAGTTCCTCGGGCTAGTGTGGCCAGAAACAGGGAGATAATGGACTTGAACGTGTGGTTGGGGAACTGGTGCAGGAAGCAAGGATTTAAGTTCTTGGATCACTGAAGTATATGTTGTGGTAAGCATAAATTCTATAAGAGAGACGGTTTGCACCTTAATAGGTTAGGGACCAGCATTCTGGCAGGCAGGTTTTCTACTGCAACACCGCTACATTTAAACTAAGTAGCGGGGGGGAGGGGACAAGCTGGATGTTTAAAAAGGAAATTGAAGGGAAAGTTAGAACAAGAGAAGTCAAGAAAGACAACTGTATCAATGAGGCAGAAAACTCGGAAAGGCATCATGCTGTAAGGTTGAGTGAAATAAGGGTTGATGGGAAGGGTGAGAGCATTAACAAATTAAAAATACTATACATGAATGCACGAAGCATTAGACATAAGATGGATGAGCTTGAGGCTCTTTTGGAAATTGGCAGATACGATATTGTGGGGATAACTGAGACGTGGCTTCAAGTGGACAGGGCCTGGGAAATGAATATTCAAGGATACACGTGCTATCGTAAGGACAGACTGACGGGCAGAGGGGGTGGGGTGGCCTTGTTGGTAAGGGACGATATTCAGTCCCTTGCGCGGGGGGACCTAGAGTCAGGGGATGTAGAGTCAGTGTGGATAGAGCTTCGAAATACTAAGGGTAAAAAGACCCTCTTGGGAGTCATCTACAGGTCCCCAAACAGTAGTCTGGATGTCGGATGTAAGTTAAATCAGGAGCTGAAATTGGCCTGTCGCAAAGATGTCACTACAGTTGTTATGGGGGATTTTAACATGCAGGTAGACTGGGAGAATCAGGATGGTATTGGGCCTCAAGAAAGAGACTTTGTGGAGTACCTCAGAGATGGATTCTTAGAGCAGCTGGTGCTGGAGCCGACCAGGGAGAAGGCAATTGTGTAACGAACCAGAATTGGTCAGAGACCTCGAAGTGAAGGAGCCATTGGGAAGTAGTGACCATAATACAATAAGCTTCAATCTGCAATTTGAGAGGGAGAGGGTACAGTCGGAAGTGACAGTACTTCTGTTGAATAAAGGGAACTATGGAGCTATGAGGGAGGAGCTGGCCAAAGTTCAATGGTGCAATACCTTAGCAGGGATGACTGTGGAGAAACAATGGCGGATATTTCTGTGTATAATGCAGAAGTTGCAGGATCAGTTCATTCCTAAAAGGAAGAAAGATCCCAGGAGGAGGCATGGGCGGCCGTGGCTGACGAGGGAAGTAAAGAAACATATAAAGTTAAAAGAGAAAAAGTATAACATAGCTAAGATAAGTGGGAAAACTGAGGACTGGGAAGCTTTTAAAGAGCAACAAAGGATTACTAAGAAGGAAATACACAGAGGAAAAATGAGGTACGAAGGTAAACTGGCCAAGAATATTAAGGAGGATAGTAAAAGCTTTTTTAGGTATGTGCAAGGCAAAAAAATGGTTAGGACAAAAATTGGGCCGTTGAAGACAGAAACATGGTAATATATTACTAGGAACAAAGAAATGGCAGAGGAATTAAATGGGTACTTCAGATCTGTGTTCACTGGGGAAGACACAAGCAATCTCCCTGAGGTAACAGTGGCTGAAGGACCTGAACTTAAGGGAATTTATATTTGCCAGGATTTGGTGTTGGAGAGACTGTTAGGTCTGAAAGTTGATAAGTCTCCGGGGCCTGATGGTCTGCATCCCAGGGTACTGAAGGAGGTGGCTCGGGAAATCGTGGATGCGTTGGTGATTATTTTCCATAGTTCAATAGATTTGGGGTCGGTTCCTGAGGATTGGAGGGTGGCTAATGTTATACCACTTTTTAAGATAGGTGGGCGAGAGAAAGCAGGAAATTATAGACCAGTTAGTCTGACCTCAGTGGTGGGAATGATGCTGGAGTCTATTATAAAGGATGAAATTACTGCACATCTGGATAGTAGTAACAGGATAGGACAGAGTCAGCATGGATTTATGAAGGGGAAATCATGCTTGACTAATCTTCTTGAATTTTTTGAGGATGTAACTCTGAAGTTGGACGAGGGAAATCCAGTAGATGTAGTGTATCTGGACTTTCAGAAAGCTTTTGATAAAGTCCCACACAGGAGGTTAGTGAGTAAAATTAGGGCGCATGGTATTGGGGGCAAAGTACTAGATTGGATTGAAAATTGGTTGGCTAATAGGAATCAAAGGGTAGTGATAAACAGCTCCATTTCGGAATGGCAGGCAGTGACCAGTGGGGTACTGTAGGGATCCGTGCTGGGACCGCAGCTTTTTACAATATATGTTAATGATATAGAAGATGGTATCAGCAATAACATTAGCAAATTTGCTGATGATACAAAGCTGGGTGGCAGGGTAAAATGTGATGAGGATGTTAGGAGATTACAGGGTGACCTGGACAAGTTAAGTGAGTGGGCAGATGCATGGCAGATGCAGTTTAATGTGGATAAATGTATGGTTATCCACTTTGGTGGCAAGAACAGGAAGGCAGACTACTACCTCAATGGAATCAATTTATGTAAAGGGGCAGTACAGAGAGATCTGGGTGTTCTTGTACACCAGTCAATGAAGGCAAGCATGCAGGTACAGCAGGTAGTGAAAAAGGCTAATAGCATGCTGGCCTTCATAACAAGAGGAATTGAGTATAGAAGCAAAGAGGTGCTTCTGCAGCTGTACAGGGCCCTGGTGAGACCACACCTGGAGTACTGTGTGCAGTTCTGGTCTCCAAATTTGAGAAAAGACATTCTGGCTATTGAGGGAGTGCAGCGTAGGTTCACGAGGTCAATTCCTGGAATGGCAGGATTACCTTACACTGAAAGACTGAAGCGACTGGGCTTGTATACCCTTGAGTTTCAAAGACTGAGAGGGGATCTGATTGAGACATATAAGATTATGAAAGGATTGGACACTCTGGCAGTAGGAAACATATTTCCATTGATGGGTGAGTGCCGAACCAGAGGACACAGCTTAAAAATGCGGGGTAGACCATTTAGGACAGAGCTCAGGAGAAACTTCTTCACCCAGAGAGTGGTGGCTGTGTGGAATGCTCTGCCCCAGAGGGCAGTGGAGGCCCACTCTCTGGATTCATTTAAGAAAGAGTTGGATAGAGCTCTCAAAGATAGTGGAATCAAGGGTTATGGAGATAAGGCAGGAACAGGATACTGATTAGGAATGATCAGCCATGATTATATTGAATGGCGGTGCAGGCTCGAAGGGCTGAATGGCCTACTCCTGCACCTATTGTCTATTGTCTATTGTCTATAAATCCAACAGCCTGAACAAAAGACATGAACACTTACCATTCGCTGCCTTCAAGTCCAGTAATCCTAATCCGAAATGGGAACTATGGAACAAAGATCCCACAAAGAGCCCCCAATCTATTATGGACCAGGCTGGGCCCCCTCAAAAAAGTTCAGAAAAGTGGCCCATATCTTTATTTTGCTCGTTGTTTTAAGCAAGTGTTACACACATATTCCAGGAGTGATGCAGCTGGTCAAACGTCTTACCACATATACTCGTGTAGAGGTCGATCTCATGTGCAAGTCGATCCCTTATTTTTGGCCAAAAGGTTTTGTATTTTCCATATACCTTGTGTATAAGTTGACCCTAGTTCTTCACAGTTACAGATCAACATTTATGAGTCAGTGTGCCTGCCCATTGCGCTCCACTCAGGCTTTCCAGTCTGCTGGCCATACCATTCTGTTCTGGGTCTTCTAGTCTGCCAGCCGTCATGCTCCACTCCAGGTTTTCAGAATTATTGCAATCTGCGGAGTCAGTTTCCGTGTTTTCAGTTATTCATGAACATATTACAGGGAACGCTCCAGAACTAGGGACCAGGGGGCTGCCTGGAAGGTAAATTTCATGTTTAAATGATTATATGGTTATTGACTTGTTTGTGATTGTCTTTTTCTTGCTAGTACTTAAAAACTTATTGCTACTCGAAGATGAAATGCAAATGACAATCAAGACTTGAGTACAAATGTTTTCTTCACTATGTGTCCTATACTCAACCATGGTAGATATTATCTACACAGTATGAAAGTATTATAATTGTTTTAGCACTTTGTACAAGCTGGGCCATTTTACTTTGTTTAACTTTACTCATACCCAAGATTTTACAGTTTTTTTTTGTGTAGAGATCTGGCTCTTGTCTGTCCATTTTGACTCATGCATGAATATCATCCCCTTGAAAACAATGCATCCTCAAAACTTGACCTATGTATGAGTACATACGATAGTTTTAAACAAAATGATATTTATTTACAAGATTACAAAATGAAAAATACATGAAAGACAGCAGAATTGCGAAAATCCAACAGACTATCCATACTTAATGATGCTGTTCCAAATACTTGCAACAATCCTCATAAATACCCCTTGGCACAAAAGGTAAAATCAAAAACAGGGTCTGAAGGAGAGCAGTCAGAGAGAGAGGAGGATCAGCCTGGACCTGCCTGTTTGGGTTTAGCAGCTTTGTCAACTGCCTGACTGCTTTCACTGAATAGCCAGACCAAACCAAACCAGAGTAAAGCTGACCTGGGAGAACTGGCCATTCCCCTTTCATTGCACACGTTGTTTTAACTTGAAAGCCTTTTTCCTGAGGCAGTTTCTGTTAGCTATAATCAAAATGGCCCTAAAACCCAACCAAGCTGAGACTTTTCGGAACCTGTGTTTTAATGCCCTCCTGAACAAAAAAGCCAAGGACAACATAACCTTGTTAAAGGAGCAGCATTATCATACAGCAAATGGGCAAGAAAGTGGACTTGGGGAATGTCAGATCAGTCATGGTCTTATTGAATCATGAAGCAGGCTCAAGACGCCAAAAGGCCTACTCCTGTTCCTGTTTCTTATGGTCTTAAGGGGTTTTGTCAATGGTTAGATACTAGGGAAACCAAGTGATATGGAAACAGATCAGATTCATAGAATTAGAAGTTATGCTTATCCATTGGACAAGAATCAGAATGGATTGGTTGGATTAGCAGCCTGTTTTCATGTTGGACTTTCTGTATAATTCTATTGGAAGGTAGCTGTAAAACTTGAAAGGGTTCAGAAGAGGTTTACAAGGATGTTGCCAGAATTGGAGGATTTGAGTTACAGGGAGAGGCTGATTTGGCTGGGGCAGTTTTCCCTGGAACATCTGAGGCTGAGTGGTGACCTTATAGAGGTTTATAAAATCATGAGGGGCATGGATGTAGTAAACAGACAAAATCTTTCCCCTGGGGTGGGAGACTCCAAAACTAGAGGACATAGGTTTCGAATGAGAGGGGAAAGATTTAAAAGGGACCTAAGGGGAAACATTTTCACGCAGAGTGTGGTACATGTATTGAATGAGCTGCCAGAGGAAGTGGTGGAGGCTGGTACAATTACAACATTTAAAAGTTATGAATAGGAAGGGTTTAGAGGAATATGGGCAAGTGCTGGCAAGTGGGACTAGATTAGGTTGGGATATCTGGTCAGCTTGGAGCGTTGGATTGAGGGATCTGTTTCTGTGCTCTACATCTCTATGACACTCTGAATCTATCTAAAATGCTCTAAAATAAATTATGTGGTCATTCACATGATTATAATTTTCTTTATGTAAGACAGGCTGCAGTTAGCACTGCTGCCTCAGAGTGCTAGGGACCTGATTCCAGCCTTGGGCGACTGCCTGTGTGGAGTTTGCACATTGTTTGCAACCCCATGTCTGCATGGGTTTCCACAGGGTGCTCCAAAGATGTGCAGGTTAGGTGAATTGGCCATACTAAATTGCCCATCGTGTCCAGGAATGTATAGGTTAGATGCATTAATCAGGGGTAAATGGTAAATGTGGAGTAATAGGGTAGGGGAATGGGCTTGGATGGGATACTCTTTGGAGGATCGGTGTGGACTTTGTGGGCCAAAGGGCCTGTTTCCACACTGTAGGGAATCTAAAAGGCTGGATGAAGACCATAGTCATTGCATCCACTCAGTAAAGATGCAATGAAATCAAACTCAGAAGATACTTCAAATATTTCTCAAGTATTGTTTGAGTGATCCCTCCTTTGTTTAGCTGTGATGGAGGCAAGTGAATCTGAAGCTCTGCACCTTGTCTTGGCAGCACGGTGACTCAGTGGTTAGCACTGCTGCCTCGCAGCACCGGAGTCCCAGGTTCGATTTCAGCCTCGGGCAACTGTCTGTGTGGAGTTTGTACATTCTTCCTGTGTTGCGTGGGTTTCCTCTGGGTTCTCTAGTTTCCTCCCACAGTCCAAAGATGTGCAGGTGAATTGGCCATGCTAAATTGCCCATAGTGTTAGTTGCATTAGTCAGAGGGAATCTAATCTAATCATTTCCATTGTCTTGTCTTGCAGCATTATGACAGACATTTAAATAATTCAAGTAGCCAGGGAAAACCTGATGAATCTATAGGTACAAAGAGAAACCAAAAATTCTATAAGGAATTCAATTTAGTGCTTCCTAATGGTTTTCAACAGAAGCCTTGTTTCTAAAGCTTTAGCAAAGATTTTGCAATTCAGCAGGGATGTGGTTGAATAAACATCACAAATTAAAAGATCTATATGCTATCTATAAAGAATCATCCAGAAAAAGAGAGTCTGATGTATTAATATCCTCCAATGCCTTTATGCATTTGCATTAGGAGTTTAGAATACTTAATCAAAACCTTCTTACATCAACCTACTGCATCACTTTAATTACACAATGATTTTCTCAAAGGAACTAATTTAATAAGAATCATTGCTTCAGAACATTGCAGCAAATGTTCAAGATTACTTTGTTTTCCTTTGATATCTGAATGTTGCCTCATTAAAAATGATCAGAACAATAATCAAGCATTTGCCATCTTAAAATTTGCAATCAAGCTAATTTATTTTCCTAGAAATTACGCTTTGTTTTATTTTTCTAAAGAAGTTGCATTTGTTCAAAGCTAGATTCAGTAGTGTTTTCTTCGGATGGCCTCAAAAAAGATTAGTCTGCAAATTAACTGACCTGTTCAAAATGCGCATATTAATTTATTTTGCTGTGCTTGCTGGATGATTTTATGAATGCAATTTCATGATATAAACAAAAGAACATACAATAAATAATAAAATTAATGAAATACAAATGCTTCTCTTGAAGTACCAAGCATCTTAGAGGAGAAACTTTACACATTAATAGAAACAATTCAAATCATGAGCAATACATTTTCGGGCTGTGCACAGCTCCCTGTAGTACTCCCAGTGGGGAATGCTACTTGCCTGGAGTGCTTGCAGGAAAATCTCACTATGCACTGCATGATTTTCTGTTAATGGACAGAAAATTACAGCTTGCATGCCCACAATTTCCCATGATGTGCACTTTTCAAGTGTCACTCCCTGCTGAGTAGAGCCAATTGTGGAATCACCACTTTAAGTCCCTGATAAGAAAGGAACTGTGAGCTGAAGAAAGTGCCTACACTTAGAGCAGATGCATTCGTTCCTGTACAAAGGAAAGATTAACATCTTCACTAGAGAATAATGAGCAAACTGACAAAGGGATAAAAAAAGGAATTGGAAAAGACATTTCATACCAAAATGGAGTAGAATAACATATAATGTAACTTGATGAAACTAATAGGAAATGAGATAAAATATCTATTTGGGGTTATCATCTAAACGGGCTGGAGGTCGAGTTAGGGGGATTATAATCTCTAGCCATTTGGCTGGTCTGCTGTGATACTGTTGCACTTTCCTGTGTTAAGATTCTAAAGACACTGAGAGCAGCTTTCAAGTGATAGTTGAGTTGTCCATTAAGAGCCTACTGAGGATCTGAAGTCTGAATACAGGCTGAGGTAACTAGTTGTTGTCAGGAACAACCACTTAATACATGCTCTTACTGACTTAGGTGGCAATAAAATGGCTTCTTAATGCAAATAAGATGACAAAATGGCTTCTGGGCTGCAAATTGACAACTCTGCTAAAAGCTGCATGAAATGGCTTTTTAACCCTGTTATAGCTGCATAATTGACTAACTATAGTCTGTCTCAACAAACATTAGCAGACAATGCTTCCTTTACAGCACAGAAATAACTAGACTAGATAAGACATTACTGGCCATCCTATCTGACCTTCAAGTGCAGGTGCAAAGACTCTGTTCATGAGATAAGAGTGGCTTGAGTGTTGGAAAACAAAGATGGTTCCCAAGAAATATCATTGGGCTGAGTTGCTGTCAATAAAGCTATTTTGTTAATTGATTGGTAATTGCCTGAATGTACTAAATGATTAATGGCCTGGAACCTTCTTTAAGAAAAGTATTCAAATGTCTTTGTTTTAAGCCATGTGCGCAGCTCCTCTGAGGAACACGGAAATGTTTAACCTCTGTGTTTCCAGATGATCTGTGACCAGCTGTATGTGAAATAAAGTGTGAAGTCTGAAAGGAGCAGGTCGATTGTGAATGTTCTTGACCGATTACGGAACAGAGAGAGTCCGCTCCCCCTCACACCCCACCGCCTCCCCCCCATCACCACCACCACTGGGATCCAGATCTTCACTACAACTGTATGATAGGGATCTTGTCGGACAATTCAGTGTCTCAGTTGCTGCAGCTCCAGAAAAGAAATGGCTAACAACTTGATCAAACTTAAAAGCTCCAAGAAAGGGAAAGAAATTTTGTAAACAAATATAGGATAATAATGGTGAGAAGTAACTGAAAGCAATCCTTGTGTTAAAAGATCAGAGGCTTGGGATATTTGTTGCTGATGATTGCATAATTTTCTGTGCCATCTTCATGTCCACATGCAGCAAACATGGACACCATTCAGAGATGGACTGAAAAGTAGCAAGGAGAAAGTGAGGACTGCAGATGCTGGAGATCTGAGTTGAGAGTGGGGCTGGAAAAGCACAGCAGGTCAGGCAGCATCCGAGGAGCAGGAGAATCAACATTTCAGGCAAGAGCCCTTTATCAGGAACTCTTATGGCTGAAACATCGATTGTCCTGCTCCTTGGATGCTGTCTTAGCTGCTGTGTTTTTCCAGGATCCCCCCTTCTTGACTCTGAAAAGTAGCAAGTAGCTTTTGTATCTCACAACAGCTATCTCCAACAAGAGTGAATTTAACCAATCCCCTCCCTTGAGATTGTTATGATAAGATGAGGAGGGGGTCATGGCTTCATTCTTTTAACCCCCACTCAGTCAGTCACAACAAATGCCCATTTTTGTTCTTTTTTTCCTTTGTTAGCTCTTAGCTATCATATTTTCATTTCAGTTTTTTTTTTGCTTATTCTTAGTTAACCAGAGAGCCAATCCAACATTTTCTTCAGTGAAAAAGAGTGGAGTTTTGTTATTCAAGAAAAGAAACAAAACAACAAACACACAAACAAAGATACAGGTCATAAACATACAAAAAGAAAACAAGGGAGGTGGTGGTCTATAGGCAGGAATATGAAGGCAGATGCAATTAGAGTTTTTTTGAGCCTTTAAGGTTGTGAGAGTGCAAGTTGAATCCTAGCTGCTTAGCTGTAGTTGTGTTCTTCAGGAGTGCTAATAAATGCAGATACCTTCGCAGGAATTCACAGTTAACTCAGGTTTTGCAAGTTTTTTTTCCACCCACTGGCACTAGGTGTACTGAGATGGAGATTGAGAGAGGAGCTTTCTGTATTCTTGCACTGTTTAATTCATGATTTATCATGTATCTTTGTCATGTGTTGCTTAAAGCAAACTACTGAAAGATGGTTTATCTGTACATTTCAAGTCTAGCTCCACTGATTTTTTTTCCCAAACTGAACACACAGCAGGCAACTTTTAATATCCAAGGTGTGAAGCTATCATGAAAGTGTGAGGAAAACAAGAGGTGTAAATTTTTGACACTCGCTGAGCCTCAGAACTCCTTGATAGAGATGGTACTTCTGAAGCAACCAGTTTTGGTATATTTCATGTTGGTTGCCTGGGTTTGTCAGGTGATAATTGCAGTCATTTTAGCTCAGTAATATCCTTTTTTAAATCATCTTTTAAATCATGAATGTTTTAGGTATGAAAATCAAATGATGAAGATGGAATCTTGATAGTTCAATCCACTACACTCATAATGACATTCAATGGCATTACCATATCTGAGTCCACCTCTCTCAGAATCCTGGAGGCTGCCATTAACCAGAAACTGAACCAGATCTACCATTTTAACGTTTTGGCTACAGGAGCAGGTCACAGTCTGCAGCAAGTATCTCACCTCCTGATACCTCAAACATTGTCCACACTTTCTTGGATGAGTGCAGCTCCAACAACACTCAAGTAACTCAACACCATTCAGAACCAAGCAACCCACTTGATTGGCTGGCCATCAAATATCTTCAATACTCACTCTCTCCATCACTAATGCACAGCGGCTGCAAGGTGAACCAGTTACACATAAATCATCAAGGCTTCTTTGACAGCACCCTGCATAACTGTGATCTCTACTGCCTAGAATGACAAGGCCAACAGATAAAAGGGAACATCACCGCCTGTACAGTCTCCATCACCAAACAGCTATCCAGTCAAATTAGCTAGCCCCAACTTTTTGAGGAATGTAACTGGATAAACTTGGAAGAGAAGTGTCCAGACCCCTGATTGATTACTGTACAACTCCCCAACTATTTTGTCCCAATCCCACTGACTGTTATGGAGCCACAGGACTTACCATGACCCCCTCTCAGGGCTGCAGAACCCTGATCAATAACAGCCTGACTGGACACCTGATGGTGACATTCCCTGGACTGGTATTGGAGCCTGCCCTTGATTTACTGTGGCAGGAACCACTGAAAAATGGGTGCCTGAATGGACTTCAGTAAGGCCTATCACCTCAGACTTTTTGACGTGGCTGCCTGCTGGAGATTGATGTAACAAGCTGTAATAAAGCAAGATGTTTACTTCCCTCACTGAGGACTGTTCACCAACAAAAATGCTGCCCAATTGTGTGACTGCACTAATAGGCATGGCCAAGCAAGGGAAATATCGGCGGGATGCTGTGAACATTCAGGTTCGCACTAAGCGAGCAGGCAGTAAGAGAGTAAGTGAGCAGCCCTGAGATGTAGTCTCATCCAATCCCTGCAGTTCCAGTCCCTGTACACAGAGTGTGCTTGCAGCAGCTTTTTAGCATGAGTTGCTAGTGCACCCTACAATGCACTTGCTAAACCTCCTGCAAGTGGGTAGAGAGGTGTCCTCAGGATGCTAAACGATTGACAATTATCAAATACCAGCATCCAGGGATGAAAGGTGCAAGCAGCTGGTGCCCAGGCTACTGTTATGTTTTGAACACCTTGAAGGTTCTTTGTAACTAGTGGCAAGCTGAAATATTCACTCTGACTTCCAAGCGAATTCTTGGCATCTAGTTTTCACATGGAAGTTGGTGGAATAGGAAGCTGCACATTAATGAGCCAAGATGCTGAGTTCATGAGGCAATTATCAGTTGGACTATTAATCCTGAAACTCAGCTAATGTCGCAGAGACCGGAGTTCAAATGCCTCCATGGCGGATGATGGAATTTGAATTCAATTTTTAAAAAAGCTGGAATTATGGGTCTATTGATGACCATGGAACTATTGTTGCTTGTTGAAAATATCCATTTAGTTCATTAATGTCTTTTAGGAAAGGAAATCTATCACCCATACCTGGTCTGGCCTACATGTGACTAGACTGACAGTAATGTGGTTGGCTTTTAACTGCCCTCTGGGCAGTTAAGGATGGGAAATAGATGCTGCCCTCACCAGATATGCTCACATGGCTTGAGTGGATACAAAAAAGGTCCATGAGCCATAATCCTGCTGAATTGATATCTGTCACTTCCTCATGAGAATCTCACCTCCAAATCCAGAAATTAGTTAAAAAATGCAATGAGTTGCTGCCGATGTTGATTTCTCATGTGATTCTGCCACAGTTCTCTCAGCCTCCTATAAAATTACACCCAATAGGTGAAACAAAACTGAAACTTTTTCGCTTTCTTCTTGTTTTCTTTCATCTTACCATTCACCTTAAGGAGCTAAAAATACATTCTGAAAAATAAGTCAGCTTTTAACATGAATCAACTTTGCAATGATTCATTGGTTTTCTAACAGTATGCTTGAGTGAAGAGTCAAGAGGCTGGGTGAAATTTTGTGAAGGAGAGCAATGTCCCTTGTTAGTGTGGAAACTGCAAAGTAATTCAGTTTGACCCAAAGACATGACCTCAGTTGGAATCTGCACTGCTGACAATGATCTAGTATGTAGTCAGCACTGCAGTCAACTTTCTAACTTGAGATTGTGCCTTGCTGCTGATCCTTCACATAGCCAGATTTCAACAGCCTCAGTAGCGCCACTGCTAACTGTGGCCATTGGTGAAACTGCATCTGCAGATTTGTGTGCCACAATATCCAGGCACCCTGAAAGCGGGTTAAGCACAGGTAAAAAAAAACATAGTCAGGCTAGCAGGCTCCAGCAAACACCAGGGTGCAATGGACTGGATTTCTGTAAATGCCAGTGGCTCAGTTGCCCTGGCAGCCACCGTTTCTGCTGGGAAGCAGGGGCTCATCATGGTCCATGAGATGCCTAAAAAGTAGTGCCCAACAGTTATGAGGAGTGGGGCGGGGGAATGCATGGTAGCGAGCAAGGTTTTGCTGGGCACTGTCTACACGATGGTGGTGGTGCATGCAACATGGACAAAATACCAGGGGAGCTAGGAAGCTACCTTTATTTTCTAAAGCTGTTACTCAGCTGCATTCCTTGCAGACAGTCACCCTGGACACTTTCCTGCCACTGGCAAAGCAGCACGGTGGTGGAAAGATGTCAGGCAGCCCCACTCCCATCACTCCCACCAGCAGGCCTCTCCTCCATTCCCGTACAATGCCTGTCTGATCCATTTTGCCACTGATTATGTCTTTCAGCCCTCACCAGATAGCTGGTGAAATTCCAACCAAAGTGATCAATCAGAAGCATATTATGCAATCTTGAATTTTGGATGTTGATTCATGACACGTAAATTGTTTTTCCTAACATACTTGGCACTTCAAGAGAAATGTTTGTATTTAAGTCTCATCTGGGTTTTGATCAATTTCATGAAATGAATTGTATCTGCTTATTCAATGTTTCAAACATAATTATTTGCCTTCCCATTTCAAATCAAAACAATTTTGTTCTGGAGTCTTCAAAGATTATCTGACTGAAACCTCACTAAGGAATAAGATAAGCCAAGCAACTTCTGTGCTGACAACTGCATACTAGACTATTTCTTCACAAATTAAACACTGCAGTTATAAACTCTTTATTTTCTGCTATAACAGAGAGCTAGTGAAGGTTAATTACTACACTAAATATATGTTGCTGTTTTTTGCTCCCTCACTCACTGTTGAATAAACTTGTTCTAAGATAAGATTTAGAATGAATGTTACCCTGTCATTTTCAAAGACAAGCCTGTAACTCAGGCTGAGTCATGAAAAGACACAAAGTAAAGGCGCTGGAGCTTTAGTATAGCTCTGTTTTGATGGATAGTATGGAGGCATTTTGATTTAATATGGAGACAAATATATAATCCAAAAATTTGACAACCAAACTAAAGACTTTATAAACAGAAGGCGTGTAATATTTTCTTTGTACTGTTGATGTAATTATTATTTCTTTATTGAATATTGTTGCGATTTGTGCTTTAAAGTAGAACAACATCATTGCAGTTGTTAATGTTTAAAGTAGATGTCTATTTTAGAGCTTGGAATGTAAGAGTTGCTGAACCAGTTTCTCAATATTTCACATAACTACAGAAAGGTTAAAAATGTCTCAGGTGATTTCTCTAGCTAGCTTTTACACTGTACTTCTCATGACAGAGGGCTGACATTGATGTGTCCCCTTATAAAGTTCCCTTTTCAGGAGTCTGCTCCCTGGAGAGAGGCACTGACATTTAGGATGGAATGAAACACCCATGTATGTCGGGACCAAAATGGTCCATCTAGATGATTGGGTGACAAAGATTCAAACACTGATTGTCCTGCCTGTGAAGTTTTCCCTTTCAGTTTTGTTGAGCTAAATTTGTGTGGTTTACTTGTGTGTTTGATAAATGAGCAGTCCTAAATTCTTTAGCCATGATTTTCATTTTCAAATTATCTGTGTCTGTCTACAGTATGTGTCATGTTTTATAAAGTCCATTACACAGGGGCACTGTGCACTTTATTCACAGAATGTTATGCTAATATTAACTTTACCCAAAATGTTGCAAGTACCACTATTAGAGTATTAGTCGTATTTTATGAGAGGCAAATCAAGTATTACTTTATAATTTTGCCTTTGATTTCTAGTTTATGTGATGTGATAGATTAATATCACATTAATATGATCTATTTAGGTGACATGATCTATGGGCTTTCTAGCCTCGATTATGAAGCTTCGATGCTAGCTAGAAATTATTTTCCCTTTTCCTTGACAGTTTGAGTATTGTGTAATCTAAGATGTAAAACTGTGGGGTACCTGATCACACTGCAGCTCATGTCCTGCTGGTTGTAATTGCTTCAATCTACAAAAGCAGCTATTAATCTGGTTTTGAATTAAAAAGAATTGGATACAGCAATGATGAAATATGGTTTATTATTTAAAATGTTTTCCATTACAAAGCAAACATAAATCAGATATAATAGATTGATAATTTTACACAAGTAATTTATTGATGATTACTGTCTTGAAAATCCAAGCAGAGCACTTTACTCGCCCACATAGAATTTTACAGAGGTGATGAGACCACAAGGACTTATCATTGACCACGGTGGATTGGACACATTACAGCATGATGCTTTAGTGGCATTCTACCAATCCTGGTGTGTTGACAAACAGGATACTCCAAGTCACAGTGAATAAGGGCATTTCCGATCTGAAAGTTGAATCACTGACTACAGTTCCATGCTATTTACAAGTTGACATTCTGTTCAGAAGGTTAGCTCTGTTTTAATCGGCTAATTACAGTTATTTGTCTCTTTTCCCCATAAAGACTGAGATGAAGCCAGTCAGACCTCACGTGGGTTGATTGACAATGTGCTTGAGAGGATTACTGGGGTAGCCTCAATTACAGACATGTTTGATGTGCTTCTAAATCTGATCTTGTGCTGACTTTTTAATCTAATTCCAAAAACTATTGTCAGCTTGTGCAGGTGCTCTGTAAACAGAACAACAGTGAAGCTGAAGATAAATAAATGCAAGTGTTTTTATTTACTTCTTTCTAAATGTTCACCAATAACATTCTTTGTCTAATCTTTACTCGCTTCCCGTTCCTTCAATGTAAGGTCACCCCGTACTATTATGCATTTTACGTACACTATGTTGTAAAGTAAATAAGCTGAGCATTTCCCTGGAGTTAGTGATAGTTTCACTGACAATATATCAGAAACAGATCCATGAATATTGCCAGAGTGGTTCTATGGACATTTCGAGGAACATGGAAATACGATTTTCTAAACCAATCTATCTCTTATTTCAGCCCAGCCCTTGTAATTTCTTATTGCATCACTCAATCACTTCTCCCTTTGTAAACTGATCTTTCTGTCTGTTGAGTACTTCATGCTGATTGTTTCAGTGCATTTCTCTGATGACCACCTATGCCACAAACCTATGAGCATGTACAACAATAATGTGCAATAATTAAGCTTACTTCCCTCATTACACACACATTCAACATTTTTAACTTCTTACTGTAAAGTAAGCTTATCGATAATTTTTCTAAGTAGCTAACTGGAGTTAAAATTGTAACACTGCAATTGTGGTATCTTAACCTATATCTGGAGTTACTAGCAAGTAGAGAGAGATTGCTTACTATACTCAAATCTCTTTCGGAATTGTCATAATGGTTTTCAATTCATTCAGAAAGCACACCACTTTGCTGTGTAAAATGAACTGTCGATGACTTGTAAGCAGCTTTAGCACTTAATTCTCAGGAGTGGGAAATACTGAATTTTAATGATGCTTAATAATAAGCATTTACCACTCAAAACACTGGTGGAAAGATATTAAATTGACTCAGCTAAGGCTGTTGTGCCCCATAATTAGTGGCTTAATTGCTCATTACTCAACTAGATGAAACTTCTTCCTTTCCATGAATTGAGGCATCTCAGCGTTAAACAAGGAGAAAATATTTTACAGCATTTTTATCTGATGTGAAAGATTTCAAAGGTTCCTCAAATGCAAGAAATAAGTTTTGAAGTTGCAGACAGCAAAGCATCACAAGAAGCAACTGAGAGGAATTACTGGTAGATCTATTTTGGTAGCATTTGTTTATGAAGAAATGTTTTTCAAGCAAATTTCAATTCTATGAAAATGTTCAATTTTCAGTCAAATCAAATTATCACAGTATACTAATATCAGGAAACTAAAACAAATTACATAAATCACTAATATATACTATAATATTCTGAGGAAAAGCTGAATGCCTCAAAAGCTCTGAGGATAGCTACATCATGCAGTGTATTCTGAACCATCCAGAACAGGATGATCTAACATTCAATACATGGCCAACACATTAATTTCAGCTATTTCAACAATTCTACTTCTGAGGAGTGCATAGTCAGGTGAGGACTAATATGGATTCGGTTGTAATGGACAACAACACTCTAACCTACTCCCTATGTCTAGCACAAACACTCACATGCAAACCTTTGCAAACACAGACTCAAATGGATGCATACACACACTCATGTAAGTGCACACATGACATGCAAATACAAGCACACATTCAAACACAAGTGCACATACATGTGCAAACACACATGTTCATTTGCCAAGCATAAATACTTACATACACAAATGTGCACGCGTGCACGCACAAACACACACACACACACACACACACAAATACACACACACACTAAGTGTCATTTTCTATTCACAGACTGAAAGTGATCACTTTGAAGATGTGAGAGAAGTTTCCTAATGGACAAAAATCTAAAATCAACAGAGTGAAGTATTTCCACAACCGGGCACAGATAAAATGAACACATTATTATGAAGTTCTCATTTTACCTTCCTGGAACAATGATAGATGAAGCTGATTTCCCCTCTGTGTGGCTCAATGTAAATATCACATCTTTTATAGATGCAACCTTTCATAAGAAATTTATCATCTATCAATCGACAATATAGGTCCTCCTGACATGTAGCCTCGTATCTGGATAGTTGATTGATGATCAATGCTGACCTTTGCATTCATGATGATTCGACCTGGGGTTTTGCAGACCGTGCAGGACCACAGAAACAATAATTTCATCGTAAGAAATCAAAGAAAACAAAATTCTGAAGAAGTCACAATGTACATGAAGTGTTAATTCTGTTCCTCGCTCCACAGATGCTGCCAGACCTGCTGAGATTCTCCAGCACTTTTTGCTTTTGTTACAGAAGAAAAGCCCCTGATCAAGATTGATGACAATGACAAAAGGGTACATGAAAAACATTATAAAATGAAACAATAAAGGTAGGCATAGAAGAAAAGAAACCAGGATATGGATAGGGCGACAGAGATGAACAAACACATAGCTAATTATGTAAGTCGTTAATTTGCATTGTAATTTACCTAATTTACCACGTAAACTAGCGTGATGGACCTGATACTAGAAGAAGAAATCAAAAAGTGTGATAAATCCATTTAAAACACAAAGCAGGAAAATAAACTTTAAAGAAATCAAACTTTAAGAGCCCTTTTTCTGGAATGCTTATGACTGCACATATTGAAGAACGTTTAGAAAGAGATGTCATAGGCAGTATTGAATATGAAATAAAGAAAAATGAATAGTAACAAGGACGAGCAGCCAGTCAATGTGATGACGCTGTGTGAAAAGGGAAATGGAGCAAACCCACTATACACCAATCAATTTAATAGCAAGGATAATTTAATTCTTAATCAAAAATATAACAGAAAAGAACTGTGAGCAACCGAAAGTATGATAAGGATCAGTCAGCGCAAGTTCCAAAAGGAAAGAGCATGCTTGTTGAAATTTACTGAATTTTTTGAAGAAGTAACAGAAAAATTAAATTAATGTCAAAGAGGTAACATATTTGAATTCCTAAAGTGTCTGATAAGATAATAGCTAAAAAATGTGTTGCTGGAAAAGCTCAGCAGGTCAGGCAGCATCCAAGGAGCAGGAGAATCGACGTTTCGGGCATAAGCCCTTCTTCAGGAATGAGGAGGGTGTGCCAAGCAGGCTAAGATAAAAGGTAGGGAGGAGGGACTTGGGAGAGGGGATAAGATAATAATGCACAGTAGACTTATGACGAAGACCAGAGAATATGGACAAGTAGCAGAATAAATAGTCTGCTATCAACACGACAGAAACAGATTATGGCTGAAGATAGTCACTCAATTTGGCAAGTGTGAAAATGTAATGCTCTACAATGATTAGTGATACATTCAAGATCTTTGACTATTTTACATAAGTGACTTGGACTTTCAGAACCATAGTGCAATCACAAAACTTATAGCTATCATCAATTTCAAGGTGAGACAAGGGAAAGGCTGAGGAAGATGCAATATTCCACCAATAAACTGAGAGAATCGGCATAACTGCCAAATGAATTTCAAAATACATAAGTGTATGGTAACAGTTGGTGGGAAGAATGGGTGGATTGCGCTTCGGCGGGTTGGTGTCGACTAGATGGGCCGAAGGGCCTGTTTCCATACTGTAAGTAATCTAATCTAATCCAATATGATGACTCTGTGCACCTTAGCAAGTAGCAATGGAGTAGACGAATAGCAGTATCTACTGGCTTGAGACTGACAGATCAATAAAGGTAGTGACATGGTTTAGTAAGGCCATTAAAAAACATAAACTAGGTGAAACTAATTTTCTATCCAGAGGCAGAATTATTGAGCAGAGAAGTAATGTTAGATGCATATAGAAAGCTAGAATACTTTGAGACTTCTGATCTCTGTGAAATGAAAGAGGCAATGGAGAAGATAGAAAAGATGCCAGGTTATACTTATCAGGTAAGAATATGCAGGATGCATTTTTTTCTCTAAAAACCAAGAATTTTTTTCTCAGCTTTCTGAGATAGAGAGATCATCAGTAGACACAAAGAATCTGTTTCGTGCTATGAAGGAAACATCCTCTCCTGCTGTTAGGGTGCATATATATTGGATCAAGATTATTATTTCTAATAGGAGATTCACAAGAAACATTCTCTCCCAGACACTGCTTGGAATTCAGAACAATTAAGATCCATTGCATTCAAGAAGTGAGAGAGACAAAAGACATAACAATATATTGATGGGGCTAAATTAATTCGACTCTGTTGAGACAATGTGATCCCATAAGTCCATTGGTGATGAGTTGAGTGAATTGCTCTGTGACAGTGCAGGTTAAACAGTCACAAGCAGACCTTGGACACACTGTAACAATATTAGGTTTTCCTTTGGACATTTCTCTGAATGTTTTAGCATTTGCCTCGAACTGCCCAAAAATGATTTTGTCCATTGGCTGTTATTCTTGACCTTGCTGTGCTGTTAAAACATATTTACAGTGTGTGTTAAGGATAAGGAAATCATTTTAACTGTATTTAATAAACATCTTACTGTGAAATTGCAAGAGAAAGCAATATCAAGTTGTGTTGCATCACTTCCTCTGATGATACATACTTTAACATAGCACTCAGTCAGACTTAAATCTTTGTGCTCCAAACTAATGTGTGTTTGCCTCCAGCAGGGAGTTTGAACTGACTGATGTGGTAATGATGATGTGGAGGTGCCAGTGTTTATTGGGCGTGGACAAGGTCAGAAGTCACATGACACCAAGTTATATCCAACAGATTCATTTGAAATCACAAGCTTTATTAGCACTGCCCTTCATCAAGTGTAGTGAAGAAAAACATATAGGCACAGAATTTATAGGTAGAGAGATCAAAAGATCGTACAATGGTGTGAGTAGACTGTTGAATAATAAATCTCTGCGGGTGATCAAAAGTGTTAGACAGTGTGAGTAAAATGTCAACAGCTAAATAGTAAGTAAAGGGGATGACCTATAATCCATTTACTTGAGGCAGAGAGATATGAGCCACCTGGTAGATTTGCTGCCACGAGCTTTTTTTCTGGTTGGGATCTACAGGGCCTGCTTGTTCTAGTGTGGTGAATGAAAACCGTTTGTTTCCCTGAAGGGAAGAGGTTTGTGTTTTAAACAAGATGTAATTTATTGCATCACACCAACTATGTATATGTTGCATGGATGTAAGGTGAGGTTATCATGGTCTCAGAGGGCCACAAGAAAAAGATGATTATTAGTGGTTTAACTGAAGGGTCAGCGCACCTCATGCAAGAATGGAGATTGAGATGGAGAGTCTTCCATAGTAACTTCCACCAACATAAGAACTCACAATATTAGTGTGCACTTCAAACCAATCAGCTAGCCAAATGAGCTAATCAATCTCCTCTACAATGATATAGTAGACATTGTTAAAGAGATTTTGAGGAAAATGGCATGTTTTATTCCTTTAAGATCCTGATCTGTTTTCTCAGTGTTTTTGTGATATCATAGTGGGTGATGTTTGAGGCCTTCTGCAGGATTAACTCTTTCAGACTCTTCCATCATTGTTGAGCATATCGTAGATCCTCCTATACCATTTTCAGAGCATCTCTGCTCTTTCCTCAATTTGCTACAGAGGGCCTTTCTTTGCTGGATTGCTGTCGGTAATGCATCAGTCTTTAAATAGAAGAACAACACGATGGGCATGCAGGAATTCTGAAATAGTATAGAACATACTGGAAACATTTAACAGGTAAGGCAGCACCTGTGGAGAAGCAAAGTTAACAATTCAGGTTAATAACTCTTTGTCAGAACAATTTTTAACTGCATGGACTCTGCTCTGAGGTAAGACAAGGTTTGGACAATACATCAGTCACACTGCTATAGGAAAAAATGGTTCTTTAAAACATGACTGCTTGACTAGTTTCCCTCATCCCACTACCAAGCTATGCTACCTCGACAGGTACAAACAGTAGTTAGCCTTGATTTACGCTTTTGCAATTCAAATAATTCTGCTTCACTAGAATCTGCTTTCTGCACTTCTTTGCCTGCATCATCATTATTTAGCCTTTAATACAGCCGGTATTGCGAATAGCATTCATTTGTAGATGTGACATGAATTGTTCCATTTGATAAATTTGAATAATGTAAGTACTGCAGTACTCAGGCAAGATGTAATGATTCAGAACCTGTAGTACTAATGGCACAGCAGTAAATGTGTGACTTCAGTGCTGAGAAATTGTTTAAAGTACATTTGAGCTTCAGACTTTAAGCTGGCCCTTTCCAACACAGGGCATATAAACTTCAAGTGTATATCTATGAGTATTTTCATATTGTAATCACTGAATGGAAATATCTATGTGTTGGTGTATAGTGCATGCAATAAAACTCAAGAAAATGAGAAATGGATTAGGTGAGACTTCAGCATCAAACTTCTTTTTTGATCAGCTTCTTTGTTTCTCATATCTATTTTAAATGTTTTACGAAGTTAAGTATTTGGCAGATGACCACTTATGCCACAAATTTATCTGAAATAATTTGGAATAGATAGAAGGTTTTATTGCTGAGCTAGGTTTTAATGAAAAAAAGGTATCAGACTCTAAAGATGGGGCCAAGTCTGAGCAATTCTTGGGTTGATCTAACAATTTATGTGGAATTTGCTTCTAGGTATGCAATCTGTGAGAAGATAGAAAATAAAAAGCTAGAATAATTAGTTTGAGAAGAACCAGAGCTAGAGACTAAGAAGGTAGGTTTTCTTCTATTGTAGTTGTAATGTTCCTAACTGTGGACCAGGAAACCCAGGATTGCTCATCTCAGAGGCATGTCAAGATCATGCCTGAGCAAGTTGATAAAAATATTTAAGAAGGTAGAGTTAAGTGAAAATATAAAACAAGCAACAGTACTTCTTCCTGTGGAGTATGACCAATAGTCAGTAAGATGATTGAGTGCAGAATACTGACGTGATTTATGAAATGGTCAGATATTGTACTGGAAAAATGATAATTGTCAACGTGTTTCAAAGATAAGATCAAAGTACCTTCGTGGACCTTTTTCAGTTGAGCCAATTCTCTCTTTCTGAGATTCAAGATGCACACCAGACAAAATTTATTATATGTTAAATAGATTGCTTGTGGGATCATTCATCAGAATTATAGCAAATTAAATAAACAGATAAATCTAATTTAATTATTATCAACGGCAGAAACTTCATTTGAAGAATATTTTTTAAGTGTGAGAATTGGAATCTAAAATAGAAGTATTTGCTGACAATGTATTAATTGTGTTCAGATTTGCAACTTTTCATAAATAGACTGAGGTAAGATATCAAATATCCTGTGCTTTAGTAAGATAGTGAGGCTTTTCATTTAACTGAAGTAGTAAGAGGGAATTAATTGGGCTCCATAATGTTCCATAGCTCTCTGCATCTGTGGTAATTGCAAAGTAGGGATAGTCTACAGGAACAGTCAATATTTCATTGAATCTAAGCTTATAAAGATTAAGATCACAATGTAACATCCTATTTAAAAATAGCACATATTGGCTTTCTAATTTATTGGCCAGGACAATGAAACTGATATCCTTTTCCATGGTTACAGGTGTTGTTAATAATATTATTTCACAACAGAGACACATCTCAAAAAATTAATCAGGGATACATGTTCAAATTCCTTTTCCATGTGTTACATGAGTAAAGAGGAGGATAAACTGAGAAACTCTGCTTCATGAGAGTGCAATGAGTCAACTCCAGAGGAGGAGGATGGTGACTCAGAAATAGTTGGCTGAGCAGCTTTACAGGCCAATACAAACATTCCTGGATCTCTCAGAGGAGAAATTCTTTTGGAAACTCTAACTTTGGAAAGTTAGTATGAGAGTTCTGTTACTTGTCAGAGGAGGACCTGAAGTCATATTCATGCGCATTCATACTTATTTCAATGTTGTTATGAGTAACAATAATATTTCAGCTCATTTTAACTATTGAAAGGTTCCAGGGCCCATGGGTGATATTGTCCATATCAGTCAGTCAATGATGCACCCAGCAAGTCTCTGATGCCCATTTTGCCCGGGACCATTACAGCTATGGTCTTGGTTTTCACCAGGCCTCTGGTTGTTCAGGATTCAGGAAGTATTTAATAATACAATGTGGTTGCATGAGTTTTGCAATTTAGAAAATTGTAAAACTCATGTAAGGGACATTGCTAAATCAAAGTACAGATACTGTGGCCAGTGGAGTGCCACAAGGATCGGTGCTGGGTCCTTTACTTTTCATCATTTATATAAATGATTTGGATGTGAGCATAAGGTGAATAGTAAGTTTGTAGATGACACCAAAATTGGAGGTATAGTGGACAGCGAAGAAGGTTATCTCAGATTACAATGGGATCTTGTTCAGATGGGCCAATGGGCTGAGAAGTGGCAGATGGAGTTTAATTTAGATAAATGTGAGGTGCTGCATTTTGGGAAAGCAAATCTTAGAAGGACTTATACACTTAATGGTAAGGTCCTTGGGAGTGTTGCTGAAAAAAAGAGACCTTGGAGCACAGGTTCATAGCTCCTTGAAAGTGGAGTCGCAGGTAGATAGGATAGTGAAGAAGGCATTTGGTATGCTTTCCTTTATTAGTCAGAGTATTGAGTACAGGAGTTGGGATGTCATGTTGCGGCTGTACAGGACATTGATTAGGCCACTGTTGGAATATTGCATGCAATTCTGGTCTCCTTCCTATTGGAAAGTTGTTGTGAAACTTGAAAGGATTCAGAAAAGATTTCCAAGGATGTTGCCAGGGTTGGAGGATTTGAGCTAGAGGGAGAGGTTGAATAGGCTAGGGCTGTTTTCCCTGGAGCATCGGAGGCTGAGGGTTGATCTTATAGAGGTTTGCAAAATCTTGAGGGTCGTGGATCGGATATATAGACAAAATCTTTTCCCTGGGTTGGGGAGTCCAGAACTAGAGGGCATAGGTTTAGGGTGAGCAGGAAAGATATAAAAGAGACCTAAGGGGCAACTTTTTCACGCAGAGAGTGGTATGTGTATAGAATGAGCTGCCAGAGAAAGTGGTGGAGGCTAGTATGATTACAACATTTAAAAGGCATCTGGATGGGTATATGAATAGGAAGAGTTTTGAGGGATATGGGCCAGGTACTGGTAGGTAGGACTAGATAGAGTTGCGATATCTGGTCAGCATGGGCGAGTTGGACCAAAGGGTCTGTTCTATGCTGTACGTCTCTATGACTCTATAATAGACAGGATTTTGTTAGCAGCTATGGATGGGAGAGCTGAGGCCTACGTTAGCTCATATAGTGAGACCTGACAAGATTTTTTTCCCATTGTGCAGCTAATGAGCTACTATTGGAGATCCAGATGATGGGATCTCACCACCAAAAGGATCAGCAACTCTTTTGTTCCAGCAGTGCCACTGGGAGTGATGGCCGTTACTGGGGTAGTAACTTGACACGAAGAGCAGTATGGGTACAATTCTCGTAGTAACAATTGGTTGTTGCTACAGCCTGCCATTAGGGGATGGTGGTGGAAGATGGGGTTGGGGTGCAGAGTTGTTGTCTTGGATGCAGCCAATCTGCTGTGGAGAGCCTCTGTAGAACACAGAGTGGTCTAACCCAATCCCAAAGGATGACCACCAAGGTCCACCTGCCTCTCATAAATTTAGCAACAGCGCTGGAAAGTCACTTTTCTTTGTCCACCTTAAGTGGTTTAGCTGGCCTTCGGGCGGGAGAGCTGACCTCCACTTCACCCACTGCTAGCAAAATGTCACGGCAGTGGGAAGGTTGGCCATTGACAAAGAACATATCGGGCACATAATTCCAAGCTTGATTTTTCCATAGAAACTTTATTACAATACTCCTTTTCATATACAGCAGAAAGGAAGCACATTGGCTGAGACAGGGCTAGGACCAAGAAGTGGTCAGTCCAATTTGGCAATGTTTACCCTTCTGGAGCTGGCGAGGAAGCAGCTGCATCATCTCAATGAACAAACTGAGATTATAGGACTGCCCTAGGTGCACTTCCAAGTGGGCTGGACAATGCAGAATGGGTGGGTGGATTAGTCAGTATAGCATTCATGGCCTGCTGCAATGTTCCAGTGAAGCTCAAGGCATGTTACAGCCTGCCGGTCTCAACATTGAATTCAATACCTTCAGGTGATTATCCCATCTCGACCCCTCTGTTTTCATTCTGCTCCGTAATTTTATTTCATTTATTTTATTTATCTTTTTTAAAATTCTTTTTCACTGTTGTGTACCTCTTATTTCTTGATTGTCTCTCTTTCTCTCGCTCCCCACTCTCTCATCACCTTTTTCCTCTCCTCTTCCCCCTTTGCTACCCTTCTCCCCTGTTTTCCATTTTGTCTCTGCTTCACCCATTCGCCCCCCCCCCCCCCCCCATCCCCCACATATTTTGTCACATAGCACTGGCTTCAGCCTTGGTCATTCACAGCTCCTAATCTCCCTATAATCTCTCTCTGCACTGTCATTATCACCTCTTT
This sequence comes from Chiloscyllium plagiosum, assembly GCF_037043375.1. Classification (NCBI taxonomy): domain Eukaryota; kingdom Metazoa; phylum Chordata; class Chondrichthyes; order Orectolobiformes; family Hemiscylliidae; genus Chiloscyllium; species Chiloscyllium plagiosum. The sequence goes on along the minus strand of NW_028270142.1, from coordinate 26,143,729 downwards.
ATTGCTACCTTTGCTTCTGGAGCCATGACTCACCTTCTCTCAGCCTCGGACAAATACCTCCCTATTTCTCCCTTTATTTTAGCTTTGACAAAGGGTCAGTTAGATTTGAAACGTCAGCTCTTTTCTCTCCTTACAGATGCTGCCAGACCTGCTGAGATTTTCCAGCCTTTTCTCATTTAGCATTCGTGGGTTTGGACTTTGGAAGTTCAAGGAATATGCGACACAATGTGTATTTCAATGTTGAAGAGGCTGAAGTTTAAACCTTTGTTATCATCGCCCAAAGTTGTCACCATTTGGCTTCAAATGATGCTGATGCCCTTCGCACACCTCGTTTATTTCCCTCACCAGTGAAATATCAATAGCTGTAGCCACTAGTCACAATGAACCAAAGTTAGCCTCTCAGAAAAATTGCACTGAGACCTGTACGCCGAGCTCGCTTCATCTACTGGAAAGACGCCACTGGTTCATTGTGAGGGTTTTAATAAGGTCGACATAAAAATGTTTTAACTTCTATAGAAGACCAAAGTTTACATTCATAAAACAAATAAGGTTAGGTAGATTGGCTATGCTAAATTGCTTAGTGTCCAGAGATGGATAGGGTAGGTTGGTTAGCCATGGCCAATACAGGCGAGGAGATGCATGTGGGTGGAATGCTCTGTGGAGGGTCAGTGTGGACTTGATGGGCCGAATGGCAAGTTTTCATACTGTAGGGATTCTATGAATATGTGCCAGAGTTTCCAGAGGAATTGCACAAAACAGTATGGACAGTGGTAGGTTCTATCCAGGCCACAAGTGCTGCAGACCCTTCAGAGTAGTCGGCATCCTCAATTGTAAGATTTTGGACTGTCTTAGACAGGCAGATCAAACAGCGATCACTGACAGGATAGAACCAGATCCAAGATGAGAAGGGACAAGTTCCCTGGAATTGCGGCCATCTGCTGCTTCCTCGCAGGAAAGGATGGAGGACTAACTAACTTATGATGGTAGGTAAGTAGACATCGTTATCATGGGGATCCATCCCTTACTGTGCTTCTTCTCCATGGACAGAAATGACTGAGTGTAACTGCAATGGATTAGCCTCCTGCCACTGGGCAGGAGACTCCCACAATGCCAGAGGCCTCACAACCACTGGTGATCAGGAGATATCCACTAATTCATTCAAGGCAAGGAGCTATCATGGTCAACAATCCACCTCCAGCAAGGGAGGAGTCCCATTCTGTCAAAGTCCTGATGACAATTTTCCACTATAAATTTCAATTCAATCTGCTTCCACCATTATGGTTTTCTGTCATAAAGTATAAATGTTTAATGCTCATGCTTATGGTTCTTGCCCTGGGGCAGGTCCAAGAAAGATGGTTGCTCTTTATTTTGAAACAATAAGGTTTTCGCCGGTAGTTAATTGCGACAAATTGTTCATTTGGTTTGTTTATTAAAATATTTTTCTTCTCAGTGTGTATTTCTTCTTGGGATGTTCATTCTGAGTTGCTCTGAGGCCATGCATGGTGCTGGAATATAGAGATAAGTAAGTTCTTGGGGATCAAAGATTATAGGGAGAAAGTGGGAAAATGAGATTGAAAGAGCTGAAGATATTTGGGTTGAGGACAATGTCCTGAGGACCACCTGCTGCCGTCTTGAACCAGCACAAGACTGGTTGTGTTTTGATAAAGCTCAGTTTTGCCGAGGCTCCATGATGCCATACTCCAACAAGTACTACCTAGATGTCAAGGAGAGTCACTCTCCTTACCTCCTGACTTCAGTTATTTTGACCATATTTGATCCAAGGCTGTGATGAGGTCGACAGCAGAGTGACCCTGAAAAATCCCAAACCCAGTCACACTGAGTTGGTTCTTGCTGTGTAAGTGCTACTGATACAGCTTTGTTCAGATAGACTGTATTGACAGGACAGTAATTGGCCTGCTTTTTCAGTATACAACACACCTAGGTAGTTTCCCAAATTGTGGGTAAAAGCCAGGGTCATCACTATACATATACCACTTTCAGAAAATCATAAGCTGCTGCAGTCATTGAATGATAGCCATGATCAAATAGTGGGCCAGATTCAATGGGCTGACTGGCCTCATTTCTGCTCTATGTCCAATGGTCTTATGGTCTTATGGAATCAGTATGGATAGTCATCGGTAACCTACATTTCATGATTATTTTAAATTGTGTCAACTTATAAATGATAGGATTAACAGAATTAAATTCACCAATTTGCCATGATGGGATTTCATTTTTCAAAGAACAATTCACTCATGTTGTATTGCTTTCAGAGGTGATACACAAACCTAAGTGTGTATTCAGAGGCAGAGAGCAATGTGTCCAATTATCTGCATGATCCATATGAGTCTCCTCAATGGTATTGTGGACAAATGCAGCCTTTACCCCAGAGGAAATATCATAAAGGACTGCCTCCCTCAGAGATCTGAAAGCCTGCACAGCACAGTGTGAAGAGGCACCATGTGAGTGAATATTTCCCCTATAACTTCTGAATTAGTGGTGTTGTACCATAATTGCCAGGTCATTGTTCACTGCTAGCTCTTTGTCAATCTAGGTTTTTTTTTGCTTTCAGATACCCATGCATTCATGGTCAAGACTGAAAACTATCAAAATGGAGTCATCCAGAGAGGATCCACCAACATCCATGATCTTTGCCATTCTTGTCCCATCTCTCAGCTTATCTGCTGATAACATTTTTGGGTCGCACAGCAAAGCTCATCGGAAGTATTTGAACTATCTCCTCTGTGAATTTCCTATAGAGAGTGACATAGCGCTGCGCTCTGATCATTCACGTGTGAGAAAACCAGAGCCCAGCAAGTTGACCACAGCTATTAGGGACCAGCCCAATAAATGTCTTAATGTGTTCAACAATGGGCACCAGTACCTTGGACATGTGGAATATAAAGTGTAACACCATATTTAGTGCTGTGGCACATTTGCAGATGGGCACATCATACAATAACTACAGCAGCATATTATGTTCTTAAAGTGATACATATGTAATGAAGACCCTGGCTTTACCCACAATTTGGGAAACTGCCCAAATGTGTTGTATACTGAAAAAGCAGGCCAATTACTACCCTGTCAATACAATCTATCTAAACAAAGCTGTATCAGTAGCACCTACACAGCAAGAACCAATTCAGTGTCACTGGGTTTGGGATTTTCAGGGTCACGTTACTCTAGACCTCATCACAGCCTTAGATCAAATAGGTCAAAATAACTGAAGTCAGGAGGTAAGGAGAGTGACTCTCCTTGACATCCAGGTAGTACTTGTTGGAGTGTGGCATCATGGAGCCTTGGCAAAACTGAGCTTTATCAAAACACAACCAGTCTTGTGCTGGTTCAAGACATTAGCAGGTGGTCCTCAAGACATTGTCCTCAACCCAAATATCTTCAGCTCTTTCATCAATGACATTTCCTTCATCCTAAAGTTTGGAAGTTCACTGATGATTTCACAACATTCAACACCACCTGTGACTTCTTAAATATTGAGTTAGTCCACAAACATATGGAGTAAGCCCTCAACAAAATCCAGCTTTGTGCTAACAAGTGGCAAGTTACATTGACACGAAACAAGTGCCAGACAATGACTGTCTTCCCCCAAGATGCTAACTGGTCACCACCCCTTAACAGTCAATGACACTACTATCACTGTATCCCTCATGACCAACATCTGACAACTTACCACTGACAAGAAGGTGAACTGATCAGCTATAAATATTACAGTTGCAACAGCAGAACAGAGGTTGTGAATTCTGCAAGTCAATAACTCACCACCTGCCTCCCCAAACCCATCTAAAATGTAAAAATCAGGTTTCTGATGGACTGGATGAATACGACTCAAACAACACTCAAGGAGCTTAATGGTATTCAATCCAATGCCATATCCTTGACTAGCAATACCATCTTCCATGACTTGTAAGGTTCACTCTCTCCACTCTTAAAACAGTGACAGCAGAATGCACCATCAACCCGATGCATACAGCAACTCTCTGAAACTCCTTTAACTAGACCTGGTGAATCCATGACTTTAACAGATAGAAGGCAGCAGATACTCCCAACAACCCCACCCCACCAACCCAACCTCACAGCACCTTCCCCTGCAATCACCAGTCTGTTTACTTCTTCCCTCCTCAGTATCCAGGGGCCCAAACACACACTTCACACAATCTAGTCTACCGCATTCACTGCTCACAATGTGATCTCCTGTACACCGAGCAAATAAAGCGTAGACTGGGTGACTGCTTTGCAGAACACTTACATTTTGTCAGCAAAAAAGACCCTTAGCTTTCAGTTGTTTGCCACTTCAACACGCCACCTTGCTCAATGGCCAACATCTGTATCTCAGGCTTGCTCTTTCAAAGGTCAGTGCAAGGTGGAAGAACAGCACCTCATTTTCCACTTGGGTATCTTGCAGCCTTCTGATCTCAATATTGAATTCAATAACTTCATGGTTTGAGCTCTCCCATGTCCTTACCCCAAACCCACACACCAAACCTCATTTATCACATGGTCTGCTATCATACACAACCAATGTTAGCCTTTAACAGTCCCTATTAATAGCTACTCACCCTCCTCACCAGGATGTCATCCAGTCCTTTTGTCTGACCAACTGTTCTTCTCTCTTTGGCTTGAATCCCACCTAACGTTTACTCCTTGCACCCTCCCCCCACTCTACCTTCTGCATATGAACTGACATTTTCCTGGCTACCATCCATTTTGATGAAGGGTCATTCAGCCTGAAACCTTAACTCTGAATTCTTTCCGCAAATGTGCCAGATCTGCTGAGCCTTTCCGGCATTTTCTGTTATCGTTTTTGATTTACAGCATCTGCAGTTTTTTCGGTTTTTACCATGAAACCATTGTCGATTGTTGGAAAAGCCCAAATCTGGTCTGATCTACATGTGACTCCAAACCCACAGCTACTTGACTGACTCTTAATTGCCCTCTGACCAATGTGGGATGGGCAATAAATGCTGGCCTATATAATGATGCCCACATCCCAGGAACGAATGAAAACAAGACCCCTTTATAATGTGCACATTGTTTTTGTCCTTTGCTTTTGCAATAGGTAGTTGTTGTGAAGATCCTGTTGTTTTATTGATCTTTAGTGCATTTGATTCACACAAATAGTTACATGGAATGACTTCCAAGTTAATTCCCATTGTGTGTATGACAATGTTCAGTGATTCTATTTTAACTAGTTCATTACTTTGAGTGGCAGGAAACAGCACACAGTTGTCAAGTAGCTACCAAACACTTTTTAAATTTGTTTATATCAAGAAGTGCTCTTGCACACAACCAAATTTTTTTTATTCCCTTCATCAAATCACTCATGGTTTCTTTTCATGCATTAACCAGTACCAGAAAATCACCCATGCTTTCCAATTAATTAATTTAAGTGCAAACACATTAAGGACGATGCAAATCTTCAAAGGTGAGGAACTGCTGAAAACTGTTCAATCACTGCACCAGCACTTTTTAAAAATTCATTTGTGGGCTGTGGGCGTCACTGGCTGGGCCAGCATTTATTACCTGAATTGCCCTTCAGGAGATTGTGGTTAACTGCCTTCTTGAACCACTGCAGTCCACCTGCTGTGAGTTGACCCACAATGCTGTTTTGGAGAGAATTTCATGATCTTGACCCAGAGATGGTGAAGGATTGGTGATATATTTCCAAGTCACGATGGTCAGTGGTTTTGGGGGGGCAGGTTCAAAGGTGGTGGTGTTCCCATGTATCTACTGCCCTTGTCCATCTTGATGGAAGGTGCTCTCTGAGGATCTTTGGTGAATTTCTGCAGTGCTGCTACTGAGCATCATTGTTGGAGGGAGTCGATGCTTGTGGATGTGATGCCAATCAAGTGGGCTGCTTTGTCTTGGATGGTATCAAGCTTCTTGAGTGCTGTTGGAGCTGTACCTATTCAGGCAAGTGGGGAATGTTTCATCATAATCCTGACTTGCATCTCGCAGGTAATGGATAGGCTTTGGGGAATCAGGAGGAAAGTTACTTGCTGCACTATTCCTAGCCCCTTAGCTGCTCTTGTAGTTCTTGTGTTTATGTGGCGAGTTCGGTTGAATTTCTGTTCAATGATAATCCATAGGATGTTGATAGTAGGGGATTCAGTTGTGGTAATACCATTGAATATCAAGGGGAGGTAGTTAGATTGTCTCTTACTGGTGATGGTCATATCCTGAAATTTCTGTGGTATAAATGTTATTTACCACTTGTCAGCCCCAGCCTGAATATTGTCCAGAACTTCTTGCATTTGAATATGGACTGCTTCAGTATCTGAGGAATCATGCTGAACATTATGCAATCATCTGCACTTCTGACCTTATGATAGAGGGAAGGTCATTGATGGAGCAGCTGAAGATGTTTGGGCCTAGGACACTACCCTGAGGAACTCCAACAGAGATGTCCTGAGCTGAGATGACTGACCTCCAACAACTATGACCATCTTCCTATGTTGAAAGTGGATGCTGGAAAGGCACAGAAGGTCAGGCAGCATCCAAGGAGCAGAAGAATCAACATTTCGGGCATAAGCCTTTCATCAGGAATCCAGGCTTATGCCCGAAATGTTGATTCCCCTGCTCCTTGGATGCTGCCTGACCTGCTGTGCTTTTTCAGCACCCCACCCTCAACTCTGATCTCTAGCATCTGCAGTCCTCACTTTCTCCATTTTCCTATGTGCCAGGTATAACTCCAACCACTGAAGAATTTTCCCCAGATACTCATTGAATTCCTGGACCTCTCCAGCTCCATCAATGATGACTGACTTGACACTGACATTTTTTACAAACCCACCGACTCCCATAGCTACCTGGATTGCACCTCTTCACACCCTACCTCCTGCAAAAATGCTATCCCATATTCCCAATTCCTCCGCCTCCGCCGTATCTGCTCCCAGGAGGACCAATTCTACCATAGAACACACCAAATGGCCTCCTTCTTTAAAGACCTCAATTTCCCTGCCCTGCAATGCATCTCATCCACGTCCCGCAGCTCCGCCCTCAAACCCCACCCCCTCCAACCAAAACAAGGACAGAACCCCCCTGCTCCTCACCTTCCACCCTACCGAACTTCACATAAACCAGATCATCCGCTGACATTTCCACCACCTCCAACGGACCCCACCACCAGGGATATATTTCCCTCCCCGTCCCTTTCCGCTTTCCACAAAGACCATTCCGCTTTCCGCTTTCATTTCCTCTGTGACTACCTGGTCAGGACCACACCCCCCAACAACCCACCCGTCACAGCAGGAATTGCAAAACTTACACACCTCCCCTCTCACCTCCACCCAAGGCCTTCCACATCCATCAAAGTTTCACCTGCACATCCACCAATATCATTTATTGTATCCGTTGCTCCCGATGCAGTCACCTCTACATTGGAGAGGCTGGACGCCTTCTTGCAGAGCGCTTTATGGAATATATCTGGGACACCCGCACCAATCAACCACACCGCCCTGTGGCCCAACATTTCAATTCCGCCTCCCACTCCGCCGAGGGCATGCAGGTCCTCGGCCTCTTCTACCGCCACTCCCTCACCATCCAATGCCTGGAGGAAGAACGCATCATCTTCTGCCTCAGGACACTTCATCCCCAGGGCATCAATGTGGACTTCACCTGTTTCCTCATTTCCCCTCCCCCCACCTTACCCCAGTTTCAACCTGCCAGCTCAGCACCATCCTAATGACCTGTCCTACCTGTCAATCTTCCTTCCCACCTATCTGCTCCACCCTCCTCCCTGACCTATCACCTTCATCCCCACCCTCATCCACCTATTGTACTCTTTGCTACCTCCTCTCCAGCCCCACACCCCTCCCATTTATCTCTCCACCCCAGAGGGTCCCTGCTTTCATTCCTGATGAAGGGCATTTGCCCGAAATGCCGATTTTCCTGCTCCTGGGATGCTGCCTGATCTGCTGTGCTTTTCCTGCGCCATTCTAATCTAGACTCTGATTTCCAGCATTTGCAGTCCTCACTTTTGCTTGCCTGACTCATTGAATCCAGTTTTGTGAGAGCCTCTTGATGCCACACTTGGTCAAATGCAGCTTTGATGTCAAATGCCATCACTCCCATCTCACCACTGGAATCCAGCTCTTTTGTTTATGTTTGAATCAAGGCTGAACTGAGGTCAAGAGCTGAGTGGTATTGGCAGAGCCAAAACTGGGTGTCACTGGGCAGGTTATTGCTGAGCAGATGCTGCTTGATAGCACTGTTGATGGCACCTTCCATCACTTTACCGATGACTGAGAGTATACTGAAGGGATGGTGATTGGCTGGATTGGTTTTGACCTGCTTTTTATATATCAGAATATCTGGATGCCAGTGTTATAACTGTACTGGAAGAGCTTGGCTAGGAGAGTAGCAAGCCTTCAGTACTATTGCCTACTATTACTTCAGTCCTATTATATAGGATCTGAAGTAGGCTGTTTAATGCCTTGAGCCTGTTCCACCATAGAATTAGATTATAATTGATCTGTACAGATCATAACTAGTTTCTGTGATGGTAAGTCTTGTACGTGTTCATACTTTCTCTTTCAGGTGATGCCATTCAAAGCATCTTAATTTACTCCTCATGCTTGACACAGTAGGGTTGTGATATCCTAGGCCATGCTGCCTTATTATTGTTTTTAACACCTCCCTTTCATAACACAAAAATAGGACTTCCCTCTTCAGCCCTGTTACAGCAACAACTATTTCATGGCCTTATCATCAAACAGAGAAACCGGCACTATCAGCTCTCTGACAGGGATGCTAAAGAATTGAGATTTGCAATTTGTACTTTGACATCAAATCTGACTTATTTGTTCTTTGAACATTATTCTTAAGTAATAATCATTTCCAGAAGCACTCCAAGTTACCTGTCTGCCTACTATAGATTTATATACTGAACAAATGTTAACCCCTTTGATCTATCGTCAGAGTGTACCAAACTTTCAACATGTTTGGTCTCCCAAGCAGCTCAGGCCTTTAGCACAAACCCATGTAATATTCACAATGTTTGAAATAGCCTCAGTGTCATGGAACAAGGAAATGTCATTATGTAGAGTGATTCCAGTGCATCATAGTCATTTTGTGTTTCTCTCTAATATCTGATCTATGTTATCATACATGCAAGAGCATTTCTTCACATATTTCATGAATGTTAGGATATGGAAATATTAATGAGGCAAGCTGTGCCATTAACTAGGTGTTTAACAAGAAATAATTCCCCTTTAATTGACCGCTCACTGCTACCTCGCAAGAAAACTGCCTCAATACCAGGTGTGAGTGTGGTATTGAGAGATATCTCGCTAGACTTCTCATATGATTCGCACAAATCTCACCATGGCCCATACTGGTCAAACCTCAATATGTTGCCACACTACTTAAGTTTGCAAAACTCAATATTCAAAATAGAATTTGGATGTAGCTGTTTATAATTATTCTTGCACCTTACGAGAGCAATGAGTTTGGATAAGGTCTCAATTTAAATCCCTATTGTTAGCACTCAGCATGAGCTGCAACAGAATCAACTCAAGCATATAAACACATCGATTCTCCTGCTCCTCAGATGCTGCCTGATGGGCTGTGCTTTTCCAGCGCTACACTCGTCGACTCTGACCTTCAGCATCTGCAGTCCTCATTTTGTCCCATTAGCGACATTTTCTATCATAATGTTAAGGCCAAACTCAGGCTCCACATTAAGTTTCAGTTTAAGGCCATAAGATATAGGAGCAGAATTCAGCCATTCAGTCCATTGAGTCTGTTCTACCATTCAATCAGAGCTGCTATGTTTCTCAACCGCACTCTCCTGCCTTTTCCCCTAACCCTTGAACCCCTTATCAATCAAGAATCCATCTCTGACTTAAATACACTCAATAACTTGGACTCCTCTGTGGTAATGAGCTCCACAGATTCAACATCTTCTGACAGAAGAAATTATTCCTCATCTCAGTTCTAACTGGTCATTTCTTCACTCCGAGGGTGTGGCCTTGGGTCCACAGCGGAAACATCTTCTTCCACCTCAGGAGCCTACAACCACACAGTCTCATCATTGAACTCACATGTTTCCAAATCTCCCCACTTTATCCCAGATCCAACCCTCCAACTCGGCACTGCCTCTTGACCTGACCTACCTGTCCATCTTCCTTCCCACCTATTCGCTCAACATTTCCCACTGACCTATCACAATCACCTCCTACCTGTTCTCACCTATCACTATTCCACGTACCTTTCCACTAGCCCCAACCCCCATTTAATTACCAGCCTCCTTCCCTCTCCCCAGTCTGGATGAAGGGCTCTTGCCTGAAACATTAACTCTCTTGCTCCTCGGATGCTGCCTGACCTGCGGTGCGTTTTCCAGCACCATACTTCATCGACTTCACAAATCACACACCTCCACCCCCACATCTTCCTCATGTCCATTATATCTGAGCCTTTCAGTATTCTATACATTTTAATCAGGCCCTCCCCCTGCTTCATCTGTTTAAACTCCATCAAGTACAAAAACAGAGTACTCAACCACTCCTCAAATGACAAGGCCTTCATCCCTGGAATAATTCTTGCAAATCTCTTCTGGAACTCCTTCAATGTCAACAAATTCTTTCTTAGATATGGGAACCAAAATTGCTCACAACATTCAAAATGCTATCTGACCAAAGCCTTACACAGCTTCAGCAGGACAACTCTACTCTCCTCTCACCCTCTCAAAATGAATTCTAGGAGAAAGTGAGGACTGCAGATCAGAGCTGAAAATGTGTTGCTGGAAAAGTGCAGCAGGTCAGGCAGCATCCAAGGAGCAGGAGCATCGACGTTTCGGGAATAAGCCCTTCTTCAGGAATTCCTGAAGAAGGGCTCATGCCCAAAACGTCGATTCTCCTGCTCCTTGGATGCTGCCTGACCTGCTGCGCTTTTCCAGCAACACATTTTCAGCTCTCAAAATGAATACCAACATTGCAATTGACTTCCTAATTGGCAACTTAACCAGCAGATTAACCTTAAGAGAATGCTGAACTAAGACTCCCAAGACCCTTTGTGCTTCATATTTCCAAAGCCTTTACGTATTTAGAAAATACTCAACATCTCTATTGTTCCTGAGTGCATAACCTCACACTTTCCCACATTTTATTCCATCTGTAACTTCTTTGCTCACTCTCCTAGCCTGTCTGTGTTCTTCTCCAGCCTCTGCACTTTCTAAATGCTATGTGTCCCTCAACCTGTCTCTGTATCATCTGCAAACTTCTCAACAATGCCTTCATTTCCTTCATCCAGATCGTTAATGTATAACTTGAATAGTTGTGGTCCCACCACTGACTAGTGTGGAACTCCACTCGTCACCTGCTGCCTTTCGGAGAAATGCATCTTTATCTCCACTCTATGCCTTCAGCTGAACTTCTATCCATAATAATACCCTGCCCCTCACACTATGGGCTTTGATCTTGATAAGCACCTCCTGTGCAACATCTTGTCAAAGGCCTTCTGGAAATCAAAATAGATCACATCTACTGGCTCTTGTTGTCTAACTTGCTCATTACCTTAAAGAATTCTTAAAGAATTCCCGACTCAGGCGACTGACTGTGTGGAGTTTGCACATTCTCCCCCTGTCTGCGTGGGTTTCCTCCGGGTGCTCCGGTTTCCTCCCACAGTCACAAAGATGTGCGGGTCAGGTGAATTGGCCATGCTAAATTGCCCGTAGTGTTAGGTTAAAAGGGGTAAATGTAGGGGTATGGGTGGGTTACGCTTCGGCGGGTCGGTGTGGACTTGTTGGGCCGAAGGCCTGTTTCCACACTGTAAGTAATCTAATCTAAATTTGTCAGGCATGACCTCACCTTGATGAAGCCATACTGACTCAACCCCATATTAGCATGCACTTCCATGTACTTCATAATTTCATCCTTCATCATAAACTCTGAAGTCTTACCAACGGCAAGGTCAGGCTAACCGGTCTAGAATTTCCTGTCTTCTGTCTCCCTCCCTTTTAAACAGGGCTTTTTTTGCTGCAATGTTAAATTGACTGAGGGATAAATAAAGAAATAGATTGCAGTAATAGTACAAGTACAATCATTGTGTTCATCTGGAAGGGCAAAGGACATCACCAGTCTCCACCCCACAGCAATAATCTCTGATAACCCCTATTGACAGTCCCACCAACTTAACCAGGGTGTTGCATTAGCCATTTGTCAGTCCTCAGCGACCCTCCCTGTTTCCAGTAATTCCTAAAAGATCAGTACCAATGCATCAACACTGTTCTCAGCTATCTCCTTCAGAACTCTGGGTGTAGTCCATCTGGTTGAGGTGATTTATCCAGTTTCAAACATTTCAGCTTCCCCAGCAACTTCTCCTTAAAGAAGGACACTACACTCACCTCTGTCCCCAGATTTCTTGAAGTTCTGGCATTCTGCTGGTGTCTTCCCCTGTGAAGATGATGCAAAATACCAAAATATTAAAATACCTCTGCTATTTCTTTTTTCACCACTGCTACTTCTCCAGTCTCATTTTCCAGTGGTACAATGTTCATTCTCCCCTTACTTTTCAGATATGAACAAAATTCTTTCAATCTTCTTTTATGTTACTAGCTAACTTCATATTTCATCTTTGCCACCCCTACCTGACCACCACCACCCCAACCCCAATGTTTTAGTGGTCCTCTGCTGGATTTTAAAGGCTGTTAACTAATCTTCACCACATGTAGGCCTTTTCTTTTGCTTTTATGCTGTCCTTGACTTCCCTTGTCAGCCATGGCAACATTGTCCTTCCCTTAGTATGTTTCTTCTAACATGGTTAGGTCTACATGTGACTTCAGACACACAACAATGTGGTAGACTCGTAGGATGAGCAATAAATACTGACCTAGCCAGCAATATCATCATCCCTTGAATGAAACTTTTAAAAGTTGGTTCATCCTGGAATATTGGGTAGGATAATAATATTTTGTCACAAATGGCATGTTAACTTTAACAAATGCCAAATAAGAAGCATTATAGAGAACTGTGAACACAGACCAGTCCATTACGAAAACCAACCTTTCTTCCATTGACTCTGTCTGTACCTCTCACGACTTCAGAAAGCAGCCAACATAATCAAAGATCCCTCCAAGTCCAATTATACTCTTCTACCCTCTTCCATTGGGCAGAAGGTACAAAAGTTTAAAAACATGCACCAGCAGCTTATAGAACAGCTTCTTCCTCACTGTTATCAAACTTACGAACTGACCTCTATATATTAGAGTTGATCTTTTCTGCATCTTCTCTGTAGCTGCAACATGATAATTCTGCACTCTGTTCTACTACCCAGATGTAATGATTTAAAGATGCTGGTGTTGGACTGGGATGTACAAAGTTAAAAATCACCTGATGAAGGAACAGCACTCTGAAAGCTAGTGCTTCCAATTAAACCTGTTGGACTATAACCTGGTGTTGTGTGATTTTTAAGTACATCAGGGTATACAAAGTTATGTTTGGTATGATTTGTCTGGTTCATGCAAAACCATACTTTTTTATTGTGACAATAATAAATCAAATCAAATCAAATCAAGGTATGCTGCCATTTAAATTCAAATTACTTCTGTGTCCAAATCTTAAAACAGAAAAGAAGTATGGAGTAAAATACTCCACAAACCAGAATGTTTCACTGACTGGAATCACTGACATCCTCCACTCCCCCAGGTGCTACTGGTGCTAAACAGAATGTTGTGCTGTCACTCTGATACAAAGATAAATGTAAGCAGCTGAAAATTGAACTGCACTTAACCCCATGTTTGCAGTGAAAGCAAGTGGGAAGGCTCCAAGTCTCTGCAAGTTGCATGTTTCATCAGGGGGTGTTTCCATTCGATTCCTCCTAATACCACATGCTGCCATGAGTTCACTGACATTTTTAATTTACCAGCACTACATAATTCGGGTGCATGCTGGATAGCATGAATTTTACCGTATCTGTCCCAACAGGTAATGGTATGAATTCTGAGTGTTGAATTTTCAATCCTATCACATTGGGTAAATGTAATAAAATCCTTTGGAACATTTTCAATGTTTGGACAAAGTTTGATAATTATAGAATTTGTGGTAAGAGATTTCTCATTGGATTGAGTTGGAATGGACTTACTGGGTCTCAGATTACTTGGCTACAAAGGAGCCCAACAATAATAAAAGGAGGTACATGATGATGCAATAGTGAAGATGGCAAATTGGAGTAAGTATCCTCCTTGCTCCCTCAAAAGCATGTACAGAGCTAACTAGCACTTTTGACCAGTGAGTTCAATTGCAAATTTAACTGGAAAAGGAAGAGTCAATGAGCAGTGGCCCAGGCAGGGACACAAGCAATGAAATGAAGCTTGGTTGGGGTGATGGCTATAGATCCAGATGCCATTTTTGTTTCATTTTCTGCCATAATTCCACTCAATATAGGTTCTTTTCTTGAAGAAGGATATTGTACACTATGTCATGGAACTTCTCCTATCCGTTCTTTCAGTGAAGATGGAGAAGACATTGATCCATACACATGAAACATGGCGTCAGAAGTGAGCTGCTGAAAATGTATTGGTTATGAGAGCTGTGAGAGGGTACACTCTTCTGAGAAACAACAAGGAATAATTAGAATTTCAGTATGCAATTCTGTACTACTGTGTGAGTTTGAATGCCTTTAAATTTTCCAATCCCTGATGCTGTGAAGATAAAAGAGATATGAAACAGAATTGGCAATTTTTCCAGTGTCAATGTGAAAATTATGAGATAGCCACAGAACTAAAACAAAACCCTGAATGAAGAGGAACAACTCTGTTATAAGTCTTGGGGAAACATGCTCCTAGCTGGAACGCCCACTAGTCCTCTATGAGGAGCAGAAAGACAGACTGGAACAATATTGAATGCCTTGAAGAGTCATTTGTAACCCTTGCGAATGATGCTTATGAATGGAATATCTATAACAAATCAAAGCTCAATAAGATAGAAGAAAATCTTTGAAGAAAGACTATCAGAAATATTCAAACAATCAATTCCAGCTTTGTTCTCTGAATGGGGTACTCAGTTGTGACGTTATACCGACACTTACAGATTAATGATTCACTCACGTCTGTGAAGTGTCCTGTTAGCTCCAGAGTTTACTGCTAATGTTCTTGTGAAAAGTTGTTCTTGCCTTGTCAGTCAAAGCAAGCAAAGTTTGGATTTAAAATTGCCTCAATTTTAATTACTTAGATATCTTTAGCATATACATTTGCAGCTCTTGTGTCTACTGGTTATTGATCTTGCTGTTAGTGATAACAGTTTCTACTGGTGTTGTTTGTCTGAGCAAAATCCACCGCTTTGCTTATCAGATGTAGTGAATATCTCCTTTGCATTATCTGCTTTGGAGCAAAAAATCCCAATTTTTCTGATCTCGCTACGCAGTCACTGTGGATCTTCACTCTAACTCTGTATTCTGTCTCCTCCAATAATGCAGGACTGCACATATTGCAGTTGTATTAGACCCTTGCTTTCAGGAAATAATGTGGCCAGAATCTTCAGAGGAAAAACAGTCATTGCCAACTTTCCAGTTAGCTCAAAATTTCTCCTACCTCAAAGCTGTTCCACATTTTTAGCAATGTCTTCCAAGTTTGGCTTGACCAGAAATCTGAAATTAAGAATCTAATGAAGACCATAAATTCTTTGTCAAATATTGGAAAAAGTACATCAGGTTTGCTAATGTCCTTTAGGGATGGAAACTGCAATCCTTACCCCATCTGGCATACATATGTTTCAGATCTATAGCAATGTGGTCGTCACTTAACTGCCCTCTGGGCAATTAGGGATGGGTAATAAATGCTAGGCTAGTGACATGCTCATCCCATGAATGAATGAAAAATGTAGAATCCTTCGGAGAGCTCCATCACAGCACCGTAAATCTCCAACACTTATTTGAATCAGGCATTTTTGTGGAGAGTCATAAAGAACATGGAAATTGTCCATTGGTAGCTGAAATTCTGGGTGATTTGCATGGAGATCTGAGTAATAAGATGTCCGCATGGTCCCAATGTACATCTCCAATAAACTTAGACCAGAAAATGTGAGACAATCCAAATTTTTGGGATGTGATTGACAATTGGGTCGCTGGGAGCATCATCTTAGACAAAATTACATTTTATTTTGGGTTCTCCCAATTTTTGAGCTTTTCAGGGATGCAAACAAAAATATAGAGAATCCCAAGCCACACTTCACTTTAAAATATGGAATTGCCTTGGGATTTCTAAACAGATGTGAACTCAGCCTCTAACTTTTGGCTTCCAAAGATCTGTACCAACAGTTAAATCAGTTCACCTTTGGCATAAAACTTACCTAATTCTGTTGCTGATGTGTAAAGACAGGAATTATGTTTGTATAGTTTATTTCAAATCAACCTATTCTTGGGCTTTTGGTCATTATGTTACCTGAAATATTTGTCCAGAGCATCGCTGGACTGCAATTCTTCATAGACACTGGCAAAGAGTTTGTTTGCTCTTTGTTACAAAGTAAGACCATTCAACATCTTATGTGCTGTAACAGTCTTTTATTAACATTTGTACATGGTAAGTTTCAAATACAGCTCCCCAATTTAGCTCAAAGGTCTCTCTCACCCCATACTTACAATAAGTGGCATAACTTGCCAGAATTTGATGTCATTGTGTTGAAGAAGGATCTGATTCTCTTTTAAAGAATGAGATAGGTGGAGGTTCAGAAAATAGAGTGTTGTGG
Source organism: Chiloscyllium plagiosum (assembly GCF_037043375.1). Classification (NCBI taxonomy): domain Eukaryota; kingdom Metazoa; phylum Chordata; class Chondrichthyes; order Orectolobiformes; family Hemiscylliidae; genus Chiloscyllium; species Chiloscyllium plagiosum. The sequence continues at coordinate 26,127,035 of NW_028270142.1, read as the reverse complement.
TGAAGTTTATGGCTCAAATTGGATTTTAAAAATGGCTTTGAGCTTAACACGATGAGATTTTGGGAGTTTAAGATGTAAAAGTGAACTACATAAATCTTTGATTGAGGCAATTGAAAGTAGAAGGAAAAGCAAATTCATGTAAGTTGCAGATACTTTAGTGATTAACAAACTTTAGAACTGGAAGAAGGCAGACTTGAAATTGTAATGTCGAAGCTGGAATTAGCAAAGACACAACTTGGAATTGAAAAAAATGAATTGGACGAAAAAGTAAAAGAGAAATGGAAAAGAAAAAGAAAGTCAGAAAACTTCTCAAAAAACCTAAGGGTACAGGGATGGCAGCTTCATAAAAAGCTGAGTGAATTTGTGTGAGAAGGGCAGCTGGTGGGAGATAAAAACTGACACAGAAAGAGATTTCAATCTGTTTCTACCTGTCAGAGCCAAAGTGCAATCCCACAGGAAACAGGTAGATGCTTGGTGAGGGTTGATTACATATCTTTTTCTGTTGGTTTAAATCAGATTTTATGACAACTGAAGAGTACAGTTTTAAAAAAAACCCCTCTGTGATTGGCCTGGGGTCTCCAGGAATTGAAAACCAATTTCCAGGACTCATCTGTTAGGTGAGACTTGAACCCAGGCCTCCCATTCCATGGGTAGGGGCATTACCATTGTACCACAAGAGCATATTGACTGCCTACCCCAATTGGAAAGTAAAAAACTCTGCCCATTTGGGTGATGTTTGACTGTTCTGTAGCCAAACAGACTTCTTTTCAGTCACTTTCCAATGTTTTTATATATGGTAAAGAGAAATATTCAGAGAAAATTACTATATACTAGGTATATATAAGTGTGTGTGTGTGGCTGAACACAGATGAGTCCTGGAAAATGATCTTCAATTCCTTGAGATCCCAGGCCAATCTTGGAGGGTTCACCAGCCTAGCTACATATAAATCCAAATATTGGCCTGACTTAGTCCCTAATTCAGAAAGTTCTTGTTTAAATCTCCATTCCAAAACTTGCCTTGATAATCTGGGCTGACTCTATGGGGGAATTTGAAAATGTGCCGCATTGAGAAAAATGTGAAACAAAGGCTTTGTCTATCTTTCGAGTTTACCTTTCATGAATGTAAAATATGCCATGATATTGCAATAGCTCAGATTCCAGCGCATCAAACTCTGAGCCAATGTTCTTCAATGAGCCAACACTTACTGTAGATGTGGTTAATTTGGATGTTAAGTATTTTAAAAGTGAATTTTTAAATTGTACTCTTCCGCTGTAATAACATCTCCATCCTCATGCAGAAATTCAGCAGGAAGCCAAACCATTGACATGTCGCCTGTCTTGTAGCCATAAAACACAGCCTTTACTATTGCCCCAGTGGGAGGAAGCCTGACTTTCTGTAGCTGGTTGACCAGCAGCTCCAGCAGTCCCACCAGCTGTCATCCTGCCAGAAAGACTCTGTGGATCCCATCATGAGGTAAGTTGGAGATATTGTGTGAAGAGTGCTTGAGCAACTCAGGAAGGTGGAGTATTTTGGAAAGCAGGCTGTTAAGAAAGAAGTGTGTGGGGTGGGTACTATTTTTGAGGGTTGTTCCTGATGTGCAGTAGAGTGTCAACCAAAAGATAATATCCCTTTCCTACCCATCCCTTAAAAATGTAAAAATGTAAAAATCACAGTTTTGCCTATGCCATATTGTGGAAAGAACAGTATACGTTTCAGGTCAATAAATTTCTTTATTAGCATACTTGCACTCTAATTATTTAGATAAATATAGAGGTAGGCAATAGATTTTGGTAGCTGAAAATGTGTTGCTGGAAAAGCGCAGCAGGTCAGGCAGCATTCAGGGAACAGGAGAATCGACGTTTTGGGCATAAGCCCTTCTTAGGGAATGAGCTGAAGAAGGGCTTATGCCCGAAACGTCGATTCTCTTGTTCCCTGGTTGCTACCTGACCTGCTGCGCTTTTCCAGCAACAAATTTTCAGCTCTGATCTCCAGCATCTGCAGACCTCACTTTCTCCTCAATAGATTTTGGTACCAGCTCTATGAATGCACTTTAAAAATTATTCTAGATCTCTATCCTTAACTTAACTTCGACTTCCTTGAACACTGACAAAGCTAAATCCCCCATTATTACTAATGTATAATTCATCCACATCTCAGGAAATTTCTTGCTTACCTATTTTCTTCTCACCATTTGATAACCAAGGAACTGAATAATTTCTCTAATGTTTCTTAACTCCAATCAAACTAATTCTGCCTTTGCCTCTCAATAACTTTCTATCTTTCTAGTATTGCAGGAAATATTACATAAAATATACAGTAATCATAGCTATTTTCTTGCATGCCAGCTGGAAAGTGTTTTTATCCCATCACTATGCCAACAGGTTACATTCTACATTTGAGAGGTTTTTATTTCAATCTCCTTAAGATGGGTGGTACTATGGCTGACTTAGACAAGGACCAATGTGATACCATCACCACTTGCAAAGGCAGCAGTAGCTTGTTCAGAACTCTGTCGTTCGCGCAAAGAGGGCGGCCAGCAGGGAGAGAACTTAACGAGGATGTAGAAGCAAAGAAGATAGCACCAAAGAAAGGAACAATGGACAGGGAGCTCTAGAGGGAACAGGAGTAAAAGGGAGCAGCAGATCCAAAACACAAAGTGTACTGACAAGCTAAGTTTACTTGTTACATCTGAACAGCAGTATTTCAAGATGCTTAGATTGTGGTGTCAGATGGTGGTAGTTCTCTGCAGTCTCTAAACAAAGGATCCTGTTCTGGTGGATCTGGTGGCTGACCCATTTTTGTTGCAGTGATCACCACCATTATTTGTCTACAGGTTCCATCCAGGGATCTGTCATTCTCATTTTAGTGAGTGGAACCTTGTGACAGGCTCCCAGTAATCACACTGAGAAGGAAAAATCTCAGAAGCTGAGTAATGGACCAGTGACTAGAAAATAGAGTAAAGCGCAGACATGGATTCAACTTGCTACTTCAAGAAAGATTTGAACTTGTCAAGGTATTATAACAGCCCAAAGAATAGCAGAACTGAAGAAATAGATTCACACATGATTGAAATGCCTTATGTAAGTGAGAAAGTCAAAAAGAATCAGGTCAGTGGATTGCTGTTTGCAGTGGGCAGCAATGTGCTCTCAAGGCAATGGGTAAATAAAGATGACATAATCAATGCTTTTGATTCTTACTTTAGTGTTCTGTGTAATATGAAAATTGAATAAGCAAAATTTAACAAGTTGAAATCCTCCCTAAGGCCTGAGGAAGGTCTCCTTTACTACATTTTGGTGGAAAATTGCAACTTCAGATCGCTAACAGATGAATTGATGAGAGTCAAAATCAAGATTGGGGTTTTAGACAAGTTAACCTCAAGCTTCTTACAGTCTAGGGAAAGTCAAACATTGATCTCATAGAAACCTGTAAAATTCTAATAGGTCGAGATAGGCTAATTGAAGGAAGAATGTGCTAGTTGTCTAGGGAAGACATTACCAGGGTTACAATCTAAGGATATGGCGTAGGCTATTTAGAACTGAGATGAGGAGAAATTTTTTCACTCAGAGTGTAAACCTGTGGAATTCACTGTGGAATATGGTTGAGCCCAAAACATTGAATGTTTTCCAGCAGGAGTTAGATATTGTTCTTAGGGTTGAAGGGATCAAAGGTATGGGGAGAAACTGGGAAAAGAGCATTGAGGTGGTTGATTGATGAGCTATGATCATATTGAATGTGGATCAGGTTTGAAGGACCAAATGGTCTACTCCTGTTCCTATTTTCTATGTTCCTATGAAAATCAGTATATTTGTGTAAATAGGTTGAGGTCCAAGAAATTGAATCATTGGTGATGACAGAGAATTCATTTGGAAAAAGCCCTCAGCCCTAATGTACACCAGATACCAGCTGGGGAAGTGTGAAGAGACAGTAGCAGACGCCATCTTGTCATGTCTGCTCTGGTGTGAAGAAGGTCCTCAGGTGTGAAAAATGTCTCACCCAAACTATAGGCTGCTATGCCTGCAGGGCAATCATAAACTTTAAGAAATTTTTGAGAAGCAAGGATAGGATAAATAGACAAGGTCTTTGTCCTGGGGTGGGTGAGACCAGAACTAGAGGGCATAGGTTTAGGATGAGAGGGGAAAAATTTAGAAGAGACCTAAGGGGCAACATTTTTATGCAGAGGATGGTGTGTGGAGGGAATGAGCTGCCAGAGGAAGTTCTGGACATTGGTACAGTTCCAGCATTGAAAAGTATCTGGATGGATACATGAATAGGAAGGGTTTAGAGGGATATGGGCCAAATGTTGGCAGATGGAACTATATTATTTTAGGATATCTGATTGGCATGGACAAGTTGGACTGATCCGTCACATTGAATGTTTTCCAGCAGGAGTAAAATATTGTTCTTAGGGTTGAAGGGATCAAATTCACCTGCACCTCCACACACATCATTTACTGCATCCGCTGCACCCGATGTGGCCTCCTCTACACTAGGGAGACAGGCCGCCTACTTGCGGAACGTTTCAGAGAACATCTCTGGGACACCCGCACCAACCAACCCAACCACCCCGTGGCTGAACACTTTAACTCCCCCTCTCACTCCGCCAAGAACAGGTCCTTGGCCTCCTCCATCGCCAGACCATGGCAACACAATGCCTGGAGGAAGAGTGCCTCATCTTTCACTTAGGAACCCTTCAGCCACAAGGGATGATTGCAGATTTCTCCGGCTTTCTCATTTCCCCTCCCCCCACCTTATCTCAGTCCCAACCCTCAGACTCAGCACCGCCTTCTTGACCTGCAATCTTCTTCCCGACCTCTCCGCCCCCACCCCCTCTCCGACCTATCACCCTCACCTTAACCCCCTTCCACCTATCGCATTCCCAATGCCCCTCCCCCAAGTCCCTCCTCCCTACCTGCTTGGCACATCATCCTCATTCCTGAAGAAAGGCTTATGCCCAAAATGTCGATTCTTCTACTCCTTGGATGCTGCCTGACCTGCTGCGCTTTTCCAGCAACACATTCTTCAACTCTGATCTCCAGCATCTGCAGTCCTCACTTTCTCTAAGTTGGACTGATGGGTCTGTTTCCATGCTGTACATCTCTACAAATCTATTTTAAGAGGCATTTGGGTGGGTATATGAACAGGAAAGGTTTAGAGGGGTATGGTCTGGGTGCTGGCAGGTGGGACTAGATTGGTTGGGACTAGATCAGAGTATTGAGTACAGGAGTTGGGAGGTAATGTTGCAGCTGTACAAGACATTGGTTAGGCCACTGTTGGAATATTGCATGCAATTCTGGTCTCCTTCCTATCGGAAAGATGTTGTGAAGCTTGAAACGGTTCAGAAAAGATTTACAAGGATGTTGCCAGGGTTGGAGGATTTGATCTATAGGAAGAGGCTGAACAGGCTGGGGCTGTTTTCCCTGGAGTGTTGGAGGCTGAGGGGTGACCCTATAGAGGTTTACAAAATTATGAGGGGCATGGATATGGTAAATAGGCAAAATCTTTTCCCTGGGGTCTGGGAGTCCAGAACTAGAGGGCATAGGTTTAGGGTGAGAGGGAAAAGATATAAAAGAGACCTAAGGGGCAACTTTTTCACACAGAGGGTGTATGGAATGAGCTGCCAGAGGATGTGGTGGAGGCTGGTACAATTGCAACATTTTAGAGGCATTTGGATGGGTATATGAATAGGAAGGGTTTAGAGGGATATGGGCTGGGTGTTGGCAGGTGCGACTAGATTGGGTTGGGATATCTAGTCGGCATGGACAGGTTGGACCGAAGGGTCTGTTTTCATGCTGTACGTTTCTATGACTCTATGTCTGTTGCTGAAATAACATTTCTTTCCTTAAAACACAGGGAAAATCTTTGAAAGAACAGCACCAGACAAAAAAAAACACATCAAATTCAAAAAATGAAGAAATTGCCTTCTGCAGAGAAATATAAAATGAATATGTACTGAAATATTACTTTAAAGGTCAAAGGACACTCAACGGACACTCAACAGATTTCAAACTGAACACAGGAAGTGCAGTCTCTGAGCTTTCAGATAAGGTACAATTGCTCAATTATGTTAGATTTTAATCTTAATCTTAGTTTACAAGGTTCTGGAGGGATTACAAACTAAATCAAAGTCAGGCTAACAGCAAAGCTGAAATACAATGACAAAGGAGTTTTTTTGTCACCCTTTTCCTGTGGCTGGCCCAGCATGTGGCTGGCCCAGAGGAGTTGGTTTTGGATTATCATGATCTCAATGCTGATGCTATTAGCTGATGTTAGTGCATCTGTCTGCCCAGCTATGTGGAGAATCTATCTCAAATAACTTCTCAAGGGTCTTGGGGTGACATCTATACATCGTCCAAGTTTTGGAGCCATATAGAAAAGTCAGAATGACGACTGTGTTGGACATAAAGATCTAGTATCAGCACAGATGTCATGGTTGCTGAAGACTCTTATCATTATTCATCTTAAGGTCCAACTCAAAGATTGGATGTGATGTTGAATCCTCACATGAGAGGTAGCTTGCCAGGTATGGGAAATGTCCCATGTGTGGAAGGATTTCTCCACTAATTTTAATGGAGAGATAGATCAGAACTTGACCAAGGATGGTAAAGGATTTGAGTATTCTTGAGTTTGAGGCTGAGACCAATTCTTCAGAATGCTTCCGCAAAGACATTAAGTGAGGTTTGAAGCTTTTCTTCCAAGGCAGTAGAGATGAGATTGTCATCCACATACTCAAGTTTCACAAGTAAATTTGGTGTAATTTACTTCTTACATTTCAATTGATTGAGCTTGAAAGGTTTTCTCTTTATCCTGTAGATAATGTCCATACCACTGGGGAGCTTGTTCTCATCAAGATAAAGAATGGTGGCAATGCAGTAAAAGGTAGGGGTGATGACACATGTCCGCTCCTGTCTTGACATCAAAGGATTCTGTCATATTACAACCAAACAGGATGTTTGTGAGGCTATACCTGGAATACTGTGTACAGTTTTGCTTCCTGTATTTAAGAAAGAATGCATTGACATTGGACACTGTTCAAAAGACTATCATAAGGCTGTTTCTCAGGATGAAAGGATTGACTTCAAACAACAGCTAAACAGGGTACGTTTTTATTCATGAGAGTTTAGAAGACTGAGGGGGGTGATAGTGCCGAAAAAAGCAACGAGCTAAGGGGATTTGACAGGATAGGTGTGGAGAAGAAGTTTCCATTCATAGGGGATTCTCAAACTGGGGAACACCAAAAAAAAGGAGACTCATTTAATTTCTTCCAGTGGGTTATGAATGTCTGGAATTTTCTGACCCTGAGAGTTCTGGAGGCTAGCTTACTATAGAGGAAATCTCATCTCGGCCTCAACACCTCTTTCCTGCCTGAGCTCCATAACCCTTGAACCAATTACTAATTAAAAATCTGTTTTTCTCCTCCTTAAATTTACTTAATGTCCTTGCATCCACCGTACTCTAAGGTTGTGAATTCCACAGATGCTTAGCCCTTTAAGAGAAGTAATTTCTCCTCAACTCTGTTTTAAATCTACTACTTCTTATCCTAAAATTATGACTCCTCATTCTAGATTGCCCCTCAAAAAAAAAACTTCTTCTCAAGGCTACTTAGCAATCCCATTTAGAATCTTATTTACCTTTAATTAGATACACCCTCATTCTGCTAAACTCCAGAGAGTGTCGGGCTAAACTGCTAAATTACATCTCATTCGACAAAGCCTTCATCCCTGTGTGACAATGCTGCTCCTTTAACAAGGTTGTGTTGTACTTGGTTATTTTCAGAAGTGTTGTACGAGGCAAGTTTGCCGAGATGTCTGGGTTCATCTACTTGCAAAGGTTTTGTAGTTTAAAAAAAACTTTTACAATGAAAGAGGAATGGCCACTTCTCCCAACTCATCCTATCTATGGTTTGGTTTGGTTTAGTTTTCAGACGTCTGGCTGCTCAGAGCTGCTGGTAGTTGTTAGCTGAGAATCCAAAAGAAACAGCAACATGGAAGAAGGCTGAATCACTCTGCCATCTCTGTCTCTCTCTCTCTCTTCTGTCAGACCAGTAGTTGATTTTACCTATTTTGTCAAGGGGTGTTTATGGGAGTTGTTGCAGGAATTTGAAACAGCATTATAAATTGGGATAGACTGTTGGGTTTTCAGATTGGTTAAGTTATCCTGCATTCTGTTCTTTTTAGTTTGTGTTTCATTTGGTAATCTGTAAATAAAATCTGTTTTGTTTGAAACCGAGGGGTTTTGACCAGCTGCATCATTTCTGGGATATCTACTGTACACCTGCTCAAAACACCTAGAAATATTAGGGTCTGCGCTACTTTATTGAAATGTTTTGAATGGTCCATGACAGATTGGCGGCTGTACAAAGGTTTTTTGTTCTCTTGTTCTGATTTAGGAATACCGTTATTGGACTAAAAGGCAGCGAGTGATGGGTGTTGGTGTCTTTTGTTTCAGGTGTTGAAGTCAGTTGGTTTAAACACTGCTGGTGTAGTAATGGGTCTTTCAGTCACTAATAGTTTTCCGGGGGTGGAATAAGTGACTTTGGGTGTTTTACAAAATGGGAGCAAGACCGAGCTGCTGGATTTAGCAGACCAGCTGGAATTGGAGCTATCTCTTTCTATGAGAAAAGGAGACACAATTACAGTAATAGCTCAGCATTTAAATTTGTCAGAAATGCCATCAAAATCTTTAGAGATGGCCAAAATTCAATCGAAAATTAAGCAGCTTGATTTAGAGGCAAAGGACAAGGTCTCGGCAAAAGAAATGAAATTGTTCAAATTATGTTTAAAAGCAGAGGAAAGAGAAAAAGAACAAATTGCTTTCGCAGAACAAAAGAAGAAAGAGAGAGAGAGGAAGAGAGAAAAGGAGAGAGAGGAAAGAGGAAAGGAAGAAAAAGAGGGAGTTTGAACTTAAGAAGTTGCAGCTCAGACAGGAGTCCAAAAATTCACTTCCTGAGGTAATGAAAACATACGAGGAAGAACAGAGAGTTAAAACGGCAAGATAAGCAGCTGAAATGGCTGATGATTATGAGTTGGTCCATAAATCAAAGTTTGGCTTCTAAAATCAATTTCAAAATAGAATATGGGATAGAAATTGGGGAAAAGCGAAATCCTCACATACTAAGGGATAGCTAGATTTCAGTGAAGATCATAAGGATAACTTACCACAGGGTAAAAAGGAAACCCTTGAAGGGGAAAGAGTAATTAAAAAGCTGTATGTGTTTTCACTGCAGTAAAATAAGCCACATGAAATCTCAGTGTTGGTGGGTTTGGAAAAGAACTGGGAAGCCTGATGTAGGAGAATAAGAAAAGCCGGTTAATTTTGTTGGAATAGTAACGGAAAGCACAGTGGGGAGGCAAGAAAGCTGCTCCAGAATATACAACCTAGTCAGAGGTTGTTTAAGGAGGAAGTGCCACATCTTAAACGGTATACTTGCAAAGGTAAAGTTTACTCACATAAGCCAGGAGCAGCAGGTAAAGAGGTTACCATATTAAGAGATAGAGAATCCTCTCAATCTGTGATCTTGAAAGATCAAGAGATATTTACCTCTGAAGGACTATTGCCAGAAAAGATGTGAGTAACAATAATTCACGGTAGGACAAGAAGTGGTTAATTATGTAAAGTGAGGTTAGAGTGTCCAGTGAAGAGTGGAGAAGTTGTGGTAGGAGTACTGAACAAACTCTCAGCTCCAGGAATACAATTTGTCCTTGCAAATGATATCGCTGGTTCACAGGTAGGAGTGCTGCCTACTGTGGTTGAAAGGTCAGTGGAAACTCAGGCAATAGAAGTATTACAGGACACATATCCTGGGATTTTTCCTGACTGTGTGTTAATGAGGTCACAAAGTCACCAGTTGATACAGAAGAGATCAAAGAGTACAGATAAGAAAGTGGAATTAGCAGGGACCCTGTTTGATCAAATGATTGAGACAAACCAGAAGCAGGCATGTTTAGTTCAGATAAATTAACTGAATTACCTCAGAAAGATGAGAAACTAAACCAATTGTATCAAAAAGCATACATGGGAGAAGAATCTACATGTATTCCTGAGTGTTACTATCTTAAAAATGATATCTTAATGAGAAAATGGAGGTCATCACATATGCAGGCAGAGGTTCATCAATGCATATTACCTGTGGGTTAGAGAACGGAGGTGTTGTGGGTGGCACATGAGCTACCAGCAGGGGGTCATTTAGGGGTGAGAAAAGCTCAAACTAAAATACAAAAACATTTTTACCGGCCTGATCTGCACTACGATGCAGTTGAATTTTGCTATAAATGTCATCCATGTCAGGTGATTAGAAAACCACAGGGAGTCATAAAACCCATATCTTTCATGCCTATTCTTGCATTTGAGGAACCTTTTACAAGAGTCTTATTTGATTGCATAGGATCACTGCCTAAAACAAAAAGTGGGAGTCTGTATTTTTTAACAATACTGGATGTGTCCAGTGGATTTTCAGAGGCCATTCCATTATGTAATATTACCGTTAAAAGGATTTTAGAGGAGCTACTCAAATATTTCACGAGATACAGACTACCCACAGAGATACAATCAGATCAAGGGTCAAACTTCACATCAAAATTATTCAAGGAAGTTATGGACAGCTTAGGAATAAAACAATTCAAATCTACTGCGTAACATCCAGAATTGCAGCGAGTGTGAAAAAGATGGCATCAGATATTAAAGACCACGTTGAATGGTTATAGTCAAGTCTAACCAGATAATTGGGATATGGGAATGCTGTTTGTACTTTTTGCCATAAGTGATGCACCAAATTCAGTCCATTTGAATGAGTTTTGGGGCATGAAGAGCGAGGACCATTAAAATTGATGAAGGAGAAATTGGTAAGTCAGAATTCAGAGACTAAATTTGGACTATATGTCAGATTTTAGGGAACGATTAAGTGGTGGAGGCTGGTACAATTGCCACATTTAAGAGGCATTTGGATGGGTATATGAATAGGAAGGGTTTGGAGGGATATGGGTTGGGTGCTGGCAGGTGGGACTAGATTGGGTTGGGATATCTGGTCAGCATGGACGGATTGGACTGAAGGGTCTGTTTCCATGCTGTACACCTCTATGACTCTATGATTAAATGCAGTGGGAAAGTTTGCTCGTCAGCATTTTTAAGTAGGAAAAAGTGAGGACTGATTCCTGCTGAAGAGCTTATGTTCGGAAATTGACTCTCCTACTCCTCGGATGCTGCCTGGCTGGCTGTGCTTTTATAGCACCACACTCTTTGACAGCATTTAACCGTACCACAGCATACAATAAAACAGGAGACAGATTAGAAACCAAAAACATGCAATTTTGCTATCAGAGATAAGGTGTTAGTGTTACTTCGAGAGATAAGTGAACCTTAAAAAGTGAGGTTTAATGGACCTTATCAATTCAATTCAAATTCAAAAGGAAATTGAGTGAGGTGAACTATTTGATAAGGACTCGAGACAGAAAGAAATCTCAGAGTATGTCATGTGAATATGCTCAAAAGGTATTTTGACAGGGAAGGAAAGTAAAAGGAGATTGTGTTATTTGTTACAACACAGAATGAAGAACCAAGTACAGTGGATTCTGAATTGACATTCCTCAAATTAAATTGGACAATGATGAAGTTGTCAAAATTTGGGACAAATTATTAAGTTACCTTCCAGAAAAAAATGAAATGACGTGAAAGAGTTTTTTTTAACTATCACATGGGGAGATATATGGAAATAAGCTGGGAAATATTCACCTAATTATGCATGATGTAGATATAGCAGATGCAGTTCCAAATAAACAATATGCTTATAGACATAACTCTCTAAAATTGTTATAGGTTCAAAAGGAGATTGAGCGCATGCTCCAAGATATCATAACTGAAGTGAGTTACAATGACTGGAGCTCATCCATAGTAATGCTGCCAAAACCAGATGGTACCCAATGGTTATGTGTCGATTATCGCAAAGTCAATGCAGTTACAAAGACTGTTGCATATCTGATTTCACATTTGGAAAACTATGTTGAAAAGATGGGACAAGTACCTTATGTTTCTAAGTTGGACTTGCTCAGAGGATTCTGGCAGGTACCTTTATCCCAATATTGGCTTTTGTCAAGATTTGTTTAAAGTCAAGATTATGAATGCTGCTGAAAAAGCACAGCAGGTCAGGCAGCATGTGAGGAGCAGGAAAATCGATGTTTTGGGCAGGAGCCCTTCATCAGGAAGGGTTTCCTGATGAAGGGCCCATTTCTGATGAAGGGCTGCTGCCCAAAACATCGATTTTCCTGCTCCTCGGATACTTGTCCCATCTTTTCAACATAGTTTTCCAAATGTGAAGTCAGATATGCAACAGTCTTTGACTCTAATCTTGACTCTAATCTTCAACATCTGCAAGTCCTCACTTTTGCCCTGTATCAGTTTAAAGTCATGACATTTGATATGAAAAATATGCCATCCACATTTCAGACACTAACCAATGAGGTCATTTCCAGATTATCAAATTGTGTCATATATATTGATGATCTGCTGATTTTTAGTTACATGTGGAAGGAACATTTGTTCGATCGACTTTGGGAGGCAGGTTTGGCGATAAACCTGGTTAAAAGTGAATTTGCCAAAGCCCAAGTCACCTTCCTGAGCCATGTTATTGGACATGGACAAATAGACCCACGGGATGCAAAAACAAAGGTTTTTGGGGAGTTTTCTATACCATCGACAGAAAGCGCAGTACTATGATTCCTGGGGTTGAATGGATTTTATCAGAAATCTGTACCAAATTTTAGCAGTGAGGCTGTTCCATTCACTGAATTGCTAAAGAAAGGCAAGATGTTTCAGTGGACAGCAGACTGTCAGAAGGCATTTGACAGCCTAAAAGCTGTGTTAACCACTGCCCCATTATTAGCCACACCTAATTACACAAAGCCATTCAAGGTGGCTATCGATGCAAGTGATGCAGGTGTCGATGCTGTGCTCTTACAGGAAGACAACAAGACGATAGAAAGACCTATTGGGTAATTCTCCAGAAGTTTTAACATTCATCAGCAGAAGTATTCAACAGTTGAGAAGGAGACTTTGAGCTTGGTGTCGGAGTTACAACATTTCAATGTTTATGTTACCAGTGATGTATTTGAGACAATCATATACACTGATCATAATCCATTAAAGATTGTGGAGAAACTTAAGAACAAAAATTCCAGACTGTTAAGGTGGAGTTTGTGGTTGCAGCTATTCCATTTGAAACTTGTGAATGTGGCAGGATGAGAAAATGTGATTGCTGACGTATTGTTGAGACATGGATGAGAAACGGAGGCATTCAGTATCAGGAGTAAAGCAGACTGTAATAGGATTTAGTGTGCACATTTGCATGATTATTATCAATGTAATGTGGATAACAGTGCAAGATTAAGGAGGTTAAAATGAAGCCATCTTTGAATATTGATGATTCTTTTTTTTTAAGGGGGGAGGTGCTGCTCCTTTAATAAGGTCGCGTTGTCCTTGGTTATTTTCAAAAGTGTTGCACGAGGCAGAGTTGCCAAGAAGTCTGGGTTTATCTACTTGAAAAGATTTTCAAGTTTTAGAGAAAACACTTGTACAATGAAAGGGGAATGGCCAGTTCTCCCAGCTCAGCCTATCTTGGGTTTGGTTTTTAGCAGTCTGGCTGCTCATAGCTGCTGGTCAGCTGTTAGATGAGAATCCAAAAGAAACAGTTACTTGGAAGAAGGTGTTCCATGCTGAATCTCTTTGCCATCTTTCTGTCTCCTGTAAGACCCAGTGTTTGATTTTACCTTTGTTGCCAAGGGATGGTTTGTGAGGATTGTTGCAGGAGCAGCATCATTAAGCTGGGATAGTCTGTTGGGTTTTCTGTTCTCTTTTGTTTGAGCTTCATTTGGTACTGTATAAAGGAATTCTGTTTAAAACCAAGGAGTTTTGACCAACTGCATTACTCCTGGAATATCTACAGTACACCTGCTTGAAACACCAAGAAATGTTAGGGTTTGGGCTCCCATCTTGAAATGTTTTGAGGTGGTCTGGCCTGGTCCATAACATCTAGAATCAATCTAGTGAAGACCCTCTGAACTGCTTCCAATACAGCTTCGGAGAACTCTCGCAATTAGTCAAACACAATTTATTCCTCATAAAGCCACATTGGCTCAATGTATTTCATTTTGATTTCCAAATGTCCTGTTACTTCTTTCTTAATAATGGATTCTAACAATTTCCCAATGACAGATGCTAACCTAACTGGTCTATGGATTCCTACTTTCTGCTTTTCTCCCTTTTTAAATGGGAGTGTTACATTAATATTTTTACAATCCAATTAAGTCTTTCCCACATCCGGGAAAATTCAGAATACTATAACCAGTGGATCCACTATCTTGAATGCCACTTCCTTTAACTCCCTAGGATATCTTTGAGGAGAAAGTGAGGTCTGCAGATGCTGGAGATCAGAGCTGAAAATGTGTTGCTGGAGAAGCGCAGCAGGTCAGGCAGAATCCAGGTCAGGCGCAGCCTCTTTGTAGGATATGTGGAACAGTCCATCTTCCGCAACTACACTGGCCCCACCCCCCACCTTTTCCTCCGCTACATCGATGACTGTATCGGCGCCGCCTCGTGCTCCCACGAGGAGGTTGAACAGTTCATCCACTTCACCAACACCTTCCACCCCGACCTCAAATTCACCTGGACAGTCTCAGATTCCTCCCTCCCCTTCCTCGACCTTTCTATTTCTATCTCAGGCGACCGAATCAACACGGACATCTACTACAAACCGACCGACTCCCACAGCTACCTGGACTACACCTCGTCCCACCCTGCCCCCTGTAAAAATGCCATCCCATTCTCCCAATTCCTTCGTCTCCGCCGCATCTGCTCCCAGGAGGACCAGTTCCAAAAACGTACAACCCAGATGGCCTCTTTCTTCAAGGACCGCAATTTCCCCCCCGACGTGGTCGGCAATGCCCTCCACCGCATCTCTTCCACTTCCTGCTCCTCCGCCCTTGAGCCCCGCCCCTCCAACAGCCACCAGGACAGAAGCCCACTGGTCCTCACCTATCACCCCACCACTCTCGATGTACAGCGCATCATCCGCCGTCATTTCCGCCACCTCCAAACTGACCTCACCACCAAGGATATATTTCCCTCCCCTCCCCTATCAGCATTCCGTAAAGACCACTCCCTCCGTGACTCCCTCGTCAGATCCACACCCCCCACCAACCCAACCTCCACTCCCGGCACCTTCCCCTGCAACCGCAGGAGGTGCAAGACTTGCGCCCACACCTCCCCCCTCACCTCCCTCCAAGGCCCCAAAGGAAACTTCCATATCCACCACAGATTCACCTGCACCTAGACACACATCATCTATTGCATCCTCTGCACCCGATGTGGCCTCCTCTTTATTGGGGAGACAGGCCGCCTACTTGCAGAGCGTTTCAGAGAACATCTCTGGGACACTCGGACCAACCAACCCAACCACCCTGTGGCTCAACACTTCAACTCCCCCTCCCACTCCACCAAGGATATGCAGGTCTTTGGACTCCTCCATCGCCAGACCACAACAACACGATGGTTGGAGGAAGAGCGCCTCATCTTCCGCCTAGGAACCCTCCAACCACAAGGGATGAACTCGGATTTCACCAGTTTCCTCATTTCCCCTCCCCCCACCTTGTCTCAGTCAAATCCATCGAATTCAGCACTGCCTTCCTAACCTGCTATCTTCTTCCTGACCTCTCCGCCCCCACCCCAGTCTGACCTATCACCCTCACCTTGACCTCTTTCCACCTATCACATTTCCGACGCCCCTTCCCCAAGTCCCTCCTCCCTACTTTTTATCTTAGCCTGCTGGACAAACTTTCCTTATTTCTGAAGAAGGGCTTATGCCCAAAATGTCGATTCTCCTGTTCCCTGGATGCTGCCTGACCTGCTGCGCTTCTCCAGCAACACATTTTCAGCTCCTTCGGATATCGGCCATTAGATCCTTGAGACTTGTCTGCATTCAATCCCAATAGATGGCTCAGTGCTTTTCCCTTGTGATGATCAAAGTTCAAAGTTCCACCCTTTCTAGAATCTCTGCATTACCTGTTACTATTAGGATAGTATTAGTACCCTCCATCATGAAAATAGGGGCAACATATTAACGTAATATCTCCACAATTACCTCCCAGTCTCATTCTTCAATGAACTAGCATTCACTTTAATTGTTCTTTTTTATATACTTACTGAAGATTTTGCTCTGTTTTTATACTTTAAGCTAGTTTTCTTTCATATTTTACCAATTATCTCTTTTATTAATTTGTTACTAACCCTTTCCTAATCTTTAAAAGTTTCCAAATCCTCCAATTTGCCCACCCGTGCCCTTTGAAAAATGGCACGTCTGAATTTTTGGTTTATGTTATTTTTTAGCTATGGATGATTTTTCTTCCACCTCGTACAACCTTTCTTCTTCTCTGAAATGTATTTTAGTTGGTTATGATCATGATCTTCAGAAGCAAGTGAGGATAAGACAGAGGAAGTGACTGCAATATCCGATAATTACAGGAAATAACATGATATTGTCAACAAAAAAATATCTGAGCGGTTCTGCTCGGTAATCCAATAGCGTAGTTTACATAACAGGCACATTCCAAGTACATGTTTAATCAAGCCATGTAATCTTATCGTATTGAAATAACTTGTCAGTTAGACTTAAGTTAGTTTGTTGCAGTGCTGCTATCATAAATCCAAGATAAGAAGTACTTAGCTTGAATGGAAACTTGAATATGTGTTTTAGGTCCCTTTAGGAAGTGCTCATGCAATAATCCTTAAAGGAACATCTAGGGATTCAGAATTCACAGAACCTACAAATATAGATTGCTCAGATTGTTATCTGAGCAAATTTTGCTTGCATGAATCATGTATGTTCGTGAAAAGAGTGCAAAAAGTCTTAAAGTGTCCCCCAGTTTTAGATGTGCAATCATAGATGAACAATTCTTTGTGAAGCATTCTTCCAGGATGGCTGGCAGGGTCCTCAGCTTTTCAGGCGATGGACACAATGTGATTGTCTTCTATGAACTTTCATAATGCCCAAGGAAATAACCTTAAAAATGTTCTCGTTTCCCTGCTGCAGTGTCCAGGAAGAGCACAAATAAGACCAAAACAAATAGGAACAAGAGTCAGTATGGTCCCTTGAGCCTGCTCTATGAGGGGGCAACATCTTACACAGAGGGTGGTTCATGTGTGGAATGAATTGCCTGACTAAGTGATGGATGCAGATACAGTTACAACATTTAAAAGACATTTGGAAAAGTACATGAATTGAAAGGGTTTGGAGGAATATGGGCCAAATGCAGGCAAGTAGTACTAGTTTGGTTTGAGAACATGGTCAGCATGGACTACTTAGATCAAAGGGTCTGTTTCCATGCTGTTTGACTCTGTCAGTCTCTGACTCTATTAACTGGGATCATGGCTGATCCAATACTCCTAATATTCACTTTCCTGCCCTCTCCCTGTAACCCTTTATTCCTTTTTGATCAAGAATCTTTTTATCTCTGCCTTAAGTACTCACAAGGAGCCAGTCCCCACAGCTCACTGTGTCCAATGTGTTCCTAAGCCTAACAACTCTCTGAGAGAAGAAACTCCTCTTCATCACAGTCTTAAATTCATGCCCCTTCATCCTGAGAATATGCCTTCTGGTCTTAGACTCTCCCATGCAGGAAAACTTCCTCTCAGTATTTACTCTGTTAAGCCCCACAAGAATCTTTTATGTTTCACTGAGATCTCTTCTCAGTCTTTTAAACTCCAGAAAGTCGACCTATTTAGTCTTTGCTTATAAGACAATTCCTCCTTACCAGGGATCATCCTAATGAACCTTCTCTGAATTCCCTCCAATGAAATTATACCCTTCCTTGAATAAGGGAACCAAAACTGCTCACAGTCTTCCAGATGTGGTCTCACCAGCACTGTGTGTAGTTGCAGTTAGACTTACCTATGCTTATACTTTGAAGTATTCCAGTAGCCTTCTGTATTACCCACTGCACTTGTGTGCTAGCTTTCTGTGTTCAATCACCAATACAAATCCTTTAATGTTGCAACTCCCTGCAGTTTTTCTCCATTTAAATAATATTCTGTTCTTTTGTTCTTCATTCCAAAATGAACAACTTTGCATTTTCCCACATTATGCTCCTTTGTCTATTTGCTGAATAAATCAACATCTCTCTGTAAATTGTTTGGATCCCTCTCATGATCTGCCTTTCCAGCTATTTTAGCATTGTCTGAAAATTTAGCAGTATGTTCACTTCCTTTCTCCAAGTGATGAACATATATTGCAAAAAGTTGTGATCCCAGCATTAATCCCTGTGGAATCTCACTTGTCACAGGCTGTCAATCTGAAAAATAACCCTTTACCTCCACTTGCTGTTTGCTGCCCATGGGCCAATTCTCTATCTGTGCCGATATGCTACCTGTTCTTTTCTTATGACTTAAGCTTTTGTGAGGTAACTTGTCAAATGCCTCCTGGAAGTCCAAATACGACATATTTATGGTTTCCTTGTATTCACTCTGGCTGAGACTGCTAGAAAAATTAGTCAGATACAATTTCTCTTTCAGGAAGCCATGCTGACTCAGCTTGATTAAATAATTATTTTCCAAATATTCGGCTATTATTTCCTTAATAATTAATACATTTTCAAATACTTTTTCAACAATAGATGTTAGGCTAATCAGCAAGTAGTTACCCAGTTTCTGACTCTCTCACTTTAAGAAAAGGGGTTTCACATTCACATTTTTTGCAATTAAACAACCTTATGTGACAGATTCACATGTTTCAGGTTTCTCATACCAGCAAGGTAGAATGGTCCAAGTTTAGTAATTCCCACTCTTAGTGATTTGTAGTAGTCAAATAAACTCTTAATACAATGCCATATTTTCGTCTTACACTGGCTCTGTGCCAATTTCAGCAGTTGTATCAGAATACAAACAAGTCCAATTGGCATAGTAGTGGATATAGCTCGGTTGGGTGCAGAGTTAGCACAATGAACAAAAGATAATATATAGTTGTCAGTGAAACTGAACAGCATGCAGTCAATATGCTTCCATTTAGCAACAGAGGTAGCAAGCCGAGTGTTGCAAATTAATAGCAAATACGTACAGCAAAGTGCAGGGGCAGTTGTGGTGCAATGGTAATGTCCCTACTTGTGAGCCAGGAGGCCCAGGTTCAAGTCCCATCCACTCCAGAGATGGGGAATAAGATGGTTGAACAGGTTCATAACAAAATATTAACAAAAATGTGTAGGTTTGACTGTTATATATCTGTCAGCCAGGACTCCCTGATTGGACCCAGTTAAAAGACCCAGTCATAGTTCTTGGCAGAAGAATGTCATTGATCATTGTTGTAGAAGGTAGCTATTGCTTTATCAGATAGTTATTTCTGCTATGATAGACATTAATTATGTAACCTAATTGCATACTTTGCATGTGATGTTCTAAGTCCTCTTTCCTGTTCTTGCTGGTCCTTTTCTGCCATTTGCAATGTCAGTGCAGTATTGACCCATAAACTGAATTAAAACAACATTACACAAAGACCATATTTTAGTTGAAGTATACAGCAGCTCATTTTTAAAAGATCAATTGTGAAGCAAAGCAGTTTGCAACAATGCCGTTTCAAAAGGAGAAATAGTTACCCACTTCCATTTGGAAGTGCCAGCTATAACATTATTTCAATTAAACTATTCATTATGCCAGAGATAATGGCTTTACAGCTATGAATGTCCATGGCACTGTCAGATGCAGGAAGACTTTCCCTCAACAGTGGTCTGACAACCTGGGAGAAATGAATAGCTCGTGCGAGTGCTAAATGGAGCTCTTACAATTACTATCCAATATCCCACAGATATTGCAGACATTAGAATTAATGCTAACAGCACTTTCCAGACTAATAGCTCTCGCTCAGGTGGGAAGTCATGAATGCTCGCAGAGGTTTTATTTCGACAAAAATGGAAAATTGCATCAATCAGGATTGAGAACCAATAACAAGCTGCTTATTGGCATTATTAAGCAGCTGACTTTAAAATAGCCACAAAATGTGAGTGTGAATAATTTTCTTTCCCACAAAGCTCAAAGCTGACAACAGTGCAAAAACTGCCACCCGAAGGTTCATTTCTTTATTTGGCTCGGTTCTTCAAACTAATGATTTCCTGCCACTCAGCTGGAGGATGTTGCTTGAAACAATGAAACATTAAAAGGAAAGCATGTGGAAAAATATTATTATGTCAGATATAATGGGAACCATGAAGAACACATTTACACAGAATAGTAACTTCTTGAATAGTGAGCATTGATGTAGTCACTAATTAGTTCATTATTAATTAGTTATAAGCATACACAAACAATCAACAAGAGTAAGCCACTCGGCACTTCCAGCCTGTTCTACAATTCAATAAAATCATGGCTGATATAATTTTAATCTGAACTTGACATTTCTGCATTTCCCCAATAATTTTTCATTTCTGCAGTATTCAAGAATGCATCTACCCCACCTTAAAAATGTTTAACAATTCACCATCCATTGCCTTTTGAAGGTAGGAATTTCGAATACTCACAATCTTCCAAGAAAAAAATATGTTTCCTCCTCTCTGCCTTAAATGGTCATCTCCTCATTTTTAAACAATGACACTAGTTCTGCAGTCACCCACAAGAGAAAACAGCCTGTAGTGATTGGAATGAGGTCAGCTAGGTGGACCTATTAGAATATAGGTTCGTTGACTGGGTCTTTTAACTGGGTCCAATCAGGGAGTCCTGGCTGACAGATATAAAAAGAGTGTCAGGGATTCAGTTCATTCGAGGAGCTGGTTCTGTGTTTTCTGGGTCAGTGTCATGCCTTCGTGGAGTTATTTCGCAGCCTTTCAATGTCCACCTGGTCAATTCCGTCAGAATGTTTCAGTTTAGTCATCTCTACCTCTCCTGAACTCCAGAGGATACAGGCCTACCCTGCCTAGCCTTTCCTAATCCAGCAATCTGCTTACTCCAGATATTAGTGCAGTAAAACCCTTGCTGAACTATTTTTAGTGCATTAACATCCTTCCATAAGTACATTGACCAGTAATTTATAATAATACTCCTGATGTCATCTCACCAATATGCTGTATAACTGAAGCATGGCACCCTAATTTAATTCCTCTCACAATATGCAGCATACTAATATCTTTATTAATTACTTGCTGTATCTGCATAGTAACCTTCTCTGATACATGCAGTATGACACCCAGTATCTAATGTGTTTCAGGAATTAGAACAAGCGCTAATCTAATAAATATGCTTTCAAGTGATCATCGACTTATGATGGAGGAGATTTCAATTATGAAAAAAGTTCTCATAACTCACAGAAAAATATTTCCTCATTATCAACATGTCTAATAGTTTCTAAGTGTTTCTGATGCATATTAAATTCTAAAAATCATTTCTCATAGATACATAAATTTATAATGGTTTGTAAATTAGGTTTTGTTAATATATGATTGTTATGCTAATTAGTGTGAGAGATGCCAGTATTGTAAAATTGAATGCTCCGTCACAGGATCAGTAATAAAACAACCAGTGAAATGGATTTTAATGTATTCCTGAGCCCCCAACAGTCCTCATACCATTTATTTTGAATAAAATGCTTCATTTCATTTTGCCCTATGATATGAATAGTTCTGAGTTTGTGTTTACAAGGAATTACGTCTCTGCTTTGCTGTTCAAAAGCTGTTGCCTAAAATACAGTTTCTTCTGAATTCTGCTGTCTGATATCATTGTGATTTCAGGTTAGAGAATCCGCAGGTAACTTTCATTCCAATGTGTAACTTGCAGAAAACTGTAAATCAAACAGGGATACAGATTTGAGTTTCAGCACCTCTTGGCCCACCTCTGGTTCCAAAGGCCCAACAACATCTCTTCTTCCTCAGGCAGCTGAGGAAATTTGGCATGATGGTGAATACCCTTGCCAACTTTTATAGGTATGCCATCGAGAGCATTCTGTCTGGATGTATCACTACCTGGTATGGTAATGTACAACTCAAGATCGGAGACGGTTACAGAGAGTGGTGAACTCGGCCTGGACAGTCACAAAGGCCAACCTCCCATCTATAGAATTCATCTACCAGGCCCGCTGTCAAGGAAAGGCCAACAGCATTCTTAAAGATCCATCCCAACCTGGCAATGTTTTTCTACAACCTCTACCATTGGGGAGAAGGTACAGAAGTCTGAACACATGCAACAGCTGGTTTTGAAACAGTTTCTACCCTACTGCTGTTAGAATACTGAATGGACTCACAAACTCTTAACATTTGCCTGTACCCGTGTTTTTGTTTTTGCCACTGTTTACCTATTATTTACTATCTATGCTACTTAACTCTGTGATCTTCCTGTATTGCTCACAAGACAAAGCTTTTCACTGTGCCTCGGTACACGTGATAATAAATTAACTCAATTCAATTCTTGTAGTGGTGTTAATTTTGAATCCAACTGTCCCTGTTTCACTGATGGTTTCAAAAGCTTAAAATGTTCACAGCAGCTATTATATGGCAGTATTCAACCATTTCAAAAGTCACTTTAGTCCATGAAAATCTCAGATATTAAAATCAGAGGATTGAAGTAGAATATTGATAGTCCATGTTTAGTAGAATAGAATCAAATAGTAATTTATAGAAATACAATGATATATGTATAAGTCACCACGATTTATGCAATTCCAATTACAGAAATTATTAAAAGAAATTATTGAGACAAAGTTACAAAATTCATGTTTTGTTCCTCCACAGCTCCTGGGTTTCTGAAGTGGTTCTGGGATGCTAATGCTGAAATTGTACCTCAGGCCGGACTGGACCCACTACGTTGCCACCTCCAAAACTGACACCGAAACTGCTGCATTGCCACTCTGGTAAGGAGGGACAGACCGGACCCATCGAGAAGCTGTTGGTCAAGCCATCGCCATTTCAGTTGCTGTCCGAAGCTACCATATTGCCACCATAACCGTGAGGAATGAACCAGAACGACCTTGGCGCCATTGTTATAGCCACTGCTGAAACAACTGGACTACGGTGGCACAGTGGGTTAGCACTGTTGCCTCACAGTGCCAGAGACTCGGGTTCAATTCCCATCTTGGGCAACTGTCTGTGTGGAATTTGCACATTCTCCCTGTGTCTATGTGGGCTTCCTCTGGGTGCTCCAGTTTCCTCCCACAGTCCAAATATGTGCAGGTTAGGTGAATTGGCTATGCTAAATTGCACGTAGTATTAGGTGAAGGGGTAAATGTAGGAGAATGGGTCAGGGTGGATTGTGCTTCAGTGGGTCGGTGTGGACTTGTTGGGTCGAAGGGCCTGTTTCCACACTGTAAGTAATCTAATCTAATCTAAAAAAAGAGGAAGAGACCAGTCACACAGACAATGAAGCCTTATATTAAGCCTCAGCCACTATGCAATCACTAACTTGGTGGTTTACCATCAGAAGCAGATAAAAATCAAGATAACACATGTGAAAGCAACATTTTGATAATTGTGTGTTTTTTTGGGAACTGTGAATTGGAGGGCGCCCTGTTTTATGGATTAAACTATCAAGGAACTTTCAAAAATTCACAAGAGGCTTTTTGTACTGCATGCGTCTGTATTTGGTTGCTTTTGTACACAACAGCTGTTGCTGTCTGACTAATGAGGCACCAGTGTTTGCACTGGCTGTATAAAACTGGCAAATAGATGCTGTTAGCCTTTTCTTTTACTGCATTCATCAGATCACCATTTTCTGCCCATTCTTTTTTAGAGGTGGAAAATTGTAGGCTTGAGAGCACAAAAATTTAACTGCTGAACACAAGGAATAATTATTAAAACCAAAATGTTATAACCATTTTCAAATAAATGATTAGCCCTAAAAATGTGCATTAATCACACATTATATAATGTCTGAATACAGTTTAAACTTACATGACAAAATTAAAATTCACTTCAGCTGAGGACTGACATTTGTCATTCTTTCTGTTTAATTTTCCACTCAATGGAAGTCAACGAAAAAATAAAATTGAGCAGGTGGTATAACAAGTGGTATAACAATCTATTATCATTCACTTTGGACCCTCATCCCTTCATATCGATTTTTACTCCTATGATACAAAATAAATAATCCTTTACCATAAGTATGTCAAATTAAATAAAACAGCATTGAACTCTAATGTTTAAATATGATGTTTGGCATTAATCAACATAAATCTTCCAATTGTCTCTGTCAATATTTGGGTGTGAAGTAAATGTAAGATAGGCCGCCAATTTGTGATTGTTGCTACTTTCACTATTGCCAAAGATCAATTGTACTCCTCATCCTAGAATAACTATTTTAATTTAATTTTGAATGCATACAAAATCACTAAGGGAAACCAAAAGGATGGGTAAGGAGAAAAGAAAGAGAGTGAAAACAAAAAGCTCTTTCACCTCTTGTAACCCAGCCTGGTGTAAAGGAATAAAACAGACATGGTGTGGATGAAGATTTTGGGAGGGAAGTACTGATGTGGGGATTCAGGGTTTGATTGGGTGTTTCAAGTGGTAATACAATGAATCTGTGTAATGTTGGAAGGAAGTGTGCTCTTAAAGTGAAGAGACAATATGAGATGTTGAGAGGAAAGAAAGGTGCGAAAGAGAGTGGCGAAACACAGAGAGAGACAGAAACAGAGAAGAACATTGGGTTTTTGAATATATTCAAAGCTGAGTTTGGCAAATTTTCTGATTGGTAAGTAAGAGAGGGGTAATGTTGGGCAGGCAGGAAATTGGAAGTGAAGGTACAACTGCATCAGCCATTTTGAATATCATAGCAGTCTTGAGGGACCAACTAACCTTTCAGAGAACAAACTTCTAATGAAAAAAATTCAAAATCTGTTGTTCATAATGCTTAGGAACTTGTCTCTGATGCATTTCAATTAAAATTGCAGTCATTGAAGAAAAAACAGAATCAAATGTTTGTGGAATGTACTGGTGAGAAAGAAATGTTTGACTGGTGGTTTTGGTAAATGAAATTAGAGAACTCTTCACAGAATGTGAGGAGGCTAATAGTAATGCAAGAATTTAGGAATGGCATCGCTAAAATTATTAGGTCACACCTGAAAGACCAGAAAACTTTGAAAGTAAGGAAAGTTGTACTTCTGGCAGATCAATACGTTGTATCATGGAGGCAGCTGTGGGGAGTAGATCTCCATTTGGCCGAAGTAAGGATACTTACTACGCATTGAAAAAGGAAAAAAAGTCTGAATCTATAAAGGAAACAAATGATCACACAGTAGCAATAGCACAATTGTAAAGTGTTCCCTCAGAACCTGTTGGTGGAAATGATTCAGGATAGTCAAAAGCATTCTTCTATGGGTCCATATATAATGAAATAAAACAGAAGGTCTTCGAGAAACTGTCCACGGTTTGTCAGCATAATGGGAGAGAGGAGCAAAGTAAATGTTTCGAGTCCAGTAGGTACAAGAGGGTCTCTTCAGTTCCTAAGAAAAGCCATTGGACTCGGAATGTTAACTTTGTGTTTCCCTCCACAGATTCTGTCAGATCTGTTGAGTTTCCTCAGCGTCTCTTTTTCCATTTCAAATTGCCAGGATCTGCAGTACTTTGTTTTTATTTTACTGATGAAATGAGGCTAGTAACTTTACACAGGTCTTATCACCAAGAGAGATGCATTTGAAAAGAAAACATGGAATATAAGTGACAAAAAAATCAGCTAGAATTAGTAAATTAACTCTTTCATCAATTTATTAATCCACTTGTACCAGATCTTCTCAAAGTTAAGTGGCAACTTGATGCTACGTCCACAAGGCATAAAACAAATTTAAAACTAATGGCTGGCAGAATTTTCTTCAATTTGTCATGTAATTTTATGAACTTAATCTGTGATTTTCATTACAGTATATTTATGTAGAGGATGCACTGAACTAAAATTGCTATTTAATTATAACATTATTAGTTCCAGACACAAATTCTGACTTGAATCTTTTGAAGCAGCCTGAATTACTAGATAATGATTAGTGCTTAGTTTGATTGATATGCTGCCATTTCTCAAAAACATTTAGTGCTTGCTTTCAGAACTTGATTTGAAACTGTTTTAATTCTCAGAGTGCAGCTTATGATGACTGCTGTGAAATCAGCATTTAGTGAATGAAAAACTGAAAGTAAACTCTTCCGAATAGAAAGGTTAAGACTGATCCGGAAGAGGAAGAGTCTACAAAGTACATTGGCAGGGAAGAAGAATATAATCACTGCAATATATGAGAAAGTAGTCCTTAAAAATAAGGGATCAGAGAGTCGGTGACAGGAATAATATTGGAAAAAGATCTTCATTGCTCTTATTGATGACTATCTTCTTCCAGCTGGCATTTTTAAAAATTTATTCATTCATGGAATGAGGGCATCACCAACTAGGCCAGCAGTTATTGTCCATGCAGCAGTTAAAAATCAACCACATTGTTGAAGGTCTAGAGTCAAGTGTAGGACAGTCCAGGTAAGGGTGGAAATTTCCTTCCCTAAAGGACATAGATAGGCTTTCCCAACAATGGATTCATAGTCATCATTAGACTCTAATTCTAGTTTCTTTTATTGAACTCAAATTTCACCACCTACCACAGCAAGATTTAAACCCAGGTTCCCAGGAACATTCCCTGAGTCTCTGTATTGACAGTCCAGTGACAATATCACTAGTCGAAGAGTGTGGTGCTAGAAAAGCATAGCCGGTCAGGCAGTATCCAAAGACCAGGAGAATTGACGTTTCAAGCACAAGCTCTTCACAGGAATGATGCTCAAAATGTTGATTCTCCTGCTTCTCGGATGCTGCCTGACCTGTTGTGTTTTTCTAGCACCACATTTTTTGACTCTGATCTCCAGCATCTGCAGTCCTCACTTTCTCCCAGTTGATAATATCACTACGCCATCGCCTCCCCATATTTGACACTGGCTAGTTATTTGAAGAGAAAATGAGGTCTGCAGATGCTGGAGATCAGAGATGGAAATGTGTTGCTGGAGAAGCGCAGCAGGTCAGGCAGCATTTAGGGAACAGGAGAATCGACGTTTCGGGCATTAGCCCTTCTTCCTGAAGAAGGGCTAATGCCCGAAACATCGATTCTCCTGTTCCCTAGATGCTGCCTGACCTGCTGCGCTTCTCCAGCAACACATTTCCATCACTGGCTAGTTATTTGCTTAGCAGATAAGGTGAAAGAGATGAAATTGAGAAATCACTAAGCAGATGAATCCATTATTAAACCTATATGTTGTTACCCATGGTTTGAGTTTTAGCTTCAGCACATCACATTTTATTGCAGGATTTATTAAGGTAATTAGAAAAGTAACTGAGTACCTCATTCTCAATACCAACATACAACTGCTCGATATAATTATTTTTGTCTTAGCCAAGAGCTCTACATGAGTTACTCAAATTTGACCTACAGATAACGACACGAAGTTTTAAAATTATGCATTAATAATTAACTTAGGTAACAAATTTAATGCTTTCTTTTAAGGAAGCACCACAGGACATACAGAAATAATTACATTCAGTAAACAACAGAGAATGTTTCTTTATGATTCCATTAAAAAACTAGGTGACAGTGCACAAGCATTTTATATTATTATGTTGAACCTCAAGTAGAGTCAAATTAAGTTGAAAAGTTTGACCAGGCATTCATTGAGTGTTTTATGGCAGCTGAAGCCAATCCTTACCTTTGAAATCATTAAATTTTAATTTATTCCTTAAAACAATTATTTAAACTTAATGAAGTTGCATTTGCAAAAACATAATGAAAGAACAAATCACATAGACACATAAATATTACAGAAAATTCTGTGCCAATCATTATAGATTCTTTTACAGGAAAAAATCTT
Organism: Chiloscyllium plagiosum; assembly: GCF_037043375.1. Lineage (NCBI taxonomy): Eukaryota > Metazoa > Chordata > Chondrichthyes > Orectolobiformes > Hemiscylliidae > Chiloscyllium > Chiloscyllium plagiosum. The sequence continues at coordinate 26,099,213 of NW_028270142.1, read as the reverse complement.
ACCCATTTCACATACTCTTGTTCCAAGTCAAATGGTTCCTTGAAATGGAAAATTCAAGGTTCCCACAAGCAGTTGAAGGAGAATGTGCAAGATTATGAGGCCAGTGAAGTAAGCAAGGATCTATAATTACGAGGTCATGACTTCACAAACCTGAAAACAACTTAGGGAGGCTACATCTGTGCAATTGAAGTTATAAATATGAAACAAAATGCTATCAATATCACTCTGCTTCTCTAGTGAATAGAAAAAAGAATGTTCTGTGCAATCAGTGCAGAGTGCAACCATGACAGTGTGGAATGTGGCAATTTGCTAAGTGTAGGAGTTAAGATTTAATCTTGTCTTAGAATCTAGAACTATTTACGGCTAGCTCTTTGATGATATATATATATATATATATATATATATATAAAGAGAGAAATCTTTTTGATAAAGGCCTCTGTTCAACCTGTACAAAGTGGAACATGGCTGTTTCGTGAGTGTGGGAGTCAGGTGAAGTGGGAAATTAAATAACTGCCCAGATGTCAGTATCCTGTCACCAAGCCACCCTTTATTTACACGTGGAGAGTTCTTAACACTGATCCAGATCCCTTAGAGCAGGCTCAAGAGTGAACAGGATGTTTAACACTTCTATTCTTATCTTTCAGTCAGTGTCCCCTGATTGGATGGATTAACAGCCCCAATCAGGAAACTGTTATTCTATGAGGTCAAGCTGGACTGACCTCATTATAATCACTACAGGGAAAGGGGAGGGATTTTTAATTTTTTTGTTCTCTCTGCTGTCGTGTTTTCCTAACTAGTTTCACAGACCAGGGGTTGCAGAAACAGGCCAAGACCCAAGAGCTAGGTGATTGTTCAGGGATTAACTGAGAAGTACTAGGGATAAGTAAAATGCACAGAATAAGACAAGGAGACGACCATTAAGGGCAAGTGGCTGCACTTAAGTTCAAATAATTAGAAAGTTATCAAGTAAGACTAAGTAAGTTCCAAGTTTAAGTCATAGCAGATAGGTTGCAAATGTGTCCCGTAATATGTGGGAAGTCATCAATCCTACCAGTGTCCGAAATGATCACATACAGGAAATGTTCCCAATTGCAGAAACATGAGCTCTGTGTTTCAGAGCTGGAGTGGAGGCTAAGACACTACGGCACATCTGCAAGGCTGCTAGTTACATGGATAGCAAGTTTAAAAAGGTGATCACACCACAGCTCATGGGATGGGAGAAAAGAAAGATGGGCAACCACCAGACAGCCAAAAGGAACCAGACAGAGAGTGTGCTTACACCCTGGGATCGGATTCACAAATCGCTTTTCCATTTTGGAAACTGATAAGGATGACTGGTTCCTCAAGGTTGTGTTACAGAGCCAAGCTTCTGGCACCACAAGCAGCCTGACTGTGCAGGAGAGGAGGAAGAAGAAAGGAGGAGCGATAACGATAAGGGATTCATTTATTAGGGAATAGACAGACGATTCTGCAGATACAGCCATGATTCCAGGATAGTGTGTTGCCTCCCTGCTACCAGGATCAGCGATATAACTGAGTAGCTGCAGGGCATCCTGAAGGAGTGTTGGGAAGGGCGACAGACAGAAGTCAGGATACACAGTGGTACCAACAAAATATCAAGAATGAGGAATGAATCTTGCATGAAGAAGCTCGGGCTGTAGGCTGTAGACTCAAGAGCAGGAACTCAAAACCCAGAATAAGTGCCATGTACTAGTGAATGCAAAATAGGAGACTACAGCAGATGAATGCATGGGTCACCAGTTAGTGCAGGATAGAGAGTTTTAGATTCCTACCTCAAAGATACTGTTCTGGGGAAGATGGGGCTGTACAGCAGAGAGAACAAAAAAGTTTGTACCTGAACCAATATAGGAGTAACATCCTTGTGGTTGGGTTCGCTTGTGCTGAAAGGAAGTATTTAAACTGGTTCCACAGAGGGAGGGTATATAGAGTGTTAATACGATTGAGACACAGCATGCTATAGTGAAGGAATCAAGGCAAAAGGTGCTCAGCCATGTTGAGCATCAAGGGAGAATGGCAAAGATGGATGGCCGCTACTTTAATGTTAAATGTATTATTGGTAAGACAGATGAGATGAGGGCCTGGGTTGACACATGGCATTGCAACATTGTTGCTGCCATCACAGAGATCAAGTTGATGGAAAGGCAGGACTGGCAACTCCACATACTAGGATCTTCAGGCCGAACAGAGAATGGTGTAAAATAGGAGATGTTGTCCCATTACTAATTAAGGAGTTAGTTACTGCAGTAAGAAGAGACAATACTTTGGAAATGTTTTCAAATGCAGCATTGTGAGCATAGTTGAGGAATAAAACAGGAGCAGTCATAATGCTAGAAGAATTTTACAGACACCCAAAACAATCAACGGGAACAGAATAGACAAGTAGACAATTCATTGAGGTGTGTAAAAGAATAATCTGGTAAATGAATTAGGGAATTTCAACTTCCCCGACATTAATTGGGATAGTCATAGTGTAAAGAGTTTAGAGGGGGCAGATTTTTTCTAAGATGTTCAAAATTGCTTTTTATGTCAACAGGTAGAATGTTCAACAAGGGACAGTGTAGGACTGGACTTAATTCTGGGAAATTATGCCAGGTTTTCAAAGAGGCAATGGGAGAGCATTTTAATGTTCGTGACCAGAATACCACACGTTTTAAGTTTGTTATGGAAGAGGAAGAAGATGTTCTGTAAAAAAGGGCTTTGGATTAGGGGAACACAGATTTTATGAAAATAAGGCAGGATCTGGTGCAAGTAGGATGAGAATAATTACTTCTGGGTAAATCTAGAAGCGAGTGGACCCACCATGTTCCCTTCAGGGTGAAATGAAGGATCAAGAACCCAGAGAACCCTGGATATCCAGGCATATTCAGGACTGGGTACAAAGGAAAACCAAGTCCTTCAAGAGATATAAAGATAGGAAATGAATGGAGACCATAGTAGATCATAAAATTTTCAGGAAAGAACTTAAGAAATTTGCTAGGAGAACAAAGAGAGGCATGAAAATAAACACTGGCAGATAAGATTAGACAATAAGACCATAAGATATAGGAGTAGAAATTAGGCCATTTAGTTCATTGAGTTGAAAATGTGTTGCTGGAAAAGCGCAGCAGGTCAGGCAGCATCCAAGGAGCAGGAGAATCGACATTTCAGGCATGAGCCCTTCTTCAGGCTCATGCCCGAAACGTCGATTCTCCTGCTCCTTGGATGCTGCCTGATCTGCTGCGCTTTTCCAGCAACACATTTTCAGCTCTGATCTCCAGCATCTGCAGTCCTCACTTTTTCCCATTTAGCTCATTGAGTCTGCTCCACCATTCAATCATGGCTGATAAGTTTCTCAAACTCATTCTCCCACCTTTTCCCCATAACCTTTGATTCTCCTTGATACTCAAGAACCTATCTATCTCAATCTTTAATATACTCAATGACCTGGCCTCCAGAGCCTTCTGTGGCAATGAATCCCATAGATTCACCACTCTCTGGCTGAAGGAGTTTCTCCTTTTCTCCATTCTAAAAGGTCTTCTCTTTACTCACAGGCTATGCCCTTGGGTTGTAGTCTCTTCTACCAATGGAAACATTTTCCCAACATCCACTCTGTCCAGGCCATTCAGTATTCTGTATGTTTTAATTAGGCCCCCCTCATCTTTCTAAACTCCATTGAATATAAACCCAGAGTCCTCAAATGTTTCTCACGTGTTAAGCTTTTCATTCCTAGTAACATTCTCACAAAACTCCTCTGAACATGCTCCAGGGCCAATACATCCTTCCTGAGATATGGGGCCCAAAATTGCACACAATACTCCAAATGCGGATTGACCAGAGCCTTATAGAGTCTCAGAAGTACATCCCTGCTTTTGTATTCATGTCCTCTCAAAATAAGTGCCATCATTGCATTTGCCTTCCTAAATACTGACTCAACCTACAAATTTGATAGAATCCTGGACTAGAACTCCAAAGTCTCTTTGCACTTTTTAGAAAATAGTCCATGCCTCTATTCTTCTTAACAAAGTGCATTACCTCACACTTTTCCACGTTGTACTCCAGCTGCCACATCTTTGTCTACTCTCCTAAGCTGTCCAAATCCTTCTGCAGCTTTCCTGCCTCCTCAATGCTACCTTTCCCTCTACCTATCTTTGTATGGTCTGCAAACTTAGCCAGAATGCCCTCAGTTCCTTCATCGAGATCATTAGTGTATAAAGTGAAATGTTGTGGTTCCAGCACTGAGCCTCATGGAACACCACTTCTCACTGGCTGTCACCCTGATAAGGACCGTTTTATCCCCACTCTCTGCTTTTTGCCAGACAGCCAAGGTTCTACCCATGCTAGCATCTTGCCTCTAACACCAATGGGCACTTATCTTATTCAGTAGCCCCCTCTGTGACACCTTATCAGGTGGATAACATCCATTAGCTATCCTTGGTCTAACCTGCTCGTTACCTCCTCAAAGAATTCTTGCTGAATTTTCAGGTATGACCTCCCCTTGATCAAACCATGATGACTTTGCCCTATTTTACCATACATTTCCAAGTATTCAGAAATCTCATCCTTCACAATGGATTCCAGGATCTCACCCAAAACTGATGTTAGGCTAACCGGTCTATAATTTTCCGTCTTTGCCTTTCTCCCTTTTAAAACAGGGGTGTCACATTTGCAATTTTCCAGTCCTTTGGGATCCTCCCTGATTCTAGCAATTCCTGAAAAATCACCACAAACGCCTCCACTATTTCTTCAGCGATCTCTTTTAAAAGTCTGGGGCGTAGTCCATCTGGTCCAGGTTATTTATCCACCTTCAGGCCATTCAGTTTTTCCAGCACCTTCTCCTTGGTGATGGCCACCATACTCAGCTCTGCCCCCTCACTCTCTTGAATATTAAGGATGTTACACAAGTCTTACACCATGAAGACTGACACTAAGTAATTATTCAGTTCCTCAGCCATTTCTTTGATCCCCACGGCTATCTACCCAGCATCATTTTCAAGCGGCCCAATGTCTACTTTTGCCTCTCTTTTGCTCTTTATATCTCTAAAGAAACTCTTACAGTCTTCTTTTATATATATTGGCTAGCTTACCTTCATAGTTAATCTTCTCCATCCTTATTTCTTTTGTTTTTGTTGCCCTCTGTTGGTCTTTGTAAGTTTCCCAATCCTCTGGTTCCCTACTGTCCTTCACCACATTATATTCTTTCTCTTTTGCTTTTATGCTATCCTTCACTTCCATCGACAGCCATGATTGTCTCATCATTCCTGTACCAAGCTTATTTTTCCTCAGGGTGAATCTCTGCTGTGTCTCCTGAATTACTCACAGAAACTCCTGCCATTGCTGTTCCACTGCCTTTCCTGTGAGGCTCCTCTCCTGGTCAATTCTGTTCAGCTCCTCCCTCATGCCTCTGTAATCACCTCTTTTCAGCTGTAATACTGTTACCTCTGAATCTATCTTTTCCCTCTCAAATTGCAGAGTGAATTTGGTCATGTTATGATCATTGCTTCCTAAGGGTTCCTTCTCCTTAAGTTCCCTTATCAAGTCATTGCACAATACAAAATCTTGTATTGTCTGTTCCCTCGTGGGTTCCACCACAAGCTGCTCCAAAAAGCTATCTTTTGGACATTCCAGAAATTCCTTTCCTTGCAATCCACTCCCAACTTGATTTTCCCAGTCCACCTACATACTGAAATTCCCCATGATCACTGTAACTTTGCTTTTCCTACATATCTTTCTTATTTCCTGATGTGTCTTGCACCCCAGCTCCTGACTACTATTTGGAGGCCTGCACATAACTCCAAATATGAGAGAATCCCTAAATAGTCTCTAATAATATCAGCGGGAAGAGGATAAGTAGAGAAAGAGTAGAGCCCACTGGGGATCATGGGGGCAATCGGCGGATGGAGCAGGAGAATTTGATAAGGTATTAAATGAGTACATCACATCTATCTTCACTTTGGAGAAGGAGACAAAGAAGGGAATTACAGGGGCTCTGACCCAAATTTGTAATTCTCCCCAGCCAGAGGGGAGGTGGAAGAGGACTAGAAGACAACTAATTCAGTTCTAATTCTCAAGAACAGTGGTAGAGATAAAGCAGGGAATTACAATCCAGTGAGTCTCACATCAGTAGTCGGGAGACTATTGGAGAGAATGAATCTCCACTTGAAGAGGCTAGGTTTGATCAGGGATGGTCAGCATGGCTTTGTGAGAGGGAAGTCATGGCTAAGTTTTTCTGAGAGGTATCTAGGTGCGTAGATGACAATGGTGCAGTTGATGTAGTTTATATGTATTTCAGCAAAGCCTTTGACAAGCTTCCACATGGGAGACTGAAAAAGAAGGTAAAAACATACAGCATCCAGGGCAACTTGGCAAGTTGGATCCAAAATTGGTTTAGTGACATCAGACAGAGCGTGTGGTAGAAGGCTGTTTGTGTCACCAGACACTGCTGTCCATTGATGTCTCTCAGGGATCAGTGCTGGGTCCCTTATTGTTTGTGATATCTTAACAATATAGAAGAATGTGGAGGGATGATAACTACGTTTCCGGATGACACAAAGATTGTCCAAGTGGATAACAGTGAGGAAGAAAGCCTTACGTAATGGGATGATATCAATGGATTGGTCAACTGAGCAGATCAGTGGCAGATGGAACTTAATCCTAATAAATGTGAGGTGATGCACTTTGGAACAAATAACAAGACCAGGAAGTGCTCAATTAATGGCAAGACACTCAATAGCTCAGAGGAATAAAGGGAAAATGGGGTGCTTCTTCACAGATCCCTGAAGGTGACAGGTGGCCACCGCTGGAGTAGAGTCTGCAGTTCTGATTACTGCCCTATAGGAAGAATGTGTTTGCACTGAAAGGAGTTACTGAGGAGATTCAGCAGGATATTGCTTAGGATGGAACAGTTTAGCCTTAAAGGGAGGTAGGTACTTAACAGGGTGACCTATCCAGACACGGTTAAAAATCACACAACATCAGGTTATAGTCCAACACATTTATTTGGAAGGACAAGCTTTTGGAGTACCGCTCCTTCTTCAGGTAGCTAGTGAAGAAGGATCCTGCTCCACCCGTTACCTGAGGAAGGAGCAGCCCTCCGAAAGCTTATACTTCCAAATTAACCTGTTGGACTATAACCTGGTGTTGTGTGATTTTTAACTTTGTTCACCCCTGTCCAACATTGGCACCTCCACATTGTATCCAGCCACAGATATCAGACAGCATTGTTCTTACACTAAACTACACCATGAATAGTGAATGTTTGTTGTTTCTGTTTTAAAATGAATGTTCTGTCATCTTTGCAAGCAAACCTGCAACCTCTGAACAGGGAAATAGAATTATCTTTTGCATTGCTCAAACAATGGCTCATCTCCATGGTCAGCCATGGTACAGATCTTCATGGGCAATTTTACCACCATGATGGCACAGTCCTTGCAACTGGGCATTCATGAGCAATTTAGAAGCAGGATTAAAAAGAGGAGGAGGTTAACACATCCCTTTCCCAATCACAACCTGTGGTTGTCTCATCTAAGATTTCACTAAACACACAACTTCATTATATAACGTTTATAAGCCTTAGCTTTTCAGTCATTGACAATCTCAGCATAAATTTATTCATTAAGAGGAAATAATTGACAACACTGAACAACCATTCGAAACAACTGAGTAAACAAAACATCCAATGGGTTAAATTTCTCGAGTGAAAAGTTGGATTTTGTTTTGCGAGAATGGTTCTATTTTGATTAAATTGCTTTGCTGTCTTGCTATTTATTGTCAAGTCAAAATTGTTTTGCTAAATTACAATGGGAATAAAATTACTGATTAACAATAAAGATAAAATATCATTAAATCTGGTAAAAAAACATTATTTGGGCTTTTGTTGACATGATTCAATGAATGGAATAGTATATTTCTGAGTTGGCCATGAGCTGTACTTTCCTGAATTGATTTCATTGTTAAGTAAACAATAAACTATGTACACAAATAAATACTATTGCTTCTACAAGTCTGAGATAAAACATAATAAGTGCTGGAAGCATTTATGGAGAGAGAAACTGAGTTAATGTTATAGTCTATTTCACAGTATGGTAAACTACAATGAACTACTTATGCACCATTTTACAATACAGAGAATATCTACATTACCTGTGATTCACAGCACACACACACACACTTTAAAATTCATTTACATAATAACAATTGCAGAGTATTCTTTCCCTCCAGACCATTCTATCAACCAGTGAGATCCTGCTTGCATCTCAGCTACATTTACCCATATTGATTGCATATCTACCAATAACCTATCAATCACCATGTTCAAATTTTCAATGGATCAGGCTAAGCAGCTTTTTTTTTACTTTGACAGAGTGAGAGAGTGGTCTGGAAAGTGTCAGATTTCCAATACACTTTGTGGGAATATTTCCTGCCATCATCCTTGATTGGTCCAGTTCAATTCTTAATAATAATGGCCCTTTGTTGTGGGCTCCCCCACAAGATGAAATCATTTATTTTTAGCCAACTCATTTTTTTTGAATGTCATAAAGCTTTTAACTGGAAGATTCTTTATTACATAAATACAAGCTTAGCCTATGAAGCACTGTCTTGATTTTTTAGTTCTGAAGAAGGGTCACTGGACCCAGTATGCCAACTCTGCTTTCTCTCCAAGATGCAGTGTTTTCCCAGTAAGTTCCATTTTTGTTTCTGATTTCCAGCATTAGCAGCTCTTTGGTTTTCTCTTAACGTGGTTATCTTAATCCCAATATCATTCTGGAGGGTCCACAACGTGCCTTCTGCAAATTTCATAGCTGCAGTGTCCACACTGAATGTAATATTTTAATCAGGGTTTTATATATGTAAAACACATTCCATTTACAGAGGAACCTTGATTATCCAGCATTTGATTATCCGAATAGCAGATTATCCGGCAAGATCACAAGGTCCCAATGCTTGGCTGAACTATTTTATCCAGCATTCAATTATCTAGAATTCGAATAACCAAACAAAATACTCCCCTCCCATGTCCTTTGGATGATTGAGGTTTCTCTGTATATCCCAGCTCCTTTGAGACAAAGGTGAACCTTTTACTTGGCTTTCATAGCATGCTTTGAATCTATCCACTAGGCTTTAATTATTTCGATACATTGACCACCCATGTTTCACTGCTTTTGCATGATTCCTCACTTCCTTGCTATTGAGAGAAGATCACGATCTATTTGATTTGATTTGATTGACTTATTATTGTCACATGTACCTAGGTACAATGAAAAGTTTTGTTTTGCATTCAGTACAGGTGGATCACACCATAAAAAGTATAATAGAGTAATAGAACAGACCGAGGCGCATGTTTTCATGGCTGCAGAGAAGATGTACAAACAGCAAGATTGACATTAAATTTAAAATTTGAGAATTCCATTCAGAAATCTAATAACAATGGGTAGGAGCTGTTCTTTAATCTGTTGGTACATGTGTTTAAGCTTTGTATCTTCTGTTAGACCGAAGAAGTTGGAAGAAATTATAACTGGGTTGGGAAGGTGTCTTTGATTATGTTGGCTGCCTTTTTTCCTGAGGCATCCAAATGTATAGATGGAGTCAATGGTTGATTTGTTTTCCGTGATCCAAGATGAATAACCCCAGGACAGCTCACATTAACAACTCAAGCACAAGTTTTGTTCTATCAATGTCCATTTGTAACTTTCTAATCCCATCTACATTGTTTACCATGCACCTAACTAATTGTCGCCAGTAGACTTGGAAGCTTGGCTCTGACTTTGTAAGTCACAGTCAATGCTACGACATGGGGTAAACCCCCTCTGTAAATTTTAAACCAGCAACACAGAAAAGATTCATACTGTGCAGTAATCTGTGAAAATTCGAGAGGCCAAGCACGAGTTACAGCAAAAAGTAACAACTTCATTTCTTTGTATAACAGAGAATAATTAACGGACAACTATTTACAACTCCTTCTGTAATACTCGCCTGATAAAACCAAGTAAGATTTACCAAAAAAATTCAAATTTCAAAACCAGCCAGCTATCGAATCTTCTCTTTGCATCTTCCTCTGTCGATTTGCTCTCCAGGTCAGTATCAATTTCTTCTTCTCTCTGTGCAAAACTCCTTCTCCAGACAGGTACCTCTCAGAGAATTCTTACTAGTAGCCAACATCTGTTGGTCTTTCAGCAATTCTCCCTCAACTGTTCACATTTTCCCAGTTTTATACTGCCCAAAGCATCAGATTGTGTCATTGTTTTTTTTAATATTGTCAATACACTAAAGTCAAACTTGATTGGAGTTTGATATTTTTTAGGGCATAATTTAAACTGATTGGCCTAATTTAAATTTATTTTGGTCCACTAGCTGCTGGACCAAAAGGTTACATTCTACTTTGTTCAGAACACTTGGTGCTGTCAGGTAGTTCTGCTAGCTTTTAATTTTCTTAAAGGTATAGTATACTTCCACAGCTTCATAACATCTCCCCCCTTAAAAAAAATGAACCCTCATAATGAAAAGATGGCTTTATTCTTTTTTTTACTTTCAACACATTACTCTAACATACAGATAACCTGAATCTAAATTCACCTTAACTTCTTCCCATATACTTGTATATAAATTATATATACATACACATGCATATAACATTAAACAAATATAAATCTCATCTCAACTTTATTAGTTAAAGCCGTGATAACGCATCTGCGATTACATTCTTATGACTTGCAACACATATGGTTTGTAAATTGAAAGTCTGTAACATAAGACTCCAGTAAAATAGTCTCATATTCATGTCTTTAAAGTGTTCTAAGAATGTAACAGGATTGTGATCCGTGTACACAACCATCTCCGAGGCATTGTTCATGACATATACATTTAAGTGTTGTAAGGCGAGTACCAAACTCAATAGTTCTTTTTCGATCATGTAGTATTTCCTCTGGTGGATGTTGATCTTCTTCGACAAGTAACCAACTGGCAATTCAATCCCATCCTCATCTTCCTACAGGAGTACAGTTCCAACTTCTGTGTCACTAACATCGATGGCAACTTTAAAAAGTTTTGAAAAGTTTGGTGCAGCGAAAACTGGTTTGGTGGTTAATATTGATTTCAAATAGTCAAATGCCTCCTGGCATTGTTCTATCCACTGAAACGGTGTGTTCTTCTTCAGCAAATCGGTAAACGATGCCACTATACTGCTGATGTTTGGAACAAATTTCCAATAGAATCTGCAGAATCCTAAGAATTGACACACCTCTTTCTTTGAGATTGGTTGTGGAAATTCCTCGACGGCCTTCGTCTTTACGTTTTGTAAGATCAACTTTCCATGACTGATGTTATATCCCAAGAACGTCACCTCTGCTTTCATGAATTCCGTTTTATTTAAGTTTATCACTAGTTTTGCTTCTCATAGTCGTTCAAAGAGCTCTGCCAACTGTACCATGTGATCTTTCCAGGACTTACTAAAGATCACTACATCATCCAAACAGATTGCACAGTTTGTTAATCCAACCACAACTCTGTTCATGAGTCTTTGGAATGTGACGGGTGCGTTCTTCATTCCAAAGGACATCACTTTCAACTGATATAGCCCATTTGGGGTCACAAATGCAGAAATTACTTTTGCTGTCTCTGATAAGGGTACCTGCCAGTAACCACACATTCAGTCCAACTTGGTGATGTAACTGGCTTGTCCAACTCTCTCAATACAGTCCTCCAAACTAGGGATTGGATATGAGTCTGATTTTGTAATGGCGTTGACCTTCAGATAATCCACACAGAATTGTTCAGTCCCATCTGGTTTGGAGACTAAGACGATCGGCAAACTCCACTTGCTCTGGCTTGGTTCGATGATGTCCTCATCGAGCATGACCTCCACCTCCACTTGGACCCGTATGGCTTTAAAAGGATTAAGCCGTTGGGGCGTTGTTTTATTGGAGCAATATTCCCTACGTCTACTTCATGTACAATAGCATTAGTCCTCCCCATCTGATTCTTATATATGTCCTTGTACTGCAGTAACAAATATTTCAACAGCGTTCTATGCTCCTGAGACAGATATCTTACTAACCTATCCCACTCCTCAAGGACTTCTACATTTTTTAAACTATTTTTGAGGCACATCAAAATCCACATCATCTGGATTTGATCCCTCACTCTGCAGGGAAGTAACTAACACCTGTTTCTCCAGTTCTTTCTCTCTAGTATAATATGGTTTCAACATGTTCACATAACAAACCTGGTACCTTTTTTTTTCTATCTGGCATCTTTACTAGATAGTTCACCTGACTGAACTTTTTCTCAATTTGATAGGATCCACTTAACCTGGCTTTGAAGGGATTTCCAATCACTGGTAACAGCATTAACACATCATTCCCTCAGGAAAACATCTGGGTCTCAGCTTTTATCTGCCACCTGCTTCGTTCTACACTGTGCTCTCTTTAGGTGCTGTTTAGCCAACTCATCTACTCGATTTAGTCTTTCCCTCACCTCCGACACCTAACCTAAGTGTGACATCTCCGATGTTGGTCCTATCAATTTTTCTCTAATTAATTTCAAAGGGCCTCTCACTTCATGGCCGAATATTAACTTGAAGGGAGTGAACTGAGTAGATTTGTTTGGGCATCTCTAATGGCAAACAATATGAATGAGATACCTTTATCCTAATTATTTAGATAATCCTGATGGTATGCTCTCAACATGGTCTTCAAGTTCTGCTGCCACCTTTCTAAAGCTCCCTGGGATTCAGGATGGTACGCACTGGATTTAAAATGCTGTTTATCTAAGCTATCTATAACCTCCTTAAAATGCCTCACAGTAAAATTTGACCCTTGGTCCAATTGAATCTCTCTGGGTAACCCATACTGTGTGAAGAAAGCTACTAACACCTCTATTCCCTTTTTGCCTTGACACTCTGCAATAGAGTTGCCTCCGGAGATATGGTAGATACATCCATTATGGTTAACAAATATTGGTTCCCACTTTTAGTTCTCAGGAGGGGACCTACACAATCATCGTGAAAGATTCTTCAAATGTGGGAATTGACAACAAATGTGTTGGTTTATTACCACATGTGGCTTACCTACCATTTGGTATGTCTGACATATACAGCAAAAGGTTATCCACATCTTTGTGCATTCCAGGCCAATAAAAATGTTCTTATACCTTAACCTGTGTCTTTCATACCACTAGGTGACCTCCTAGAGGCACCCTTCATGTGCTACCCATAACCCCTCCTGTCTGTATGCTACTGGCAACACAATCCGGTGCACTTCGGCCCATTCCTCCTCTGCATTAACCTTCCATGGTCTCCATTTCTGCATTAAGTTTCTATCTTTCAGATAATAATCCTCTGGAATATTCTCTACCTCCTTTTCAGAATAAGCATCCACATCTATATCTTTTATCGTCTTGTATTGCTGTTGCAAGTCTCTTAGCCTTTCAGGATTAAACACTTCTGCCTGACCCTTTGCCGATTCATGTTTCTCCTGAACCATTGCGTCAAACAGGGTATCCGCTAACTGAACCTCAACTCCTTCATCTTTCTCTTTAGTTGCCACTTCATGCTGCGACTTATGATAGTAGGACCTGGTTGCCACACAGTCTGGGAAAATACCAGGATATTTCTGTTTCTTGGTCTTCTTTGGGCTTCTCCACAACAAGGGGTGTCAATCCTACCTTGGATCCTGTTAAATTATTCCCAAGAACAAACTGAATTCCTGGGATTCACACTCGGTCAATCACTCCCACTGTAACTTCTCCAGTCTTCAGTTGGCACTCCAACTTGATCTTACACTGGGGAAAACTAAACTTCTGTCCATCTATAGCATAAATTACCACACTCTCAGTTAACAGATCAGAAAGAGTGCAAATTTGCTCATCTTTTACTATCAGCAACTAGTTAGATCCTATATCTCTCAAACTTATAACTTCTTGTCTTTCTCCCCATGTTCGTTCTGAGTAAACTTTACTCACAGAGGCAAATTGTTTATTGAGATCAGATACTAACTTCATACTCAGCCCCTGCCGAGGCTTTGCACTCTCCTGCAGCTCCTCGGCTCTTCTTGGGGTCTCCTTTACTACATTCACTAGTGCTACTGGCTTAGATTCTTTTACAACATCTTATTCCACAGTGCCTTTCTTTAGCAACCAGCACTGTGACTTTACATGTGCCATTTTACCATAGTGGAAACACCTGAGGCCATTCACCTCCTTGCCACTCTCTTGGGCTTCTTTTACCTGTGGCAAACTCTTATCAGTGTTCTCTACTCTTGGTTTCATAGTGTAGGATCTCCCCTTCTCCCAATTTCTATCCCTAACAAGATGAAATTCTGGCCGGAAGCTTGTCTTATGCACCAACATGTACTCATCTGCTAATTCTGCTGCCCTTCTCACTTCCTGAACTTTCTGTTCCTCCGTGTGAATTCTTATCATCTCTGGAAGTGAATTTTAAACTCTTCCAGCAGAATAATCTCTCTTAGAACCTCAAGCGTCCTATCTATTTTCAAAGCATGCACCCATCTATCAAAGTGATGATGTTTAATTCTTTCAAACTCAACATAAGTCTGACCTGGTTCCTTCTATATGTTTCTGAACCACTGTCAATATGCTTCTTGTACCAATTCTTAAGCACTTAAAAGAGCCTGTTTTACCTCTTCATAATCTCTTGATCCCTCATCTGACAGCATGGCAAATACCTCACAAGCTCTGCCTACCACATTAGTCTGAACTAGCATTACCCAGAAATCCTCAGACCACTCCATCTGCCGAGTGAATTTTTCAAATAAAATAAAGAAGGCTTCAACAGCTTTCTTAGCAAAATGTGGCAGAGTTTTGACATTTATATATATATCACTACCTTCCGTTTTAACTTCCATCCTGTTAACTGGACTTTGCTCAGTAAGTTGCAACTTCTCAAGTTCAAATTCTCTCTCTTTATGCTCAGCTAAGAACCTTCTCTCTTTTTTCTCTCTCTCCTTTTCCTCTCTGTCTCTTCTCTCTCTCTTTCTCTCTCCCTTTCTTTATCTTCTAAGTCTATTTTCCTCAATTGTAATCCGACTGCACTTATCTGTTTCTGACACACCTAAGTGTTTGAGTAATTCCCTTACAATTTCAGCTTTATTTTCGTCCCTGGTTAAATGCAAAATCTAACTTCGTTGCTAATTCTAAAGGATAGCCTTTTCTTTCCTTCTAAAATTTCTTGGCAAATTTGAGAATCATTTTCAAATCCCAGAATCTCTTTAGCAACTTTAAGAGGTATTTCTCTCACACTTAATTTAATCAACCACAAGTCATCAAAATTAAACAAATTGTCTCACCTATGTTTTATTTAAGATCTAGGACACTAACCTGCAGGTGTTTAAATTAACTGATTTTTTTCATACCCCAAAACTATTCAAATCTGTCTAAACCAGTTCAAATCTCAAATCCAAGACGCAAACTGTTCAAATTGTGGACAAAAGCCCCCCAAATCATTTAAGTCCCAGACGAGCCCACAAGATGTTACACCATGGGTAAACCTCCTCTGTTAATTTTAAACCAGAACACAGAAAAGAGTTATCCCATGCAGTAATCTGTGAAAATTTGAGAAGCCAAGAACTAGTTGAAGTAAAAAGTAACAACTTTACTTCTTAAAGGATAACAGAGAATAATTAATTAACAACTATTTATAACTTCTCCTCTCATCTATCTTTTCTTTTCCCTTCTATAATACTGGTCCGATAAAACCCTCAAGTAAGATTTACCAAAAAATTCAAATTTCAAAACCAGCCAGCTATCGAATCTTGTTTTGTATTTTACTCTGTGGATTTTCTTTTCAGGTTGGTGTCAATGTTTTCTCGCTCTGTGCAAATGCCTTCTCTAGACACATACCTCTCAGAGAGTTCTTACTACCAGCCGACATCTGTCGGGCTTTTGGCAGTTCTCCCTCTACTGTTCACACTTTTCCAGTCTTATCCCCCCAAAGCATCAGATTGTGTCATTGGTTTTTACTTATTGTCAATATACTAAATTCAAACTTGATTGAAGTTTGATAATATTTGGGGTATAATTTAAACTGATTGGCCGAATTCAATTTTGTTTTTTTGTCTCCAGGCAACTAGCTACACTCGTTGCTGGACCGAAAGATTACATTGTATCTTATTCAGAACACTTGGTGCTGTCAGGTAGGTCTGCTAGCTTTTAACTTCCTTAAAGGTACCGTGCACTTCTACATCTTCATAACAGTCAAATAGGAAGAAAAGACAGAATTGAAGAGAAAATCCTTGGGAGACAACATGTATCAAGTCCTGTCAATACAGCATCAATGACTAAGTCAAAGTTAAAAAATCACATGACAGGAGGTTATAGTCCAACAGGTTTATCTGGAAGCACTAGCTTTCTGGGACTACCTAGTCATCAGGTGGTTCCGCTCCTGGAAAGCTAGTGTGACCAAATAAACCTGTTGGACTATAACCTCATGTTGTGTGATTTTTAACTTTGCCCACCCCAGGCCTACACCGGCACCTCCAAATCATGAATAATTCAAAGATATTTTATCAGTTTTCTGACTGAAGATTTTTCTTATATCAAAAGGTCAAAGATATCAGTTACAGAATTTACACTGAAATTTATCACTACTTATGGAAATGTTCGATTCCGATTCTCAATTACTTCATTTTTCTATCTCCAGCACTTCTGGGCAGAGGTAAAACCAATCTCAATGAATTAACTAAACAAAAAAAAACCCGAAAGAACTGCGGATGCTGTAAGTCGGAAACAAAAGCAGAAGTTGCTGGAAAAGCTCAGCCGGTCTGGCAGCATCTGTGCAGAGAACCCGGAGTAAACGTTTCGGGTCGGGAGACCCTTGCTCAGAACTTGGAGTATTTGAGCAAGCGTCCTTCTTCTGAACCAAATTAACGGAGAAATCAAATTGTCAAGCCCCTTTCAGCATTGTGATCAAAGTGGCAATTGGGTGTACGTGGTTGTTAGGAAAGCTATGCCGTTGACTAAATAATCGGAAAATTACAAGTCCTTTGTTTCAAATGGCAACGTCAAATTGCCGCAAGTTTACAAGAGGAAAGAAGCTCGAACATGCGACAACGTGAAACTGCCGACTGAAGTATGTGCAGAATGTATTAGCGTACCTCAAATAACACAGTAACGGAAGACAGACCGCTATCAGGTTCAGGGCTGGTTGCGGTGTGTAATAAACAACGGCTGAAAAGACCCGAAATTCAGGTCATCTGAGGACACGAACAAAACATTTAAAATCCAATCACATCACAGTTGTTGCTATCTCCCTCACGTGTCTGATAAACACACACACATAACCATCAGCATTCTCTTGGAAATTGCCGCAAACATGAAAGCACTTTATTTAGCAAGCTTTATTTGATCCTTGTTTATGAATAGCAACACTGGAGATAACCCATGTTAAAAGCCCGTTCGTGCTCCAACAAATCCACACCTAGACTAATCCAAAACCAGCACCGCTGCCTGATGAAGGAACAGTGTTCTGAAAGCTTGTATTTCCAAATAAACCTGCTGGACCATAACCTGGTGTTGTGTGACTTTTAACTTAAGCCAAACCCTGCCAGAACCCTGGCATGACTCGCTGCTTCCCGATTGCTCAATCACCAATGTGAAGTGTTAACTAATAAGATCCAAGGAAACCGCCTCGCTTTAACACACCGTATGAACTCAAAAATAAAGGGAGAGCGGAGGGATGTATTGAGGGCCGTCTCGGAAAACTTTAAATGAGCGCACGCATAATTGATTTCAGATCCTCATACCTTGCCTTCTTCAATAACATTGTCTTTCAGCCACCTGCTGCTTAAAAATATCAACACAGAATTGAAGGTATCGTATTCGTGACGGCACTTATTAACATACTCAATGTCAACAAAATGAGCGTGTGAGCACAAGGATGCTTCAGAAGACAGACTTTTACCAGTCCTTATTGTCTGACCCAGTAGAACCCAAACAAAGCAGAAAAAAAAATTACATCCCAAATTCTTACTAATGCATGCACCACACAGAGATCAAGGTTGGCCAGAAATATATTCAACGAAGACATCAATTTATACATCATTTCCACATAATGTACATTAAATTAAAAGCAGAAAGGTTATCTATCGTCACAATAAGTTGCCCAGTTCATATCAAACTGCTATGCTAAAAAATCCCAAATGTAACAACAAAAAGCCTAGTGCAGCCAAAGCAATAAACTTATGTTTCGTTGTGTACTAAAAAAAAGGAATATTGCAGAAAACAAAGACATTTTTGAAAACTTTTCTCTTAAACTAATCAGGACACTTTGCCAGAGAACAAATTCAATATGCAGTACATATGTTGATTTCCCCCTTGAATCTGTATTCTTACAAAATGTCCAAATGAGTGTAAGACCAAAACCTTTCAACAAAATGTGTTTTTCTTCCAGCAGTACTCAAACTTATTTGTATAACTTTAGTGCCTTCCCCAAGATGTAAGAACTTGAGTCTCAATTTCCACATCCAACTGTTATTTTCAATCAAGTGTTATGGCAAATGGAATCCATCAAAATTGAAAAAGTGTTACACTCAATTATCTTAATAGTCATTTAAATGTTTACAATTGCCGATAATTAAAAAAAAGCAATGTAAAGTTTCCTTAAATGGTTTTGGAGCAGCTATGAAAAATAATTTGAAATATCCAGCATTATTGATTGTTGAGCAGATCAGATGCTTTTCCAAGGGTGATCCAATGGTCAAATGGCAAATAAAAGCATAGAATACAATAGGTGAGTGGGGGAGGGGATGAAGGTGATAGGTCAGGGAGGAGGGTGGAGTGGATAGGTGGAAAAGAAGATAGGCAGGTAGGACAAGTCATGGGGACAGTGCTGAGCTGGAAGTTTGGAACAAGGGTGAGGTGAGGGAAGGGGAAATGAGGAAACTGTTGAAGTTCACGTTGATGCCTGGGGACCAGCGCTCCTCAAACATTCCAGAAGATTCCCCCGGCCTCTGGAACTACGTCGACGCCATTAGCCATGCGGCTGGTGCAGCTGCCACCCCCATGCTGATTGATTATGTCACTTCCATCACAGTCACTCACACAACCACTTTCACCCCTCACAATTCCGCATGCATCACATGTGACATCACTTCCGTCCCTCACAACATCGCTGATGTCACACGCTCAGTGACTTCCGCCTCCCCCCCCCCACTGCTGTGTTTGCCACCACTTCCGCCCCCACCAATGCCACTCACCTGCATTCTGCTGACATGCCCCCTCATATCCCACTGTCACCATTCCCGGCCCCCAGAACCCTGAGGGGAACACCACCCCTGCTCATGACTCCACCCCCATTCCCCCACCACCACACCCACTCCAGTTACCGGCTCTGCCCCCACTCCCAGCTCCACACCCACACCAGATCCCAGCTCCCAGCCCTGCCGAGTTTTCACCATCCCTCCAGACCTTCCCCTCACTGAGGACGAACGATCAGTCCTCAGCAAAGGCCTCACCTTCATCCCCCTCCGTCCACACATCAATGAATTTAATACATGCCGTGACGTCGAACACTTCTTAGGATTATTCTTAGGATTATTTTAATGATGCGGGGTTGGGTATAGAGGCAACAATTCCAAAACATTCAGATGGCTAAAACATTTGAAATTTACTAAGTAGTGCAAAGATTTGTAACTCTTCAGAGTGATATTGACAGGCTCATGCAATGCTAGACACAGATTTGTACTAATATAGACATCTATGCCTGATGAACGGCTTTTGCTCGAAACGTCAATTTTCCTGCTCCTCGGATGCTGCCTGACCTGCTGTGCTTTTCCAGCAACACTTTAATCTAGACTCTGGCTTCCAGCATCTGCAGTCCTTGTTTTTAACCTAATATAGACATGATACATTTTTGGAGGAATAACCAGAACAGGCAATTTGAACAAAGTGCTGTAATTTGAAGGGAATGCAGAAGAGAAACCAGTACACTTACATATGCAAAGCTTTAAAGGTTCAGAAAGCTTTTAGTAAAACATGTATGATCTTGGCTTTATATTAAAAAATTAACACATTATGAAAATAAGAACCATGGAAGAAGTTACAGCATAGAAAAAGGCTATCCAGCTCATTACACTTGTCCTGGCTAAATAAATTTCCAATTTCCCTTCCCATGTGGTTAAAGATGCCCTCCAACACATCTCATCCACATCCCATACCTCCGCCCTCAGACCCCACCACTCCAACCGTAACAAGAACAGAACGCCCCTGGTGCTTACCTTCCACCCTACAAACCTTCGCATAAACCAAACCATCCACCGACATTTCCGCCACCTCCAAAAAGACACCACCACTAGGGATATATTTCCCTCCCCACACCTTTCTGTATTCCGCAAAGACCGTTCCCTCCGTGACTATCTGGTCAGGTCCATGCCCCCCTACAACCCACCCTCCCATCCTGGCACCTTCCCCTGCCACCGCAGGAACTGCAAAACCTATGCCCACACTTCCGCCCTCACCTCCATCAAAGGCCCTAAAGGAGCCTTCCACATCCATCAAAGTTTTACCTGCACATCCACTAATATCATTTATTGTATCCGTTGCTCCCGATGCGGTCTCCTGTACATTGGGGAGACTGGACACCTTCTAGCAGAGCGCTTTAGGGAACATCTCCGGGACACCCGCACCAATCAACCACACCGCCCTGTGGCCCAACATTTCAACTCCGCCTCCCACTCTGCCGAGGACATGGAGGTCCTGGGCCTCCTTCACCGCCGCTCCCTCACCACCAGACACCTGGAGGAAGAACGCCTCATCTTCCGCCTCGGAACACTTCAACCCCAGGGCATCAATGTGCACTTCAACAGTTTCCTCATTTCCCCTTCCCCCACCTCACCGCAGTTCCAAACTTCCAGCTCAGCACTGTCCCCATGACTTGTCCTACCTGCCTATCTTCTTTTCCACCTATCCACTCCACTCTCCCCCCCGCCCCCGACCTATCACCTTCATCCCCTCCCCCACTCACCTATTGTACTCTATGCTACTTTCTCCCCACCCCCACCCTCCTCTAGCTTATCTCTCCAAGCTTCAGGCTCTCTGCCTTTATTCCTGATGAAGGGCTTTTGCCCGAAACGTCGATTTTACTGCTCCTCGGATGCTGCCTGAACTGCTGTGCTCTTCCAGCACCACTAATCAAGAAACTGGTTTCCAGCATCTGCATTGTTTTTACCTATATAAATTTGCTGTCTATTCTAATCCAATTTTCAAAATCTGTCTATAACCTTGCTGGCTACAACAATTCATATAAATATCCAAGTTTATTTTAAATATCTCAAGGATTTCTTCCTCAAACACCAAACAGTATAGTGAATTCCAGACACTGATCAACCTCTGGGTGAAAACATATTTCCTCATGTCCCCTCTAATCATTCTAATTATCACCTTGAATCTGTGCCACCCAGTAATTCACCTCTCTGTTGAAGAAACTGGTCTTCTCTGTGAACTGTATTCAAATGCCTAATTATTTTATGTTACTCAATGAAGTCACCCCAAAGACACCATTGTTCTGAGGAAAGCAATCCTTGCTTAACCAAAACAAAACACTGAAATTGCTGGAAAACCTCAGGTCTGGCAGCATCTGTGGAGAGAAATCAGAGTTAATGTTTCGGGTTGAGTCATCTTGCCGAACCAATCTTTCCTTACAACTGCAAATCCATGAGGTAAAAACAATGACTGCAGATGCTGGAAACCAGATTCTGGAGTGGTGGTGCTGGAAGAGCACAGCAGTTCAGGCAGCATCCAAGGAGCTTCGAAATCGACATTTCGGGCAAAAGCCCTTCATCAGGAATAAAGGCAGTGAGCCTGAAGCGTGGAGAGATAAGCTAGGGGAGGGTGGGGGTGGGGAGAGAGTAGCATAGAGTACAATGGGTGAGTGGGGGAGGAGATGAAGGTGATAGGTCAGGGAGGAGAGGGTGGACCTGGCAACACACAAGTACATCTCATCTGTACTCATTTGAAAGCAATATGTCCTTCCTTTAAAATAGTGATCAGAACTGTACACAACTCCAACTGTGTCCTAAACAGTGTCTTATGTGTCTGCTCTTGTATTCAATGCTTTGTTCAACAAAGAAAAATATTACATATGTCCACCACCTATCTTACCACCCTGCCACCTCAAGATACTATGGACATGCATTCCAAGTTCTGTCTAATCTTTTTCAGGACCCTCCTAATTCAAAAAACCAAACTACTTGTTGGGCCTAAGATGTAATATTGTATCCAATTCTGGAAAGATGTCAAGTCCTTGGGTGCAGAGCAGATGTGGTGGAATGACACCAAGATGAGGCTTTGAAGTAATGTGGAGAGACCAGAGAAGCTGATTGTGCACCCTAAAGCATAACAGGTAAAGAGGAGATTGAATTGAATTTCTGTTTTGGATGCATATCGCATGTGGATGCATATTGCACCCAAAATTGCACTACTTTGGAAAAGATTCTCTCCAGTTTTCCTGGAAGCTCATTTGCATATCACTTAGTAGAACAACTGCGCCGCGAAGGTTCAGTAATTCGATGATAAAAAACCACCTGGATCGGTGTATGATTAGGAAGGGCTGAGAGGGATATGGGCCAACTGTTGACAAATGGGATTAGATTGATTTAGGATATGAGTTGAACTGACGGGTCTGTTTGCACGCTGTACATCTCTATGACTCTAATTCTGTAACTATTTTGGTTTAACAAACCCTTGGTGCATTTAGATGTGACTTGTTGCTGAGCCGTTTGTCAATAAATAGTAATAAATTACTTTTTTGAAAAATGCGGAAACATTTGTTAGTTATATTTGGATACAGCAGGATGTTCACTTTATTGTGCAACTTTAAAAATTCTGACCTTCAACCCCTCCAGAAGGGATTGATGTTTTATTAGATCACTTGAAAGCTGGTAAACTTTTGCAAAGAACCGACATGCTCAATGGTGGTTAGTTCATCCCGGGAGTTCGGTCAGCTTTCCTCATAGGATAATGTTGCATTTTGTATGGACACAAAGATTGCAGAAACCCAACTTGTCCCGTGTGTTTCTTGAAATGCTAGAATTTCTTGACCTGACTTCGCCGATTCGGAGTTTTTGTTTCCGAATACGGCGAGTGGAACCCCCAGATCGATGTGTTTAAAATTTTGAAAGGTCTTTTGAAATGTCAGGGAGATTGTTGTCACTGCCGAGGGGATCTGTAACCGATCAGGCATGAGTTTAAGATAATTGACAAAAGATGAGGGGCAGATGCATTTGTTTAGGTTCAAACGTAAATTTCAAAATGGGAAAGAATATATGTTTCAAACGGAAATATTACAGGGTGAAACAGCAGGGGAGTGATGAATAACTCTTTTTCGAGTTGATCTGAATATCTGCAGGATTCTAAAAGCGAGGGGAAGGCTGATGTCACAACCGAGAGGAGTGTGTGTTAACGAGAGTTTGGAGACACCGGCTTTTCAGTTTTGGAAATGTTAGTCATAGAAAGGGTATAAGATAAATCTGGAGAATTAGATCAAAATAAATCTCAGTAGGACAAGGTTGCACAAGTTCAAAAGACAATTTCAAGTCTTGTTACAAGATGTTCATCACACTAAGCGCAATCAATATGTTCAGTGGATTCCCACGTTGGGTGATGGAGGCGAAACCACTGGGATCGTTAAAGTACAGCTGCAAGCTCTGATAAAAAGGATATTAGATCTGTTTACCGCATAGATGAATTTGCATGGGCATTTTCTGCATTGAAACCTGTAACTTGGAGCTTTGTGCAGTTCGGTAAGATTGCTCAGTTCATGCGGAGCCTCTAATGAGTGAGTGTCCCGAAGAAGAAAATTCATTTATTTCCAAACACAACGATGAGAAAATGTTCTTTTCCAACATGCATTTATCCTGCTTCCGGGAAGCCACTGTGCTGAACAGCGGCGCTTCTGGTCAATCCGTGAATCGCAGCGCAATGCTCAGTCAGGCATGTGCACCATCAGAAGACATGCACGTGATGGACAACAGTTTTCAACAATTCAAAATCGATATAATTTACTTTTGTTTCATAACGCATCGATATTATAAAAATAGCCTACATGGAATATATATTGGTAATGCTTTGAGGGCCCGTGTTAAACTAATGTTGCCAGCATCGACATTTCAATTCATTAACATGTGGCTTCTTCATCTGCTTTCATTACGAGTTATACATCATGCAGAAAAATATGTTTAATTAAAAGACTCGTGTAATTGCGCATATTCATCACGAAAAGTCTACATTGTCACCTCATTCCTTAGAAATTTGAGATAATAATACGCCTATCGCTGCATATTTTTATCCTGCATTCTGTCCAATTAATCTATTTCTGAGCTAATACATATTAATAACAAACAAATGACTTCGTCACTTATTTAAGTGAGGGATAATGCTGGTTATGTGTGCGGGTCTGGGAAGGATTTATACTCAAGGGAAAACCACGGGGGAAAAGAAGTAAAGGTGCGTTTGAGCGAGTAATGAATAAATTCAGGTGATGTGCGGAAAGAGACCGGTCTGACAGACAGCAGGATGGGGAAATAGGAACAGGTGTCGTGAAAGGCAGATACGTGGACTCAGTATAGTGAGCGAGGAGGGGGAGAAGGAAAGGATAGACAGAGAGCGATGGGGTGGGGTAGAAGGGGATAGACAGAGAGCGATGGGGGGTGTGGGAGTGAAGAGGATAGGCAGAGAGTGAGGGGTGGGTGAAGACGATAGGCAGAGCAAGGACGGGGAGTCAGATTGTAACAGACAGTGAGATATGATAGCTGTGTTGACGTGCTGCTTAAAGATAACTATAAAACTAGCTCCAGGCATGTATTTGATGTGCGCATCGCAGGATGCGTTAACAGAACAATCATGTTTACCAACAGTGATTATATATTTTTTGTAGGCTTCAATCTCTTCCATATAAATTTTCAACTGAAGCGACAGGCTAACTTAACTTTGGGAAAGGACTATATTATCTCAAGGAATGTGTATAATCTGCAATATAATATAAATTGCGTGTCAGACAAGGTTATATTGGAAAAAAATATATTCCTGGGCCTAAATATGTCCTCACAACCGCTGATCACCCCAGTCGGGAACAGAACTGATGATAATGGTCTCGTGGGGAAAGGGCGAAGCCTTCGAGTAACAGGCAGGAGATGATTGCTGGCTAGTATATCGGTTTAAGCATGCTCATTAACACGTTAATCTCCAGTTAAGTGCACTTGGTACTCCGTACAATACAGTATGCTGTGGGTGAACAGGAAAAACTGGAAGGGAATCTAAGGTAATTTGTCAAAACACTTTTTTAATGGCCTGAAGATAGCGACTGAAACGCTCGTGATAGCGGATTCAATCGGAACTTTCAGAAGAGGAGTTCTTTAAAGGGATGGGTCAGAGGAGAGGCGAACGGGACAGATGAGAGAGCTGTTCACAGGGATTCTGGGTCTAATGGCCTGGTTCTCTATGTACCAGCATCCTGTGATTAACAATCACCAGCCGCAAACGTTTGCCTCCAAAGCTACTTACAGCAAATCGCTTCTGCAGCATTGTTTTTTTTTTCTGAACTATTTTTATTAAACATTTCAAATGCATGACATATCCGACTTTTGACTTATCTCCTACCTATTTTCACAACTCAAATCCATTACCAGAACTGGTAGGCGATATATCGCCCCCACCCAAAGTGAAGGCTTTTACAAAGCACACAAAGCGTAAGTGGGTAAAATGATTGCATTATTCGCTAACTGCTTATTTCCCAGGCAGATCCTTGTGTGCGTGCGTGTGTGTGTGTGAAGGATATTACAGCGGGAAATCTATGAATCAGCTCTGAGCCGTGTCTTAACACAAGGATTTGCTATCAGGTCATCGCTTCACAGCCTGTAGGTGGCACAAGTGTTCTTCTGCTGAACTCCTTTAACCCATTCCGGGAATTCAGAATGAAACCTCGAGCGCCACCGAATCAACATGACCAACATGGAATGGGCATCGCGCGATCATATTCTTGCCAAGTGCAAGAAGCAGTGATAACACACACTGAAAACAGGGAAGGGGGTGTTGACTGCAAGACTCCGTTGGTGATTGCCCCTTTCTGACAGAGTGAACTTAAATTCCCACCCCCCCTCCAAATCAGGGAAACCTCGAAACTGACATGCATGTCATCTCGATATGGCTTAACCCAATGTATTTATAAATGATCTCCAAACAGTACGTTGTGATGGACAGATAGCCTCCCTCCTATTTTGCTGTTTACCGACCACGCAATTTTCGGCGGAGAGAATTCATGTGACCCCCCCCCCCCAACCGTAGCACCTAATTTCCGGGCGATACATCAATTGTATCTGCCTCTTCTTTGCGGCTTGAGACACGGCGTGTTGGCAATATCGATCCGCAGAGTGTATGAATTTTAAACATTTCTCTTTCTGACGTTGCCGCTTACAAGTTAAATGTTTAATTACACGCCATTATTCGTGTTCTCCCCATCTACCATCACTCTCTCCTCCCCCCCTCTTATTTCTTTTGGGGGGGGGGATATTCTCTAAGAGTTGGCTGGCTACCAGCAGTGGGTATTTTCTCGCGCTCTCTCTCTCCCTCTTTAGTGTACTTTCGGATTTAGACAGCCAAGGCAAGTGGGAAGGAGCCTGGAGTTTGTGCCCCCGTTGGTTGAGATGGTTGAGTCCTCGTTCAAGGTTGCTGTGGTATCCCAGAAACACATTCACTCGCAGTAGTGTTCGGGTGCCGCGGACCAAGAAGCAAAAGCTGGTCGGCGACACACACGCTACACACATCAGACACAGCCAGATTAGCACCAGGATGAAATCGACCTGCAAAATACAGGGGGTTTCGACTGAAGGCTCGCTGACATCCGTTTCTCGAGCGGGATGCTGTAAATGCTGCAGGCACGGACTCTCTTTCCTCGGGAAGGCGATGGGCTCGAAAAGTGGAGTTATATTTTCCTACCTTGTCTTTTTATTTACCATCACATGTGTGGAAGGTAGGTTTTGGCTTATCCCACCCCCCACCCTCAATATCTTAGCCCTCAAGCACAAGAGGTACAAGAGAACCACCTGCACGGAATAATAAGGGAAAATAGAAGGGTTGCAGAGCGATTGGTCTTATTTGAGATGCCGGGAAACTGACAGAATGCATTGGACTTGCCGGGTTGGCGTTCAATGCAGTAATCGAGCTTAGGCTCAATAAATATTCTTGCAGAATGCTCAATAGGATACGTGAGTTGCCTGATATATCCCTTAACTGTTTGAATTTCGTGCAGTCGGTGATCATAATCCGGCTAAGATGGGTTGAGAAGAACGCTCGGGGATTTCCTGGGTTAAAATGTTTAATGACCGTTTACAGTGGAGCTGCTTAATTTGCACCGTTTAATTACTGACGC